>NC_056744.1:286664310-286899310 GCF_019279795.1 Protopterus annectens
TGACAGCATCAGATGTTGAACAAAATACTAATTTTGCAAAGTGTATGTCATATTAACAAGAACTTCACTGGCTCTGGTGACACAGAGGGATAAAGCATGGACTATGGCCCAGGAGACCCACGTTAAATAAGCAGCTTGGACACCTGTTGGAGCTGTTATGTGGACTGCAGGTGTGTAGTTCAAGACAGTCCACTGTCTCCATCTGTCATAGGAGGGGAGGTAATGTAAAAGGAAGGCCCTGGGTTAGGGATTTGGTCACCAAGTCACGAACGTTGGAGCCCTTATCAGAGGTGCATAGGAACATGCTCTCGTACATGAAAGAAGCTGTGGCTCTTGCAGTTAAACAGGTCACACGTTCATCAGGAGTCAGGGTTTTAAGACCACACACAAAAGCCTTCAATGTCTTACTGCTGGGATGGCAATGAGGGAACCAACACCCTCAGTAATTCCTGAATGATGCACCCCCTCAGAACAGTTTTTGCCCTCACTGGGGAATATCCAAAATGGGGTATTATTGGGGGAAGTATCAATGGACAGTAGGTATGACAGGAAAAATCACATTGTAAAAAATAATATACCAAAAAGAACTTACATTCTTAACTACAGACTGAGGTTTATTTACAGATCTGACTTTAAACTTGATTGGCAACAAAGATCATACATTATCAGACTTAGCAGTGTAAAGGTTTGGTATTTTACTACATGTACAATGTTTAAACAGTGACTTTACCACAAGGGACCAGTTACTTCTGAAGTATATGCAACACTTTTAGCATCAGGTAATACAGGAAATGAGGAGAAATTCATCATCTCACTGTACATTAGAATGGCTAGTAATATGATCTGTCTTTCAGGAATTTGTGCAAGTACTTGAAATGACAAATGCACTTGTGCTTTTTGTGCTAAAGCTAAAAACGACTTATGTAATCCAAAAAAGGAATTATGTTGCTTACCCACGCATAGACAAATGATGTAACATATTTCATCCAAGGTGAACAAATTAAGTAGTTATTGGCATTTTCTTGGCAGCCTCCACCTTTAATGTTAAGATCTATACACACAAACAACCACATGACAGAATACTAGACATGCTGTTGTGTAGCTTACCTCATGAAGCCAAGGAAGATGATTAAGGCAAGACTGACAACCCATCCAGCAGTTGCAAAGGCTTTTGGCATAGTTAGGGCTCCGGTCCCGACAATCAAGTTAAACATGTACACCATTCCCACCTTGGGAAAGAACACAATGCACAGGGTAAAGAAATTATTTTACTTATCTCACCATTACACTCATTATATGGTCGAATATACACAACTCCCCAGAAAAGTACAACAGTTCAGCAAAAAAATTCATGACATCTTTCATACTTTAATGCACAGAACTGTAAGCCATCTGACCTACTCAGTATCCAAGTTGCTTGTAGAAAGACAATTACTTATCTTCCCTAATTAGATGATTCCTTCATTAAGAAGTAAAATACACTAAGATCTCTGCATGTTATGAGGAGCACAGAGTACTCATGTATTGCTGTAGGCACATTTATTTATTTTTATTTTAAAACCATGTAGATGGAATCATCTTGGGATCCCCAACACACAAACACTTTAGCTGGTAGTGAATAAAATACAAAAGCTAAACATACAAGTATAAATACATTGTAGCAATATAATCAGTATTTACAACATTTTCAGAGATATGACAAAACATCCATGTTAGCGACATGTGCGATAATGCAGTTACAGAGATACCTACAAGATATTTACGATATGTACAAAAGGGACAATCTTTGTTTATTTATTTATTTGCATTTGTTAACCAGCATAGAACACTGATCCACACAGGCCTTGTTTAAACTTATCCTGGCAATATAAATTCATGAAACAGATACCACAACACAGATCACTCAGAACAGAAAACAGCATAAACTATTTGCAACACAGTATCACAGCTAGAAATATAAAAACTGTTTAATATATAGTATGTGCATTATATACCTCATAGTACAGGTGTATAATATGGGCAGCCACGGTGGTGCAGCAGTTAGCATTGCCACCTCACAGCAAGAGGTCCTCGGTTCGATTCTCGGCTGGGGTGCCTTCTGTGCGGAGTCTGCATGTCCTCCCTGTGGTCGCGTGGGTTTCCTCTGGGTGCTCCGGTTTCCTCCCACATCACAAAGACATGCTGTAGGTGGATTGGATACTCTAAATTGGCCCTAGGTGTAGTGTGCACATGTGTGTGCCTTCTATGGACGGCTGGGCGCCAGGCTGGAAACTCAACACCGTAAAACCCCACTGCCAATCATGAGCAGACAGATGATCCACTGTGGCGACCCCTAACCGGGAAAAGCCGAAAGAAGAAGAAGTAGAAGTACAGGTGTATAATGATATCCTAACATATATAGGATTTTCGATGGGACACAAGTCTTTGAATCTGATAAATCATATAGCCCTATATGAACTTTGGCACTGATGGGATTATCTCATTCAATAATTTCCTTAACAATTGATCTTTTAAGGTCATATTGGAAAATACCACCTCAGATAGATATAGTACATTTTGCCTTTGGAATACGTCAGGGGATGATACTGGGAACTGCACTTTTCTCCATCTTTTAAATAATTTTTAATGCATGACTGACCCAAACTTATCCTCGCCATGTATACACATAACATACTGCTTTTAAACTTTGATGAAACAATCCTCAGACTACAAGCTAAATGACAGAAAGACTTCTAAGCCCCACAGAACTTGCTATATCATAACAAAATGACTATTAGCCCTACAAAACTGTCATAATTATATAGGTTCATAGGGATGTACTAGGCTAGTGGCCCTGGAGCCTTTACAAGTCTAGCCCATAGGATTACCCTGGCATCGTGCCACCTGACCTTAGCTCCCATTTGTAACCTCTGGAAATTTACATGCAGCACCACCATTTACACTAAAATGACGTGCTCCTCAGTGCAGCCTTATCTTGTCTTTGAACTGGAGATATGCAACAAATGGAGCATCCAGCGGTTCCTTACAAAAAAGAATACATGGTGTACAAAACAAGTCCCATGTGGATCACCTAAAAGCCTTATCCTTATACTATGCCTTCTGCTGAGAGGTGACCTATATCAGACTTACAAAGCATCCTCTGATCCATCCTTAATGGACCTATTGCACATACGCAAAACAAACAGCAGCAGAAACATCTAATACCAGCATCTAAACCTTGTCTGTAATACAAATATGACATGCTGGAGGAACACGTATGTGTCTCAAAGACTATCCTTTATCTGGAACAGGTTTCTCACCCAAGTGAGACAGAGTTCTTCCATGCACTTAGTCAAGCGCAACTTGGATCAGTGGATGGGGAATCATAAATGTACATCTGGTCTAGCACATATGTCTGTATTAGAGAGAGAGAGAAGATGCTTGTAGATACTGCCCAAGTTACATATACGGTAACCATTTCAAATGTCAGGACCCGCTAGAGTGAGTCCCAAAATACAGAGACTGAATGGTATACTAAGTCCAGGATCCGATTTCTCAAAATATTCCCTCTTCTCTGAGGTATGGCGAACTCGGAGTTGGTACATACAAGTTCGGGAGGTGTGCCCCCCCCACAGCAGAAGATGTTTAAAACAGGAGATTTTTGAGATTCACTCTTCTCCTGTGTTTTTTTTTTTTGGGGGGGGGGTTCTGCTTGTTAACATTCGACATCTTGCGTACGGACATTTCAATAGGGAGCCAGTTTATACCCCCACTCAAACCAAAGGGACCAAAACCTGTATAGTATTTCTGAAAAGCATAGCTTGCCAACCTCCCCGCAACAAAAAGACATTTAGAGAAGAACAATTTTTAAGATTTGCTCTTCTCCTGTGTTTTCAATATTTTTTTTTTTTTTTTTTGCACTGTCAGCTCTTTGCATTCCTAGTGCCGACATTTCAGTAGGGAACGTATTTATACCTCCCACACAAACTGAAGGGACCAAAACCTGTACAGTACTTCTGGGAAGCATGGCTAGGCTTTAAATGGCCCTTGTACTCTCCTATGATCCTTTGACCCTGAGACCACCATCAACCTAAATGGCAGACCCATATTAGTCAATTAGCATTGCCAGTGAGAATCTATCTGAACCCTTGGGTTTGTAAAACCTGCTTTATACAGCTTAAATGCAAACAACAAAAATGACCCAACTCATAAAAGATCAGCAAACAGTATTGCTTTTGGAGAAAAAATATCTCTGAACTGCATGTTCTGTTACAGAGCAAAAGACTTGCCACTGTCTAAACTAAACTTAATATTTGCTTGCTGAATATAAAGAGGTTGCTTTAGGAACACAAGCTAAAGCTCTAAAACGTGTGCTAAAACTATGTAAAATTGCTGCGCATGACCCAGTTAAACTACTGATTCGTTTACTCTGCATGAATCGGTGTACTAGTGCTTCTAACTTATATATATTGCACTGTAATTGTCAAATTTTTATGTAACTCATGTCTGCAAGTGTATTTATTTTTCTAATCATTATTTCAGCCTAAATTCTTTGTACTAATTAGGTAGGAACCTAGTTTCAGCTGAAAAAGGCCTCAGGGGAGGACCGCCCACCTGGTAATCAAATAAACAAAAAAAAAATGAAATAAAAATGCCAACAAATTTAAATGTCCCATAATTTAGGCCTTGAAATGCCTACTTTATGTTGTTGAATTCCATATTTATACTTAATTGTATAACTGTAGAAAGAGGGGAAAAAACACTTGTCATATTATTTATGGGTGTAAGGTAACAGATAAGCATTTGTCTAAACTGTAGGGGTATAATCAGATTTTGTCAAAAAGCTCAGATTGCAATCATCGCAAGTTAGAGTACAGGTTTTCAAAACTCCACTGATGATAAAATGGTGGGATGAATTCTTGGCTAGGCAGGGGAAGACAAGACAAAATTACTTGTGCGGATACAGTCAAAAGTATGTAGGTCAGAGAGAATTCTTTTAAAATCTCATGGCAGGAGAGAAGGCTGTAGTTCACTCATAGGATAGATTATAACAATACTTATCTGCTTCAAGAACTGTTTGGGATTTGACAGGTTGTGGCTTGGTTTCTACTGCATTACCTGAACTTGCAAAAGTTGAGCTGCTTTACACTTCTGAAATCCATTTGGATATAATACATCTGTGTGCATTTTTTTTTTTTTTTTTTGCAAACAGAACCCTACATAAACCATAACCAAGTAAAAGGTCTGTGCAGATGAAAAACAGTAAGCAGATCACATCCAGATTCTAACTAGCCATGTTAGAACATGACTCACAGAACCTGAAGTATTTCCTAATTTTCCTTCTATTAAAGCTCTATCCAGTCCATGGCTTGTTACTTGATTCTACTGTCTTTCTTGATATGGTTTTAACTGTGCACATTACATGAACACAAGCTTAAGGAGACTAGGAATCATACAGAAAATGTGCCTACATCTTCCCACTAGTAAATACAGTGCTGGCAAAAAGCAAAGAATCACATCCAAGTTGTTATCATGGAATTGGAATCCGTGGCACCAGTAGCAGCAGTTTCAACCACATTAGAGTCAGATGCTAAACTTCACGCTTCAAGAACCCTCACATGTAACCAGAATTCTATACTTAGATCACTACAATTTTATCACATCAAAGTCATGTAGGATTTATCAGAAATGTTTTTCCACTGTTAAAAGTATGAATATGGATAGGAGCTTTGGTCATGGGAAGCACACTTTTATTGACTTACTGTAGTTTACAGATATTACTGACAGTAGAGGTAAAAAAGTACAGTGTCCAAAATTACAGCTCCCAAGCACAATTACACAAAAACAATGTCTTCTAAACATTTCAGTCTCAACACTTAAGTGAACAATGAACCACATGAAATACACTTATGCTCCTGCATGGCAGAAATACCTCTGTACCTCTCAACACATCCCTAATTTAAAATTTTAACTGAAAGCCTAGAAGAAAATACAAACACTTGGCTTTACAAATAAACACAGACTCCCAGTTTCATTGGTTTTGTGAAATTTTTGTCAACACAAATTTCACAGTTTACATTCACCTAAACACTGATTTGAAGAGAAATAAATATCACTTAGCAGTCATCATTTGGTGAATGCAAGGCTGATAATTATAATTCCAGCACCTATTAATTTACAGCGTCACAAACCACCCCCTACAACCTCCACAACCTCTCCCAATTAACCTCCTCATTCCAGACACCCTAAACTAAACTGCACTGTACTGACCTATTCCTTCTCCATTCAGGCACCCAAAATCTGGCAATCCCTCCACCTTCACCTTATGGAAGTCTCCTCTCTCCCCATCTTCAGAGCTCAGCTCAAAAGACACCCTCGTCAAAAATCTGACTGCAAGTGCTTTCCCAGTGGACACACAACCTAACACCCTCCTCTCCTGCATCACTTCTACTTTGATTCTCTGTTCTTAGCTGCTGCTTCCCTCTCATATTTACTATGAAAATTAGTTCACATATGATTTTCTACTCTACTAGTATTATTTACATGTTATATCAATTGTCAATGGGATTATCTACCATCTGTGATTACACGGTGTTTGTGAATTTGTTCTAATTTTCTTTTTTTTTTTAGTGAATCTCTTCACATGAGCTGTACCTGCAAATGGTCTATAGTGATCAGTGTACTGACCTAGTAAACAAACTAAAATAAATAAACATCTGGACCCATGTTTTCAGTACCTTAAAGCATACACAACAAGTAGGTACAAGGAGGCTTCTGCCAAGTTCTCTGCATCATACTAGCTTTATCAGCTAGCTATAGATTTTAAAATCCATTATGTCGACCTACTGCATGTTAAAGTATAAATCATATAGGTCAGCAAGTATGTGTATACACATATATAGATACATGCTTAACACAATCTGCTTTTATGAGGCTCAGATTTTCTACATTACAGTGCTTCCTGTAATTAGGCATTGCCATTAAGGATTCTGGCTTTACTTCCTTGAACTGAGACCATTTTACATACATAAATACAAATATGTCAATCACAGGCTAAATTAATGCCCTTCTTGCCTGCCAATATACCAAAACAGTTGTACCTATACTAAGTGTCTAGGCTATTCTTAAAATATCTAAACTAGTGCTTGCTTTGATGTAATTTGTTAGTTTGTTCCATGCATCAGCAGCTCTCTCAGATAACCAATTAGTACACTTCTCATTCCTATAGAATCTTCTACATAGGCTGCCTGATAATTCTTTACTACTTTTTGATAACAACAAGCATTCCCAGAGGTAGTTTCTAAATGCCTTATATACCCGAATAAGGTCTCCTCTTAAATATCTATATGAGACACTGTACAACTTTAGATATTTTAGTTTTTCATAATAACAGATTTTTACATCCATGAATGTTTTTGGTATAATCTTTGCAGTTTACTCATCCTTGTTTTCTCATAAGGTTTCCATTTTGTTATTCCAGACTCAAGTTTGGGTCTCATGTAACTAACAAACAAACAATAACTTCATAATTTCTGATTTCCTAGACTTCATACATCTTTATACAACCCTACAATTATATAGCTATCATTAGTCAACTGGTTGATATGATTAGAAAAACCTCAAAGCTGGATCTACCCATATACCCAGGTCCCTACAGTCTCAATCACGGTGTGCTGTATTAAATATTCACTTTTCAATTTATGTATCCTAAATCTAATATGCTTAGTTTTTAATGTATTTATCAGCATATTATTCTCCCGTGCCCAAATGGTGAAATTAGTCAAGTTCTTTTGCAGACATGCCTCATCTGTAACACATGTAATCTATTTACCCAATTTCAAGTCATCTGCATACAGACTGTAGAACACCTCAGATGAAAAAAGATGGATCTGAAAGATACAATCTAAGTATGGACCTAGGACAGTGATATGTGAGACACCCAGACTGTAACCAAGAATTTCACCTACACAGTTGCTGTAAGATACTTGCCATGTCCTATTTGTAAGCCATGCAGCTATCCATCTTATCAAGAGTACATCAATACCTAGTGGTTCTAACTTACTGATCAGTGTTTTGTGTATGACTCCGTCAAATGCTGAAGTTAAAACTATACATATATATATATATTATATATATTTTATATATATATATATATATATATATATATATATATACACATTAAATCACAGCACATATTTCATTCATAACTATTATATTGTTATAGAACATCATGTTACAGGTGGTAATATATCTATTTTAACATATTTATACTGATATGTGGTTTCAAGCCCCAACCTTTTCAATTCTGACAATAACTTATTACCTTCTCCTTTATTTTTCCACAACAAGAAAGTAAAGTTAAGGGTCTGTATGACTATAGCGTTATACTATTCCCTTTTCACTTAAAGACAGATTTAGTAAGTTCATGCCTCCAATCTTTAGGAATCTCCCCATATTTATACAGCCTAGTAAATAATAGATATAATGGTACTGCAAGTATTTGCAGAAGTGTTCTCAGGTCATTATTACCAATTATGTCTCCTCCCTGTGCTTTGCTTGGATCCAGTTTGCATGGTTCTTTTTCATTATAATCTAATTTGATTTCAGTATTTGAGGTTACTTGGATGTCCCTAGGACAATTCATCATTCCCTTTGTGATTTTAAATAAGATTTTGTAAATATATCTATAATTTATTGTGTCTGAGAATACATTTTAGAATCTACATAAAGCTTATTCATTTGTATATCTTTACTCCTTCCACATCTTGTGTATCTATAAAATGGTTTCCTTTTATGCTCAGCATTCTTTATACAAATTTTCTTCAAATTATTCTTGATCTTGTCTCACATACTTCTTAATTTATTTGTCCAGCTTATTTATTTCAGTTTTCAATGTTGTAATTCAATCTCTCTCATTTTCATCTCTCACTTTAATCAAGTATCTTCTTGTTCAGGTGGAAATATATCTTCCTGATGTTGTGTATCTAAATCCTAGTTTTTTTCCATTCAAACAATTTCTCTTTCAAAACTTTCCACATTCCTTCTGCAGTTTTTCCACTGAAAGCATTACTTCAATTAGATTTACATATGGTCTGTTTCTCCTTCATATAATCTGTTATGTATAGTCAGCTCAGCTGACCAGAAGTGCTTGAGTGAAGGGGCAATACTTAGTTGTCCAAAACCAAATACACAAGGCATTATTAAAACAGTCTACAGACTTTGTCACATTAATAAGATGTGTGATGTGCAGTCATGTCTGTGCCTGCTTGCCACTTCTTCATAGACTAGCAGCTTTCCTGAATATTTTGACATCCATTTCTGAATGTTCCTCCTTTCCATAAACCAGTCATTCCTTCATCATTGTGGATTAGTTCTCTAAGTTTAACTTACGGGTGCAGGTGTGAATATCTGCCAAACCAAAAACATTTTCTCAGCTCTTCACAGTTAGCAAGATGTGTTCTCTAGCAGCTTAGACTAAGCCTAGCAGTCAAAATGTGGACACAGCATATATACAGCCATTTAGCTATTTGTCTGTTCAACTTACCATATATCTTTCTGCTTATCTATCCATCTGTCTATCTGTGTATCTATCAATCAGTTTATCTATACAAATATTTGCCTGTCTACCTACCTATCCATCCTTTAAATCAGTAACAGCTGGGGCCCTCTAAACAACAACTGTACTTGCAGTTGATTTCTAACATCTGTCTCTCCCTCTCTGTCTCTCTCTCTCCATCCCCCCTTGTATTTATTTATTCATTTGAAGATGGTAAGTGGATTAAACCAAAAGAGGCTTTATACAGCCATGAACAAATTACAAAACAATCAATATTTGAAGCATACAGGAAATTAATTACAACACAGTATGTTAAGTTCAAGCTTAATGGGGCTAAACCAATCACCAAAACATTAACTAAAATATATAAAGTGTAACAACCCACCTCTGCATCGGTAATTAAGGAGCCTCAATTCTCACTACTGGCAATAGTGGGGGGATATTTACTGGGAGAATAACAGGTACACACACATTATTTCCAGATGCAGCTCTCTGCATCAAGTGCAATTTCCCTTAGGAGCACACAGAGATCACAGTCAGTCAGGGGCTGGTTCCTCTACCTTCCTCCAGATCCCCAATAAGACTCTCCACTAGCATAGCTGCAAAGTTGAGATCTCAGCTGAGAGACCAAGCCAATACCTCCAGCACCCTCTCTGTCTAACCAGTGCTTTGTGTCCCTGCCCAAGTAGTGTGCACACACACACACACACACACACACACACACACACACACACACACACACACATGGAAGAGGCTGGCACAGGTTTACCAGCTATACTCCCTTCTGCCCAGACTATAAGGTAGTATTCACAGCCACCAGTCACTCTTATCAGTTACTTTAGGGCCCTTAACAAAGGGTTTCCAATTTTATTGTGTAATATTAATACTAATACAAATGGCAGTTTGACCAAGAGCAAGGCTATTAATGGCCCACACAGTGCCACCAAATAAATATGCAAATACTCATAAAACTTAAATATCTCTACACAGATCAGCCACAATGCAAGGTTTAAATACATTTAATAATACATAATAAAAAAGACAATACTAAATATATATTCACAGTGACAGAGTTCAAAACCACAAGAAATATTTAAAATAACACTGTAGTACAGGCTCACACAAAGAGAAACATCTAAACTAAGCTTTACTATATTCCTGACTGAATATAAGAGAATTATACCATTCCCTAGAAACTTACTTCATTAGAGCAAGGCAGATGTGGTGAATGGCTCTTGTTGCTGTCGGGTCTAAAACAGAATGCAGAATGCTCTGTCTCTCTAAGAGACTTCATTGAATATATTACTTCTAGGATAGCTTGTAGAATGACATAATTTCTGGTCATCTGACTTCTAGTTCCCCCAGGCCAAACCTCCAACTGCTAGAAGCTGGCAGCATTTAGCATCTACCTGTAAAAATATACATACAATGGCTTTTCCTTAGATCTTTGGCAGATGCTGGAAGTCATAAAACAATTGCATTCCTTCATGCTTCAAAAGTAGCAATTAGTTCACTGTAAGGACAATACAGAAAGCTTCTTATTACAGACTTTAGGTCTCTAGCTGCATTGAAAACTTGAAAGATAGCTTCTTTATTTGCGTAGCCTATAAAGAAATTTAGTTTCAGACATTTTTCTAAAGTTTGTTGGACTGAGGTTACTACATTAAACAGTTACAATGCAAGTGCATTTCTGTTCTCTTCCAGTAGGGCATACTGTGGTCACATTTCAAAAACAGCACTTTGCAAATTCCTTTTCAACATGTACGTTTGTGCAAGCTGTTTGATATACACATGACATACAGTTCTAGTACATTTGTAACACAAGCATCTTGTACAAATCATTTTGATATTCACCAATGACATACAATTATTTACAAAATTCCAGCTAGCTATACTGGCAGCATCTCCTTTCGTCACAAAGTATCAACATTACATTAGCTAAAAATTACATGCACAAGAAGAGCTGCATCAAATATTCTAAAGAAAGTCCCCTATACAAGTAAAGAAGATTGAATACAGTGAAACAGTGTAAATGTAATTATAACAGAAGGTAACACTGTGCAACTATATGGAGTGAAAATGTCACTGATAATGAGAGAAAGGTTTGAAGGGGTTGTTTTTTTAAGACCATATTGCATGCAGTGTTTTGGTTTGTACCTTAGACTTCTACAGGATGTGACTGAGTTAAGTATGGCAGGATGAGTTAACATCAAATTAAAATAAATATAAATAGGGCAAACCACTCACATAACACCAAAACTGGTTACTGGCTGCAGGTGTATATGTAGATTTGAAAGCAAAGATGGTTGGGATACTACATACAGATGCTATGAGGAGGCTGAAGCTTCTGTTTTTGGGGGCATCAGATGTCAATGATTTGTGGCTGGAGTTGAATGTATATTTGGAGATTATGAGTAAGCTGGGGTCAAGTTGGCATGACGATGTTTAAAGGAAGTGTGTTTAATGACAACACAGACATAAGAGAAATACACCCATATGAGAAGCTTATAGAGGAGGGTGGACAGTGGGCAGGTGGATATATGATGTACGGGGTGAAAGATGTTTCAAGTGTGCCCACTGTTACTCTTTAATGAGTGAATGGGCAAATAAATAAAAATATTTATTTAAAGAGATGTTAACCTTAAATCGGTTTGCTTCAGTTAGAGATGGTGGCTAAAGACCATTTTCAAGGAATGAGATAATGGTATCTTTCCTTTGTGCAAGGCAGACTTCTTCAGTGAGGAAGTATGCAGCCATATAAAACCCTTTTAGAATGGAAATGAGTTCTCTCCAGAATATGATCTACATTACAGCTAAATGAGAGTGAGGTTTTAAGAAAGTACAGTTGTGTACACTTACCATAAATGTAGATGTTCAAGTGTCTTCATTGTTGCAGTCATTACATTGGGGTCAGCCCTGCCAGGGTAGCCCTCGGCCGGCCTGAATACCAGAGAGTTAGTATTTCTGTGTCGGCTGCTGTTGCTTCAAGACTGACATCAGGTCATCAGTGGTATAAAGTAAGGCAGCCAACACCATTTCATCAGTTTTTCTTGCACTAACCTGTCAAAGAGCCCCCAAAGTAGGAGGCCAGGTTCTGGTGGAAGAACCCCACCAGTGGAAAATAAACATCAATATGTCCCTTGAAAGAAAAGGAGAACAACAAGGAAGAAAAGTAATAAAAAGCAAAGGGGGGATGGAGGGAGGGAAACCAGGACCGCCAACAGTGAAGACACTCAAACATCTACATTTATGGTAAGTGCACACAACTGTACTATGTTCTTCATGTTTCAGTGTTGCAGTCATCACATTTGGGTAGATTCCCAAACCTAAGGAAAAGGGTGGAGGCAGTCAAGGAAGTTAGGGGCTGGCTATGATGCCCTGCAAGACTGCAGAGGCAAACGATGCCCTGGATTTAGAGAAGAGAGGTAGGTGGCAATGCTTGGTAAAAGTGTGAACAGATGTCCAGGTAGCAGTCTCCAGGATGTCCCTGGTGGGGACACCTCTGAGGAAAGCTGCAGAGGTGAAGGCTGCTCTGGTGGAGTGTGTCCTGACCCCGTTGGGGGGAGGTTTGCCATGCTGTTTGTTGCAGAAATGGATGCAGTGTGCTATCCATTTGGAAATGGTTTGCTTGGAGATGGCTTTGCCTTCTGCCCCTGTAGCAAAACTAACCAGCAATTGATCAGACTTCCTGAAAGGTTTAGTCCTGTCTAGATCATATCTGAGCTGTCTGTGCACATCTAGAGAGTGCAGAATAGTTTCCCCCTTGTTTTGGGGGTTAGGAAAGAAGGTGGGCAAATGACTGGAATGGTTGAGAGCCCAACTGGACACTACCTTGGGCATGAAAGATGGATTAGTTTTGAGGGATACCCTGCCTGCATGGAAGATGATGAAGGGTACCACAGCCATGAGTGCTTGCAGCTCAGAGACTCTTGTGGCTGAAGTGATGGCCAGAAAGAAGGCTGTTTTCCAGGAGATAAATTTTAGCTCTGCAGAAGAAGCTGATTTGAAAGGAGGCAGGGTGAGCTTTTCTAAGATAAAGTTAAGGTCTCATGCTGGTGCTGGTGCCCTTCTGGGGGGGGGGGGCTCAAGTTGCCAGCCCCTCTGAGGAGCTGTTTAATCAGAGGGTGCGAGAAAAGTGGCTGCCCAGTGGAAAATGTGCAAAAATAGCAGAGGCATAATTTTTTTATAGAGGAGAAAGAGAGATCACTGGGCAGTAGGTCAGCTAAATAATCTAGGCTGGAGGGCTGTGCTGTATTGGCTCCTTTTGCCTGGATCCAAGTGCAGAACCTTTTCCATTTATCTGCACAAGACTTTCTGGTGATAAGGCATCTGGCCTCTCAGATGACCTCCAGAACCTGTTTACTGAGGATGGCAGTTTGGTCCGGGGTTAGGGAATAAGCCAAGCTGCCAAAATGATGTCTGCAATTGGGGGTGCATGAATTCCCCTTCCCTCTGGGTTAGGAGGTTTGGAATCCGAGGAAAATGCCATAGAGGCAGTGGGGACAGGCTGCACAGCAAGGTGTGCTGTCTGGGCCAGTCTGGAGCTATGAGAATGGTCCTTGTTTTTTCTTCCCCTATTTTGAGCAGTACCCTGGGGATGAGAGGTAGGGGAAGAAAGGCATAGACCGAGAGGTTTACCCAGGGGAAGGACAGGGCATCCAGTTTCCAAGCCATGGAGTGATGCTCTCTGGTGCAGAATTTGCTGAGCTGGTGGTTGGTGTTCATAGGTTCATACTAGGCTATCTGCCCTAGGGCATTTATAAGCCTAGCCAGAGTATGTTTGGCTTTCGCCACCCATTTTAAATTAATTTTGCTATGCCCTTTTTCGAGGTTAGTATACTGTGCCTATGTCTAACACTGACACAGAAGTGATACCCGGGGTAAACCTACGATCTCCCATCCACTCATCAAGATTCCTCTTGAAGAAAGTCAATGAGGGACTCTGCCTAATCTGGACTGGGATTTTATTCCAGAGTGAAGGGAGCCTCTGAGTTATGAATCTGTCCCTCCAGCATGTCCTATTTATTTCAGTGCTGAGGTTCAAGTCTCTCAAGCGTGTAGCTCGATGGGATATGGATTTTTTGAGGTGCAGCATGTCCCTTAATTCCAGGTTGGACATGGCTTTATACATCAGGCACAGGTCGCCTCTGAGCAGGCGGTATGCCACTGAGTAGAGCTGGAGTTTCTTAAACCGGGCAGCATATGGCATCTGTTTGAGCCCTTTGATCCTCTTGGTGAGGTACTTTTGGGGTCTTTCCAGTTGCTGCAGGTGTTTGGTAAGGTACATCCTAAAAGGGGCATTGTACTCGATTATGGGCCTGATGTGGGATGAGTAAAGAGGCACGATGACCTCCCCTAATCTAGATGTGAATCCCTTCATGATTAGGTGGGCTATATAAAATGTTTTTCTAACCACTTTGGCCACATGGTTGTCATATGAGAGATTGCTATCAACTTGGGTCCCCAGGTCCCTAATTACTTCTCCTGTACTTAATGGATTACCACCTATGTGGTAATTTGTGGGCACTTTGTTTTTGCCAAAGGGGATAACTATACACTTTTTGGCATTTAGCTTGAGCCCATGGCTCTGGCACCAGTTGTCTGTTTCTATGAGGCCCTTTTGGAGGATGCTTGTGTCGGCTGGAGAGTCGATTATGGTGCCCAGTTTGCAGTCATCTGTGAACTTGGTCAGCCACAGTCTTTCTGTGTTGGCCTGTACCTCTGAGAAATATATACCAAACAAGAGAGGTCCCAGGACTGAGCCTTGTGGGACGCCACTTGTAACTGGTTTGGAGTCTGACATGGCTCCAGCAATTCTAACCATGTGGGTTCTGTCCTTGAGCCAGTTTGCAACCCATCTAGTGACATAGGGGTTTATATTAAGCTGGTGAGCTTATCTATAATGCCCGAGTGGGGTATTGTATCGAAGGCTTTTGCGAGGTCCAGGTAGGCTGTGTGGACCACCTTCCCTTCATCAATGGCCTTGGTGACTGTTTCAAAGAAGTTGACCAGGTTTAAGAGGCAGGATCTTCCCTTAACAAAGCCGAACTGGGTAGGATCCAGTATCTGTAGGTCCCCAATATCTTTATTTATGAGGTCCATGATGATCCTTTCCATAGCTTTGCAGACCAAGCTAGTCAGGCTTATGGGGCGATAGTTTCTAGGGTCTGTTGAGGCACCACCTTTGTGGAGAGGGACCACTGTTGCTGTACGCCACTCTTTGGATACATATCCTGTAGTAAGGCTGAGACTGAACAGTAGTTTTATGTTTGGGTTTAGCTCTTCTTGGAGTTCATGTAGGACGCAGCCCGGAACACCGTCTGGTCCCATTGATCATGCGTTTTTTGCTTTGGAGAGGGCGGCTCTTACTTAAGCATCTGAGATTTCAGGGGGGCAGCACTCTGCTGGGATAGATATTTGCCCTTTTGGTCAGGAGGGGGGGGGGAGTTTGCGCTGAACCTGTCAGCTAGGATGTTGGCAATGTTTGTGGGTTCGGTGCATTTTTTGTCATTTTGGACTAATTCTGTGCATATATGGGAATTCCCACCCAGGTTCCTAACATAATTAAGAAAGCCTTGTGATTATCCTTAGTGTCCTGTGCAATTTTTCTCTCGAAGCTGGCCTTAGACGATTTTATGAGTGCCCTTAGTTTTTTGCTAATACTGATCAGAGATGCCTTCCCTTTTTGGGATTTTGCTCTATCATGTAGTAGCTTCCTCCTTCTATTGTATAGTTTGTTTATGGCTGGAGTCCACCAGACAGGACGTCTGCCTTTGGAGGATTGGGTCTTGGTTTTATTTGGGATTGCATGATCCATGCATTCCTGAAGGTGTTCATAGAATGCATTTTTAAGGATTCTGCGGTCTGGGCAGATTTTCCACAGGCCCGGGGGCTTTGAAGGATTCCACCTCGATTTTGAGGAGTGTGAAATTTGCTTTAGAGAAGTTTTTCACTGTGGTTTTCTGGGCAGGGGGTGGGGTCGGGATGTGAATATCCAGTGAGATCAGTTTATGGTCTGATCTTACCAGTGAGGGATACACTTCTGGTCTGGAGCATAGAGTCCCCATGTTGGTGATGATCAGGTCCAGTATGTTTTCCCCTCTTGTGGGAGTGGTAACAAGTTGTTCCATAGCATTTGAGTTTATGAATTCTAGGAACCTTTGGGCTAGGGTGTTGGAGCTAGAGTAATGCTCCCAGTCTATGTTTGGGTAGTTGAAGTTGCCCGATATAATGATGTTTGGAGAGACCTTCATATTTTCCAGTGTTCTCAGGAAGGCCGAGTGGGGTTCCTGGGTTTGAGAGGGTGGTCTGTAGCAGGCTATAAACTGGAAGGCAGTTTTACCCACTGTTAGTTGCACATGGATAGTCTCTGATGCTTTGTGCTTTGCCACCAACCTGGAGGTGTGGGTATCTTTGATGAATATCGATACTCCCCCTCCTTTTGTGGTTCAGTCCAAGTTTTGGGGCCGAAAAGCATGGTATGAGGTATAACCTGGTAGTGCTGGGGTGCTCTCGGGAGCCCTGAACCAGGTTTCTGTTACTGCACAGATATCGATCTTCTCCATGCTAAGGAGAGTTTCAAGTGCATGCATCTTAAGGTTTAGACTTCTGGCGTTGAGTAGCATTACTCTTAGTTTCTTATCCCTTGTGATACCTATGGAGGTGGGTTTGTCTTTTGAGCCTTGCCTAAAAAAGGAACTATGGGGGTAGCAAGAGCCTTTGCCAATATACGAAAGCCCAGGGGTGACAGGTGCAAGCCGTCCCTAGCGAAGCATCGTGGCTTGTCGAGCATATCATCCCAGGCTGACAGGCATTGGATCCCCTTTGAATGACACCAGTACTTAAGCCAATTGTTGAAATTGATCATCTTGTCTTCATATTGTGGCATCATTCTTGGTGAGGGTAAGATGCTACTCAAGGTCAGGGTCATACTGGCCTGGGCTACATGCTCAGAGAGCTCCTCTATGTCTCTTTTCATGTAGTCCAGGGAGGTACGTCTCAGGTCATTCACACCAGCATGGACAATGACTGAGTCATATTTGTACTTGCCTTGGAGTGACCTGAGTGCTTATGTTATGTGGCGGATCCTAGCGCCTGACAGGCTGCTCACCGTGACTTTCTCCTTGTTCAGCCTGGTGAGCAGGACGTCAGTGTGCCTGACGATAGAGTCACCTATTACAAGTGTATCAGGTGTGTTGTTTAGCCATAAGGGCTGTGACTGTTCGGCACACTGACTTTGTGAGATATGTGTTGCACGTGTTTTGTTTTGGGGTAGCGGTTGCTTGGGTGTCTGCTTTGGAGGTCTCTGCTGCTTAGGCAGATCTTTATTTAGAGCCTCCGAGTATGTTTTTGTGTGATTATGTGTTTGGTTTGCTGTCGTGGTAGGTCTATGTGAGACTGGAATTGTAGTGAGTGTGGTTTCCTTCTCCTCCTGACTGGTTATGCCAGTACTGAGTTGAGAGATCTTAGCCTCCAGTTTGGCTATATGGTTGCATCTCTCACATGTGTTGGAATTTGTTGGGAGGAGGAGAGGGTTGTCTGTGTACATGAGGCAGTTGTAACATTGCCTCAAGATTCCCAGGTTCACCAGCTGGACCGGAGAGGAGATTGACAACTGACCTTTGGAAATGCTAGAATAATATTGGGAATTCCTTTATAATTGAAAACAAGGGCCAATGGGGAGTGAGGGTGTAGTGCTTTTAATTTTTAGTGCTGACTTATATAATTGCTTTAGTGAGCAAGTGCCAGGTAACTTAAGTGCAATGTGTTACAGGTAACTTAAATGCAAAAACGATAAACAGTAACTTTCTTTCAAGTGAAACAAGGAAATAAGTACAGTAAGCAATGCAGATATCACTAGGGATCCACAGAAGCGTTGAGAAGCCGCGTTTTAGGTGGAATTAGCGTTCTAGGGAAATAACAAGCAAACAAACAACAAGCATACAAACAAAGCTAGATTCAGCAGGCCTGGATCTAGTCTATGCTACAGCAAACAAGGTGTACCAATTTCAGTAAGAAACAGTTCAAATATGCAGGTACTATAAACCTTTAACCAGAAATTCCCAGCTCAGAAGGGCAGAGTCCAGCCTCTCCTCCCACAAGAGTGCAGACCACGAACCTTCTTAATGTAAAATAATTGGCCTGAAGCCCAAGTGCATAAACCAGAACTAATACACTTTAGGAATAACAGACACTGAGCTCTCAATCAGCAGTTCCCAACTTAGAAGGATGAAAGCTACCTGTCCTGCCACCACAGTGCATGCCACAAACCTTCCTAATGTAAGACAACTGGTCTGAAGCCCAAGTGCTTAATCCAAAAGACTTAGAATGATAGCTACACTTTAATCAAGTTACTACCAAACAGTAATAAATACAATTGAATACTTTAAAGAATGCCTGGATTAGTGCTCAAGTTATACAAACAAAGCTAGATTCAGCAGGCCTGGATCTAGTCTATGCTACAGCAAACAAGGTGTACCAATTTCAGTTAGCAGCAGTTCAGATATGCATGCACTATAAGCCTTTAACCAGAAATTCCCAGCTCACAAGGGCAGAGTCCAGCCTCTCCTCCCACAAGAGTGCAGACCACGAACCCTCTTAATGTAAAATAACTGGCCTGAAAGCCCAAGTGCTTAAACCAGAATTAATACACTTTTAGAATAACAGACACTGAGCCCTCAATCAGCAGTTCCCAACTTAGAAGGATGTAAGCTACCTGTTCTGCCACTACAGTGCAGACCACAAACCCTCTCAATGTAAAACAACTGGTCTGAAGCCCAAGTGTTGAAACTAAAAGGTTTAGAATGAGTTACACCAAGCAGTAATAAATACAACTGAGTACTTTTAAGATGACGCAAAAGCAAAATAAAGTAGGAAGAAACACAAGTACAGTAAAAGCAGATGATTTTTTTTTTTTTTTTTCAGAAAAGTAGCAAAAGCAGTAGTAAATACAATTCTCATGCAGTGCAAGCCGGGACACTTGAATATGTAGCAATATTAGTCCACACACAGTTTGAAAAAATGTAATTAAATTAAAAAGGACTAAAAGCAAGTGCAGAAAGGGTTAATTAGGTAGAATGCGGTAAAGAGATGGGCCTGGGGGAGTGTCTTAGATCAAATCTACAGTGGGGTGGGCACTGCAAAAGCCACCAAATTTAAACTACAACCAAGAACTGGGAGGGGGGGGGAACAGTTTCAACACAGATGTGAGGAATGTGCAAATTATAAAGCCAAAAAATATATACTGTTCTCTCTCTCTCTCTCTCTCTATATATATATATATATATATATATATATATATATATATATATATATATATATATATATATATATATACACACACACACACACACACACACACACACACAACAGATATCTAAGCAAACAATTTAGCTCTATAATACAGAATAATACAGAAAAGTATACTCATCTCTATATATTTGCAGATAGTTCTGTAAGGCTGTCTCTCAAACTAAGGTTCCAGTTTAAATGCAGATTGTTAATTGTGGGAGGCAAAGTGGTGCTGTCTTGTTTTGATCAGGCGAATCCCTGGACAGAGAAGGGGGTTTGAAAGCTATCAAGGCCTGCTGCACAGCCATCATCTCTTTCTGACTGATGTGCAGGTGGATTTGCTCACGGCTCCATTGGCCTTGTATGCACCTGCCATCCAGGTGTGCACCCCAAGCGCAGTCTGATACATCTGTGCTGAGGGTATGTGCAGTGGGGTGTCGGGAGAAAGGCAGTCCCTTGCTGTGGGAGCAGGCTGTTGCCCACCAAAGAAATTCCTTTCTCAGGCAAGGAATAATAGGTAGAACAGTTTCCAGATCTTGAGAGTGTTGACACCAAAGGCTCTTTAGGTTACCATTGAAGTTTCCTCATATGCAGTCTGGCATATGAAATGAGGAGTATGCAAGATGCCATGAACCCCAGGGTTTGCAGGATTTTACTTGCAGAATGCTGCGTCCTGGTGGCCAGTTGAGAAAAGTAAGAGGACAGGAAAATTTGTTTCTCTGGTGTAAGGTATGCCATCTGGGATGCTGTATCCAGACTTGCTCCCAGGAAGATTATCCTTTGGGTGGGCACCTGTTTAGATTTCTTTTTATTGATTGTGTACCCTAGGGAGGTTAGTAGGTTCTTTACAAAGGGCAGGTCTTTAAGAAGCTTTTCCTGGCTGCCTGCCTGAATAAGGCTGTTGTCTAAGTAGGGGTAAATTTGAATATTTCTTTGTCTGAAAAAGGCAATGGCTGGAGCCAGGCATTTTGTGAAAACTCTGGGAGCAGTAGATAAGCCAAAGGGAAGTGCAGAGAACTGAAAGTGTTAAGATTCTGCTCTGAAGCGGATATATTTTCTGCAGGGATCACTGATAGGAATGTGGCGGTAGGCCTCTTTTAGGTCCAGGGTGGCTAGCCAAGCATCCTTGGAGAGCATGGGTAGCAGCTGCTGGAGGGTGAGCATTTTAAATTTTAGAATCACCAGGAAGGTGTTTAGAATGGACAGATCGAGGATGGGGCACCAGGTGCCCTCTTTTCTGGGCTCCAGAAAAAGTCTGGAGTAGAAGCCTTGGCCTATCTGCTCTGCAAGAATGTGTTCTACTGCCCCCAAGGAGAGCAGGGAATGGATTTGCTTTTGAGCCTCTGGCCATTGATTTGATGGTAGATCTGGGAACCCTTTGGTGGTTGGAAGGGTGTGGAAGGAGAATTTGTACCCCTGAGACACAGTGTTCAGAACCCATTGGTCCTTGGTAATGTTGGCCCAGGTGCTTGAGTGAAAGGAGAGTTTTCCTCCTAGAGGTATGTACAGGTGGGCAGAGGTGAGGTCGGTAGGAGGTGAGTCATTGTGAGTTCTTACCATAAGGGGGTGGCTTAGAACTCCCTGGTTTTGAAGTGGAGGTAGTCCACTGCTTAGATCTCTGCAACCCCTGGGGCTGCTGTCTGGGGGGGGGTCTGTTTCCACAGGGCCTAGGCTAGGCCTGTTTACTGGGAGCAGGAAAAGACCAGTGCTTGGAGACGAAAATGCCTGCTAAACCTTGGGGGGTGGACTTGTAAGAAATCTTTAACTGTCTTCATACATTTTGCTTTTGCTTCCATGTTTTTTAAGACCTCTGCTTTAGTGCTAAATAAGTTATCTTTGTGCAAGGGTGCATCCAACAATTTAGATTTGACATGGTCTGGTAGAGGCTGTTCCTTAAGCCATGTATGTCTTCTAATGACAGATCCAGTGACTGCTGCCGTGCAAGAAGCTTCTAGGGCATCAAAACCACAGTGCAAAGTGTGTTTAGTTACTTGACTTGCAGAATGAATTAAGTCTTGTAAATCTTTTGATTCTGCCAATGTAGGAAAGGAGGACATTTTTTTGTTTAAGGAGTTCCAAGGTATGTTGCTGATATTTAAGCATATAGAACTGACAATTTAGTGCCCTGATAGCAAGATTTTCTGAGGTGTATACTTTTTTACCCCATCTGTCCAATGCTCGGGAATCTCTGTCTGAGGGGGTGGGATTCTTAGCACAGGTTGCTTTAATCCCTTTTGGCCCTTGAGAAATGACCTCAGGGTCAGCTGTTGGATTTTTAAACAAATATTTGTGCGAGTTAGGGGACACTGTAGTACCCCTTCCGGTTTTCTGGGAGCAAGAGGGAGGGCATCTGGAGTCAAGCTGGATTCAAAGAAATCATCCACCACATCCAGGACAGGGGGATGGCTAAGGGTCTGTGTTGTGGAAGATACAGGAATTCCCCCAAGTCTCTTTTTTGACTGAGGGTAGTCTTGCCTCTCCCATTGGAAAGGCTCCCTTAAGGTATGTAGGGTTTCCCCAAAGGAAAAGTCATCTGAGGGAGAGGCTGAAGGAATGGATTCCTCTGCATCAGAATCCTCATATGCGGAGAAGGGCTGCATGTCTTCACAGTCAGATGCATCAGATTCATCTGACTCTTGTTCAGACAAAACTACTGGAGACAGATCTCTTTTCCTTTATGAGGGGGTGGCTTGGCTCCCCTAATCAGCATGATAAGGTATTCTGCCATTTTAAGCATTTGAGATTGAGACAAGGGAGCAGGCGCCTGAGAGCGGGTAGTTGGTTTATTGGGTGTGGTTTGAACCCTGGGCCGAATGAATTCGGTAGTTTTTGAAAGAACAGTAGTCATGGAAAGAAGCCATCTATTTATGTCAGGATTCTGTGCTGCGAAGGACTTCCTTGGAAGCTGGTGCCTGCACAGCGGCTGCGGACCCATCCAAGGTAGATATGACCACAGGATCCTTAGATGAAGAGGAGTTCTGCGGCATACCGGACTCTGAAAGGGCCTCGTTAGTGGCCTGCGAATTAACTGAAGAGGACATCAGGGGCTGCGAACTCATTGATTTCCGGAGTACTGATGACTAGCGTAACAGAAGAGTTGTCAGAAGGTTTGGTCCTGTGCGGTCTGTCTCTGTCTTTATCTTTACACTTTTTCCAGAATTCAGGGACTGTAAATGGAAATATTTGGCTACTATAAGGGCCTGATGATGGATAGTTCTGGTGGTAAACAAAGCACAGAAGTGACAACGAGGGACGTCATAGTCTGGCCCTAGAAAAGTGACGCAGTAAGAGTGGAAGTCCCAGTGTGGTATTTGCTTTCCACAGGCGAGACAATTATTAACTTTTTCTGACATTGATTAGTGCAAAAAAAAAAAAAGGATCCCCAACAGGATACTTGGCTTTCGAAGACTTCAACTTCAGTTCGGAAACGAAAACTCAGGTAGCGGCCGACCGGCACTCGTGCAAACTGCTTCTGCTGCTTCAGGCTCCACGACAAGAAAGACTGATGTAATGGTTTCGGCTGCCTTACTTTACACCACTGATGACCTGACGTCAGTCCTGAAGCGACAGCAACCGACGCAAAATTACTAAGTCTCTGGTATTCAGGCCAGCCGAGGGCACCCCTGGCAGAGATAACCCAAATGTGACGACTGCAACAGTGAAACACGAAGAACATCCAACCTCACATATTGCACAGATCTCTGTCCTCAAGTGTAGCAGCAGAGAATGTAGTAATGATGCAGAGAATGTAGTAATGATCCAGTCTGGTGGGATACAGGAGATTCCGGCTTTTGTCCCAAAGGCATATCTTTAGACTTTTTCTTTACCGGCATGGTTCACTGTTTGCACTAATCTTATCTGAAAGAGTGGCCAGGTCAATGCAGGCACAAAAAATATGCAGTGATCTCAACACTGAGGAAACCCTCTCAACTTTCAAGGATGTAAATAATGTTCCATTACATAACAACTTAGCTAAGTAATTATCCAGACAGCTGCTGGAAGGGCAGGAAAATCTAGGCAATGAGACTTTATTTTTTCCAAAAGAGAGAACCGAGACACTCAGTCAAAAGACTCAAAGGTTTCTTTTCCTTGTCTGTACAGATGGGATCACTCAGTGATGACAATGCAGAGAGGGTACTATGTAGTTTGCGGAATCCATACTGGGCAGGTTGAAGCAGTTTATTTCAGTTAAGGTAGTCTGTCAGATGTAAAGATACTACTTCCATGAAAAGTTATAATTAGGGAGTTTTGGTGCTTTGGCAACACACCCATTTTCTGCCACCCACATTCCTACCTGCCAAGTATAAATATGTATGTATGAGCAGTTATAGAATGTGTGTATTTATTTATCTACTGCCGTTGCAATTATTCTGTATTTTTCTCCAGCTTATTTTTGGATGTTAATGTTTATATATCTGCACTGACAAGGAGTTAAATCCTATCTACACACAGACACACACACACACACACACACACACACACACACACACACGCACACACGCACACACGCACATGCACGCACATGCACGCGCACACACGCGCACACACACACTTTCATTGTTTTTAGTTGTCTGTTTTCAGTTCTACAATATTAATATCTTGTTATCTTCTTCCAATCTACTTATCTGCTCATAAAAATTATAATGCATCCACTCATCATCATCACCCACCACCACCACATTATTTTTTCTTTAACCTGATATCCCAATAATACTTGAAAGCTGACCGGGTGAAAGTCTGTAGCAATTCTCTGTTTACTGTCCTTAGATACTGATACAACTATTGCTTTTTTTCCCCAGATGTCCTGGAAAAGTTAAATTAGACCTATTACAATTTTTTGGTAATGTTCTAGTGTTCTAGAAAGAAAATGCCTATTAAGGTCTGGTACTGCTGCAGCATGACATTTTATAGCTTTCATTGCCACCTAAACTGCTTCCGCTGAAAAAATTGGACAGCAAGCAGTGCTACTTTTCATCACTACACCTTTCGCAAAAAAGAAAACAAGTTTACAAAAAGAATATGAAATATTAACATTGTCAGACTAAACTCATTTGAGCTGGCATGCATACTTGTTTTTATTATTTGCTATTTGTTAACTAGGCAGGTGGACTAGTTCAGAGACCCTTTTTAGCAGACATCTATGCTTAAAAAAAACGTTATACTTATTCCTTGTACGATCAGCTTATTTTTTTATAGACTTTCTCAAAATCCTCATTGCTCTCATGAATTTTTGCACTCTGTTGTGGCTACGTTCCTACTCCATTGACTAGAGGCATTTTTTGTTACTGAAACACCTCAGGACAAAATGTATCCAGTGGGAGAGATGAATGTGTGTTAGCTGTCTTTCTTGCGTCCTAAGTGGAATAAATCTTTTTACTAAATAATCCAGAAATTCATAAAGTACTTCTACTTTTTCCGAGATATCTTTCCTACCCATCAATATTTCAAATCTTCAACTGATAATCTATTCCAGAATAAATCACCCAGACAGAACTTCCTTAATGAATGCTTATGATGCCATATGTCTTTCATTAATTTACTTTTTAAAATTCCATTCTGTATCACTGTGATCAGAATTACCAATTGGTGACCACGGAACATCCAATAACCAATTCTGAGTCTTTAAGCAAAACTATTACCTAGTATACTCATCCCATGCATAGGTTCGGTAACCTAATAAAAAATGCTTCACCGCCAACCTATTCCAGACACTAGCATATGTCTCCACAAAATCACAATTTATCACTGGTGCATTAAGGTCACAAACAACAAATGAATAATCCCTCTGTAAACAACTGTACATCTCACTCACAATGAATCAGCTCTTTTAGTGGTCTGAGTGTAGTCCTAGCCTGGCTATGGATGTTGGAAGCTCATGCCCAGGGTAATAAAGCATGCTTCTTTTATTAACTTTGCACAGGATTCCATTTGGTGAATTGGTTACAGAATTAGGTGTGTGTGCATTTTTCTTTATTTTAACCTGTTGGTACCAGTGGTGAGATTCGAGACACCATTCCTCTGGTTGCCATCAGGCCTAATTTGGGCAATGCAGTGAAGTGGATCCATGGAACCTAGGCCCTATCACAGACACACCAGGACTAAGAACCCCCTCTGGTACCAGCCCACAAATGCATACTGGTAGCAGTGGTGGGATTCAAATCCTATCACTTCCAGAACAATTGCCACATTTGGTTAGCAGAGATGTGATTCAAACCCCCATCAAGGTCATCCTGGGCTCCATGTTTAGTAACAAGCAGTGAGGATTCTGGAACTGAACCTATTCAGCCTAAAGTAGATTTGTTACAAAATGGTGGAATGTGAACCTTCTCAGTCACAACCACTTTTTTGTCCAATTACATACATACATAGAAATATTTTGGCCATGGGCAATAATGTCCTTGTAGCCTGCCAATATATCAAAATCATCATTTCCATAATAAGGGTCCACATTTTTCATAATGTCTAAACTAGTGCTTGCTTTAATATAATTTAGCAGTCTATTCCATGCATTAGCTACTCCCTCAGAGAACCAATTAGTTCATCAGTCATTCCTAAAAAAAATCCTGCACAAGTTGCCTGATGATCCTCTACCATTTTTTGATAACCCCAAACATTCCCAGAGGTAGTTGTCTCTAACTGTCCTATATGCCTGATTAAGGTATCCTCTTAAATACCTATATCAAACACTGTATAAATTAAGATATTTTAATCTTTCATAAAAACTTACTTCATGGATGCCCTTGATATATTTCACCTGTACTCCTTCCAATTTACTCATGCTAGCTTTCTTATAAGGTTTCCATATTATTATTCCATACTCTGGGCCTAATGTAACTTACAAACAATGATTTCATCATTTCTGATTTCCTAAACTTTATAAATCTTTACATACAGTCCATAGCTTTATACCCATCATTAACCGATTGGTTACATGATCAGAAATACTCAAAGTTGCATGTACCCACATACCCGGGCCCTTAAATGCATTTACAATTTCAATCACTGTGTGCCATATTGAATATTAGCCTTTTAGTCTACGTTTCCCAAATATTTTTTTTTTGTTTTTGATGGCTTTATCAGCATATTATTCTCCTCTGTCCACATGGACAATTTAATCAGGTTCTTTTGTAACCATGCCCCATCTGTAGTTTACCCATTTTCAAGTCATCTGCATAGAGACTACAGAACATCTCATATAAGAAAGATAGATCTGAAAGGTACAACCTAAACAAGTGTAGGCCTACAATACAGCCCTGTGGGACACCAACTGTAACCTAGAATTTTACCTGTCCAATTGGTATATGATACTTGCCATGTCCTGTTTTATGCCATGCAGCTATCCATCTTATTAAGATTACATTAATACCTAAAAACTGTTCTAATTTACTGAACAGTGTGTGTATGACACTATCTAAGGTTGAAATTAAGTTTATATACATAACATTACAACACACATTTTCATTTATAACTATTATATTATAAAGCATCATATTATAGGTAGTAATAGATTCATTTTTAATATATGCATGGTTATACATGGTTTCAAGTTCCAAACTTTCCAGGTCTGACAATACTTTATCTAAATTAACCTTCTCCGTTATTTTTCCACAACAAAAAAGTAAACTTAGGGGGCTGTATGAATCTGGGTTTGCCCTCTCCCTCTTTCCATTAAAGATGGGTTTAACAGGTACATGTCTCCACTCCTGAGGACTCTTCCCCATACCTAAATAACCTAGTGCATAACAGACCCAAGCAATCTCATGCTAAAGTGTTTTCAGGTCATTATTACCAGTTCCGTAACATTCCTGTGTTTTCTGGGTCCAGTTTACATAGCTCTTTTTCAATCTAATCTGAAGTTACTTGGATATTACTAGCACAACTTATTACCCCCATTGTGAAGACAAACTGTTTTGCGTAAGATTTATCTATAATCTCTTATGTTCGAGAATGAGAAGTTATGTACCTACCATAACGTTCCATGTTAGTTGTCTTCTCTCGCCTTCTTTCTTGCTTGATGGGTTCGGAGCCGATCCTCGGCTCCGACTCGGCACTTGCTAAGCTCGAGAGTCACTTTTACCAGCTCGAGGCAGCCCCATATCCCATGATGCAAGGCGGTAAGTACCCAGATCTCGTTTGATGACAAAAGGGCAATAGCACCTAGCATAAACACTTCCCAAAGGAAGAAGGAAGAAAGAAAAACCTGCAGGATGGAAGAAGGACCAGTTCTGTATGGTCTTCAGCATCATAACTCCTTGTAGAAAGGTCTGTCCAGGCCTGGGGAAGGAGGGAGGGCAAGAAAGAAGGCGAGAAGACAACTAACATGGAGCGTTATGGTAGGTACATAACTTCTCAATGTTAAGTTGTCAATCTCATTCTAGCTTGATGGGACCGCGTCCCTAGCACCTCTATCCTGGGTGGCTTAATGGAACAGACTCTTGAGGACTGTAGATCCAAAACTGGCTCTGTCCCTGGAGGCCAAGTCCAATTTGTAATGGGAAACAAAAGTATGAGGAGTGGCCCAAGTGGCCGCTGCACAAATAGTGTCTAAAGGAATTCTAGCTTGAAAGGCTGTAGAAGTAGCTAAGCTTCTGGTTGAATGTGCTTTAGGTTTTGAGCACAGTTGTTTTCCTCTGAGCCGATAAATTTCAGAGATGACAGAAGAAAGCCATCTAGATAAGGTCACTTTTGAGACAGGAAGGCCTTTCTTGTTATCGACATAGGAAACAAAGAGTTGATCAGATTTCCTAAATTGTTTAGTTCTGTCCAAATAATATCTGAGTTGTCGGTGGACATCAAGATAATGTAGTTTTGTTCGATCTGTTTGAATAGTTTGGAAAAAATACAGGGAGATCAATGGTTTGATTCAAATTAGTCTTTGAGGCGACCTTAGGCAAAAAGGTCGGATTAGTTCTCAGTGATACTCTGTCTTTGTGAAAGACCAAATAGGGGGGGCGAACAGATAGAGCATGAAGTTCAGACACCCTCCTGGCCGATGTAATAGCTACCAGGAATAAGGTTTTCCATGAAAGAAATTTCAGGGAGCAAGAAACAGCTGGCTCGAAGGGGGGAAGAATCAAGGATGTCAGCACTAAATTTAGATCCCATTGAGGAGGAGGACTCCTGACTGGAGGCTTCAGGAGGAAAATTCCTTTCAAGAAGGCTGTACAAAGCCTGTGGGACATAATGTTGTGATCTGCGAACCCGACATGAAAGTTCGAGATAGCAGCCTATTGAACTCTAACTGTGGAAGAAGAGGAGCCTGCATGAAAAATCTCCGCTAAGAAATCCAAAACTGCCTGAACTGGAGCAGTGAAGGGATCAATATTCTTGGCTTTAGCCCAATAAGAGAAACGTTTCCATTTGCTTGTATAAATCCTCCTGGTAGAGGATTTTAGGAAGCTACTAGAATGTCTCTAAGGGTTAGAGATCAAAGGAAGCCTGGCTAAGGAAGGAAGTGGAGCAACCATGCTGTGAGGTTGAGAGAAGGGATAGACCGGTGCAGCTGACCGGATTGGTGAATCAGAAGATCTGGCACTGGGTCCAGATGCCACGGCTGCACCAAAAGGTGACGATGAAGGAACGGAAACCAAATTTGTCGAGGCCAATAAGGAGCAATGAGAATCAATTTGGCTCTCAAAACGGTTGCTTTCTGGATAACTTGAGGGATCAGAGGAAATGGAGGAAAGGCATAAAGAAGTCCCTGGGGCCAATCCTGGGACAGAGCGTCTCTGGGGGGATGGCCTGGCAATGGGAAGAGAGAGAAGAAGTCTGGGCATTTGCTGTTTTGGGGAGTAGCAAAAAGATTGCAACATGGGTGACCCCATTCCAGAAAAATCTCTTCCACTATAGATTGTTTGAGAGACCACTCGTGAGGCATGAGAATAGCTCTGCTCAATCTGTCCGCTAAAATGTTGGTTTTCCCAGGGATATGCGTTGCTACCAGAAACCGATGAGAGGAGATCGCCCATTGCCAAAGTCTGAGCGCTTCTCGACACAAGGGGTAGGACTTGGTTCCGCCCTGTTTGTTGATATACCAAACTACAGACATGTTGTCTGTGTGGACTGCAATTGTCCCTACGGGAAGAAAGTCGTTGAGGGCTTGCAACGTTAAAAGCACTGCTCTCATCTCTAGGACATTTATGTGCAGGTGGTATTCGAACGGTTGCCACATCCCATGAACCATCCTGCCCTGATAATGACCCCCCCACCCGATCAGGGAGGCATCCGTGGTGACAGTGGCTACCGGGGATGGGGGTAAAAAGTGTCTGCCTTGGTGAATTTGGGGAGAAGTGATCCACCAAGCAAGATGATTCTTGCAAATCTGTGTCACCAGTATTTGGTGACGCATTGGAAGTTGTTGGTAAGACCACTGAGTGAACAACATCCACTGAAGAAGGCGCATGTAGAAGCGAGCCAGGGGAAGAAGAGTAATGGCCGCAGCCATGAGGCCTAATACCTTTAGAACCATTCTGGCCTGTACTTTCTTGTTGGCTAGAATGATCCTGACATGACTTTGAATGTCTGAAACTCTTTGATCTGTAAGGGTAGCTGACATCCGAACAGTGTTTAAGTTTGCGCCTATAAAAGTAATAGACTGGCAGGGCAGCAATGATGACTTTTCGAAGTTGATCGAGATGCCCAAATGAGAACAAAGATTTATTGTGTAATCCCTGGCTTGAACAAGCTGATGCCTGGTGGTGGCTGAAAGGAGCCAGTTGTCGAGATACGGAAACACCTGGAATCCTTGACGTCTCAGGTGAGCCGTGACCACTGCCATGCATTTGGTGAACACTCTGGGGGCTGTAGTGAGACCAAAGGGCAGGGCTCTGAACTGGAAATGACTGGACCCCAGCCGAAAGCGGAGAAATCTCCTGGAGCGTCTGTGAATTTTTATGTGATAGTACGCATCCTGAAGATCTATTGAGCACATCCAGTTGTCCTTCTGTAAGAAGGGCAGAATTGACTGAAGAGTGACCATTCGGAATCTTGTCTTCCTCACAGACTTGTTGAGTCTGCTGAGATCCAATATTGGTCTCCAGTCTCCCGTCTTTTGGGGACCAAAAGAATCTTGAGTAGATTCCAGGCTCTGAATGATCTGTTGTAACTGGCTGAATGGCTCTTTTTTGCAGTAGTTTTAAGACTTCTAACTCTGCAATTTCCCTTAGACCGGTGGTACATCTGGAAGGGAATTTGAGGATAGAAAGGACTTTCCTCGAAAGGAATTTTGTAACCCTCGGATATGATCGACTGTACCCATCTGTCTTGAGTGAGGGAACGCCAAGCTTCTGGGTACAGCGATAGTCTTCCCCGACTGCCTCCAAGGCGGGACAGCGGGCAACATCTCAGGGATGCTGAAAGGGCTTGTCAGAGAGAGACTCTCTGTTTCCCTGGTTTTGTGGACCCCTCTGCCTCTAGAGCGTCTGTTGTTGTTACCCCTCTGCCTCTAGGGGTAAACTGACCACGTGAATCCGGCGTGACTCCTTGGGATTTGCGGAACCACATTTTGCCACCCTTCTGTCCTTTGGGGTAAGGTCTAGAAGGGGTGGAAAACGGCAGAAAGAGTTTTGCCGTCCTGCTCACACCTGGTCAACGTTTCCTTCACTTGAGGGCCAAACAAAGCTGATCCATCAAAGGGAGAGTTTGTGAAGGACACCTTAAAGGGATCTGCAAAATTACAGAGCCGCATCCAGGCTTGGCGTCTAAGAGCCACACCTGTACCTGCGGCTCTACTCGCTCCATCAGCAGCATAAGATATCAGTCGCATGGAGGAGTTAGCAATGGAGTTAAGGGTTCCTAGCTGAAGCAATTTTTCTTGAGCCCCTGCAGCTGTAGGATCCTGTACTACTTCATCTAGCTCCTTAAGGATATCCCTCTGGAGTCTGGTGAAGTGACATAGGTTCAGCGAGCATAGCAAAGGTCGCTGAAGAAAACATCCGCTACCATATCTATCCATGGTCCTAGAGTCCTTATTAGGAGGATGGACAGGTGCGGAAGGATCTGCAAGTTCCTTCTTAGTGGCAGCTGCCACCACCATGGCATCAGCGGGACACCTTTGTGAGGAATTGCTTGTCCGGGGCAGTAATAAATTTAGAAGGCCTCCTAGGGACTGGCTCTACAGAGTCAGGAGCAGTCCATGCCTTCGAGCAATAACCTGCATAAGGGGGTCGAAGGCGGAGACACCCAGGAGGTGGAGGGCCGAGATCCAAACGCCTCAGGTATACTGACTCATCCTCAGAGGGATTATTTGTGGGCCAGTTTCCCCTCTGTCTAAGGAGTTCTAGGATGTCTGAGAAGGAGACATCCTCAAAGGGGGATCTTGGGGATCCCTCTGACTCATCTAAGTCAGTATCCAAGTGATAGACTCGGGAGTCTACGTGTTTCCTCTTACAGGTCCTCTTCCGCGGAGGATCTCCGGACAAATCAGGAGAATCCTCGGTAGAGGGGGATATTCCCAGTGGGGAAACCTGAGGCGGAGGATTTCTGGGTCCGGGAGCAAGAGAAGTGGCAGAGATGTCAACAGGCACTGTAGAGGGAGGAGCTAAGGAGACAGAGTGCTGGCTGAGTCCAGTGGCCAGCACACTCTTCATCACCTCGGGCTCCCCTCCCAGGGAGGTCCGAGAGAACCCGCTCCGAAGAGCTAGGAACTCCAGGACCCATCGAAAAGGAAGGCTCCGAGGCAGATGTCGGAGCCGAGCTCACCAAGGCCGAGGCTCCAAGGGGAAGAGCGGGGTCGGACAAGGGTCCGATGCCACTCACCCCTCGGAGGAGACCAGGAAGCCCGCCACCAAATCCCTCTAAGGAAGGTCTCAACAGGAGATAAGAGTAGAGGCTGAAGGAGCAGAAGGGGTATCTGTCCCTCAGCCGTAGCAGAAACTATTCCCGAAGACTCCAACTCCAAACTCTGGGGTAGAGTCGAAGGAGGAACTGCAATGGGGTGTGGACAATAGTCGTCTGCTGAGACGGACTATGTAGCAGTTGGGCCAGTGCCTGTGATTTTAGTAATCTACTGACCACTCTCTAAATCATGGTCAGAAAGCCTGGATGACCTTGAAGATCGGCTCCGATGGCTCCGTTCTGAGAGGAGAAGAGGCCGAGCCGAGAGTATCGGCTCCAAGGAAGGGACCTAGACCTCTTCCTGAAGGAACCATCGGAGCCGATGAAACAGAAACTGTCGGAGCCGACAACTTATCGGCACCGACAGGTACCCCGATGCATCGGCTCCAGCCGGAGCCGATACAGCCATAAAGTAAGGGTGTCGGAGCCGACACCGATGCCTGCCACATGGTGGTCGGAACCGATCGGAGCCGACACCGAAGTGGTCGAACAGAATTGGCACCGATAGCCATCGGTGCCGAAGGTTTGAGTAAACCAGAATCGGCTCCAGCCGGGCCGATCTAGACTCTGAACGAGTCGGAGCCGAGGCCACAGGCTTGGACACAGAAGCCTGGGCCTTGGAAGACTTTGAAGTCTTAGATGGAGCCGACTTGACGGAGAGCCCTCCGGCTTAAGAAGGCCCCTCAAAATCAATTTATTCTTCTCCTGCAGGACTCTCTGGCTAAAAGAGTGACATATAGCACAGGAGTCCTGCAGGTGAAGAGGCCCCAGGCAGTAAAGGCAAGAAGTGTGACCGTCTGTCAGAGACATCTTCTGACAGCACGAGTCACACTTCTTAAAGCCTGAGACCCTTTCCTTAGACATGGTGAATAATACACACACACAACACCAGTCCAAGAAAATAAATTATATATCCCAAAAAACTATCAATAACACACACACACACACCCCCTAACAAGGGGGGGGGGGGATGGGATGGGAGAAGTCTGACTAAAAGTTATAAGGAGATAGGGAAATTCTAGTCAGAAAGGGACTACAACTGTGTTAAAACTATAAATTTTAAAGTTTTAGAAGAAAAAGGGGCAAAAATAGTAATGTAAAAATTACTTACCAGGAGCTGGTAAAAGGAGGACCTCATCAGCGAGATCTGGGTACTTACCGCCTTGCATCATGGGATATGGGGCTGCCTCGAGCTGGTAAAAGTGACTCTCGAGCTTAGCAAGTGCCGAGTCGGAGCCGAGGATCGGCTCCGAACCCATCAAGCAAGAATGAAGGCGAGATTGACAACTTAACATTAGGTTTTAGAATCTGTAACATCTCTTCTGCAGTCTTTCTACTGAATGAGTCACTGCAATTAGTTTTACATAATGACTGTTTTATTTCCGTAGTCTATTATTAATCTTCTATGCATTGGTTTGGATTTCAGTTTAGCAGAATTACACCCCATGATCATTGCACATCAAAGATAATAAAACTTTACATGAAGTGACAGTCATTTCCTTAGGAACACATGGTTAAATATTTTCCGTTCCATGCTAGATTTACTTACAATCTTCAGAGATTGTTCCGGAATACACATTGTAAACAATTTCCTTGCTAATGCTTTAGAAAAAGAAGGTATGTACTCACCATAACGTTCCATGTGTACTGTCCATCTTGCCTTCATTCTTCACAGGTTGGGTTCGGAACCAACTCTGCCTAATACAAAAGCTCAAGGTCTTCCACTAGCTCATGGTTATATCCCTATCCCATCATCCCTAGGAAAGCTCCCCAGATCTTCTTTGCTGATATAACCATAGGTAACAATAAAACTAATCTAACTTGTAGAGCAATGAAGAAGGTCAGAGAACATTTGTTTCCAACTGTGACCGCTCTTGTCCTCCAGGAGGCAAAGGCTGGGGGAAGGAGGGTGGGATGTAAGAATGAAGACGAGATGGACAACACACATGAAACATAATGGTGAGTACATAACTTCTTTATATGATGTTGTCCTATCTCCCTTCATTCTTCCACTGGTTGGGACAGCGTCCCTAGCACCATGTTTCTTGGGTGGCTCATGGGAGAATATTCTTCAGAACAGTGGATCCAAAGGAAGCCCCGTTCCTGGAGGCCAAATCCACTTTGTAATGAGTAATAAAGGTATGTGGCCTTGCCCATGTAGCTGCAGCACAAACAGTGTCAATTGGTAGTCTAGCTCGAAAGGCCGAAGAGGTTGCTATGGCTCTTGTAGAATGACGTTCGACTTTAAAGGCAAAATCTTTGTTGTGAGATTTGTAAGTAAAAGTAATTAAATCCAATACCATTTTGAAAGTATAACTTTAGATACAGGAGCACCTTTCTTACAGTCTGAGAATGAAACAAATAATTGGCCAGACTTTCTAAAGTCCTTTATCCTATGCAAGCAGAAGTGTAATTGCCTATGCACATCTAGCTGGTGTAGTATATATTCTGCCTTGTTGCCATAGGTGGGGAAAAAGACTAGTAGTTCTATGGATTGATTCAAATTAGACTCTGAACATACTTTTGGTAGGAAAGATGGGTTTGTTTGAAGGGATACTCTGTCTTTGTGGAAAAACATGTAGGGGGGCTTTATCGATAATGCTTGTATCTCTGAAACTCTTCTAGTAGAAGTGATAGCAATCAAGAAAATTGTTTTCCATGCCAAAAACTTTAGATCACAAGATGATCCAGGTTCAAGGGGGGGGGGGATCAAACATGATAAAACATAGTTTATGTCCCATGGTGCTGGAGAAGTCATAATGGGTGGTCTTAATAAAATAGTGCCCTTCAGAAAAGCTTTACATAGTCTGTGAGACATCACATTTGGGCCCGATTCACTTATATGAAAATCAGATATCTCTGCTAATTGATCTCAAATAGTGGCTGCAGCTGCACCTTCATTGAAAAGCTTTGCCAAAAATTCAAGAATGGATGCTGCAGGTGCAGAAAAGGGATCGATGTGGTTATTTAATGCCCAGGAAGAAAACCTTTTCCATTTGCTCATATATAATTTCCTTGTTAAAGCCTTACGAGACAAGATCAAGATATGTTTCACAGATGAAAGTAGATTAGGGAGCCTGGCTATATTTGAATCAGAGCAGTCACGCTGTCAATTTGAGAGTTTGAAGAGAGGTATGCAGTATGAGCCAGAAGGTCCGGAACTGGGTCCGGAACCCACGGCTCCTCCTGAAGATGAAGCCAAAGAAAGGGGAACCAGATTTGACGAGGCCAGTACAGAGCGACGAGTATTACATTTTTTTCCAAGGAGCTTGCTTTCTGAAAAACTTTGGGTATCAACAGAAAGGGAGGGAAGGCGTATAGGAGACCAGAGGGCCAATCGTGTACAAGTGTATCCTTTGGTGACTCCCCCAGAGGGAGGATTAGAGCAAAAAAGCTGCTCCATTTGGCATTTATGGATGAGGCAAAAAGGTCGCAGCAAGGCTGGCCCCATTTGCAGAAAATAATCTCTGCCACTTCCTGTTTTAAGGACCACTAGTGAGGCATCACAATCGCTCTGCTGAGTTTGTCTGCTATCACGTTGGATTTTCCCAGGATGTTCGCTGCTATCAGAAAGCATTGGGAGGAGGTCGCCCACTGCCGTACTCTCAGGGCCTCTCAATATAGGGGGTAGGACCTGGTTCCTCCTTGTTTATGTACCAAACAATTGACATGTTGGCTGTCTGTATTGCACCAGTTCCCAGCGGAAGAGAGTCCTGAAATGCTTCCAGTGCTAAAAGCACCGCTCTCATCTCTAGGACATTGATGTGCAAATGGGCTTAGTGATCCTGCCACGTGCCTTGGAATGTTCTTACCAGGTAATGCCCCCCACTCTATCTAGAAAGTGTCCGTGGTTACTGTGGCTAATGGATGTGGAAGAACAAAGGGTCAACCTGATGTCACTTGAGTCTTAAGCCACCAGTGAAGGTCCTTCTTGCATGATTCCATTATTAAAATTTGGTGGGACATGGAAATTTCTTGTAAGGACTACTGAGTGAACAGTAGCCACTGTAGAATCCTAATGTGCAGGCATGCTAATGGAACTAAGTTTATTGCTGCTGCCATGATTCCCAAGACTTTGAGTATTATTCTTGCCTGTACTTTTCTCCTCGAAAGAAAGTTTAAGACCTGATGTTGAAGTACATGTGGAACGTTTTGCCATCATTTGTGTTATATCTAGATCTGTTCCTAAAAAAACGATATGTTGAGATGGCAACAGGGCAGATGTTTCATAATTTATCATGATTCCTACATGAGAGCAGAGATGTAATGTGGTGTCTCTTGCTTCTATTAGTAGATGCTTGTTGGTGGTGGTGGTGGTGAAGGTTTGGAGTCAGTCATCTAGATACAGAAACACTCAGAATCCTAGACATCGCAAGTGAGACGTGACCACTGCCATTGGAGCGGCCTTAGGTCAACTGGAGCCCTAGGCAAAAGGGCTCCACAGTGGCCCCCACCACACCACCCGATGCCCCATCCTGGTTTACCTGCACCAAATAAATACTGGAAACGCACCCCTACTAGAGTGGCGCCCTAGGCAGCTGCCTAGTTGGCCTATGCCTAAGGCCGGCTATGCTGCCATACACATGAACACTCTGGGGGCTGTAGTGAGACCAAAGGGCAGACCATGAAACTGGTAGTGACTGGCTCCCAGCCAAAATCGCAGATGACTCCTGGATGGCCTGTCCATTTTTATGTGGTAGTATGTGTGAAGGCTGCCAGCCTAACTAGATAGAATTTTATAGATAATTCTGTTATCTATAAATATTAATGTAAACCACAGGCTTGTTGTCTTAAAATGGTAAAATAGCATTACATTTGGAACTGCAAAAATGTAACAGTGCACTCTGCTGACCAAGTAAAGCATGCTGTGACCCTTTGATGTAAACAGCTCCAGGCAGTCTAGATGAAGGAATTATTGCTACTGTTGTAAGGCCAGAATTTGAATGCATAAATGTCCTTTATTGCTCTGGTTTCTGCCCAGAGGTGAAGAATGTAAATGTAGTTTCTGTTAGCCTGGGAACCCAGGGAAGTGTGAAGTATGATGCAATGTGAACCAGGAATGTGATTCTAAAAAGAGAGAGAATCAGAGAGCATTAAGCATTTTTGTCTTGACCATCCAACTTAGCGCTGCCTTTGCTCTATATGTAAGTTTATCTTACACTTGTGTTTTCTATTAGAAATAGATAGAAACTAGAAAGATAAGTGTTTTTCTGTGATGTCAGAACTGTACTACTGAATTATTTTAAGTATTTCTCTGTGATCTCTGAACTCTTGACTAGCACTGTGTAGAAAAAAGTATTGTCTTCTGTTTTTATTATTAAATATTTTTAAACCTTTCAACTGTGGCTGTTTTGTGTAGAGATAGTTTAAGCTCTTTATAGAGTACCTGCATGCCTTTGGTAAAATTGTACAAAGCCACCCCTACAACTTTAGCCCTGGGCAATACTACCAATTGGATAATAATAGTGCACAGTAATAATTGGACACCCTTTTAAGAACCTTTGAGTAGCTGATAAATATTAGTGTGTGGTGGCAGCTGATACTACCATATAGTCTGCGAAAAAGGGGCACAGCTGGAGAACATGTGCCAGCCATCCCCAGGAGTGTCTGTGTGGTTGTATAAACTCTTCTCAAAGTGTGTTTGTGTGTGTGTGTGTCAGCTACTTAGGCAGGGACATGAAGCACTGGTTGGACAGAGAGGGTGCTGGAGGTTTTAGCTTGCCCACTAGGCTGAGATCTGAACCCTATAGCTGTGCCCATGGGGAGTCTTATTGGGGACCTGGAGAGCAAGGGAGTGACCAGCCCCGGACTGACTGTGATCTCTGTGTTTTTAAGGGAAATTGCACTTTACTGTGTGTATTTGTTATCCTTTCCTCCTATATAAGACGCCCCTCACTGGTGTTAGTGGTAAGGATTGAGGCTCCTTGATTTCTGGGCCAGGGCACAGGCATCACAGTATGCATCCTGGAAGTCCTATAGAGCACAGCCAATCATCTTTTCCCAGAAAAAGGAATACTGACTGCAGTGTTACCATCCAGAACTTGATTTTTTTCTTACAGATTTGTTTAATCTGCTGAGATCCAGTATGGGTCTCCAGTCCCCTGTTCTATTTGGCACCAAAAAGAACCTTGAGTAAATTCAGGATCCTACTTGGTCTGGAGGGACTGTTTGGATGACTCTTTTGTCTAGCAACTTTTAAATTTCTAGAGTTGCCTGTTCCCTAAGATTGAGTGGAATGTCCAGGATATTCTTTAAGTTTTGGATGGGGAAGGAAAAAGGTATAGAGTATCCTCTGGATACAATACTTTGTACCCATTTGTCTTTTTTTTATCTCTAGTCAGGCTTCTGGGTACAAAGATAAGTGACCCCCAACTGCTTCCAGAGAGGGACAGACGGGCCCTCCTTTCAGGAGCGTTGAAAGGTCTTACCATGGAATGATTCCCTGTCACCCTGATTTTGCAGACCCCCGCTATGTGGACAGCGTCTTCCATTTTTGCTCCCTCTCTGCACCTGGGGGAAGAATCAACAGGTGTTTCTTGAAATGCTCTCTGGGACTTTCAGAAACACATTTATCTTCCCTTTTGACCTTTTGGGTCAGGTCTAGAAGGTAGGGAAAAACGGACTCCTACAGCAGAGAGAGTCTTTCCTTCTTGCTCACACCTGGTTAGTGTGTCCTTGACTTTTGGCCTGAACAAGGATGGCCCATCGAAGGCAGCATTAACAAAGGGTTTTGGAAAGTTACACAAGTGAACCCAGGAATGTCTTCTTAGGGAAATTCCTGAACCCACTGCTCTACTTGCTCCATCTGCTGCATAAGAAATGAGCTTCATGGAGGAGTTAACCACAGAGTTTAAGATGGAGAGCTGAGAGGAAACTTTGCCTGATACCCCTGCAGCTACTGAACCTTGGAGAGTACCTCCCTAGCTCCTTTATTACATCTCTTTGTAGCCTAGTGAAGTGCATCAGGTAATTCAGTGATCTGAGTGCAAAAGTCGCTGAAGAGAATGTGCACTTTCCATATCTGTCCATCATACGAGACTCCTTGTTCAGCGGATGGACAGATGAGGAGGCCTCTGAAAATTCCTTTTTGGTGGCTGCCGCCATCAACATAGCATCTACTGGAACACCCTTGGTAAAGAAATCTTTGTCTGATGGTGCAGTAATAAACTTGTTTGGCCTCCGAGAAACAGGTTCCACTGCATCAGGGGACTCCCATGCCTTTCAAATAACTAATTCCATGAGCTCATTGAAAGGGGGAGACACCCAAGTGGTGGAAGGGTGAGACCCAAAGGCTTTGAGATATACAGACTCCTTCTCAGAAAGACTGATGGACTTCCAACTGTTTAAGAATTTCCAGGATGTCTGCAAAGGAAACATCCTCAGAGGGCAACCATGGGGACCCTTCTGACTCATCAAGGTCTGTATCAGAAGTGACTGACTCCTCTGGGGAGTCTAAATGTTTCCTCTTGCAAAGTCTCTTATGAGGGACCTCTTCAGAAGGGTATTCTGGAGAGGTTTCAGAAGAGAGGGGTTCATCCAATGGGGCATCCTGAGGCCAAGGGTCTCCACGTGTCTGTGGATAGTGTGGTGCTGAGACAGATGCGGGTGCTTTAGGGAGAAGAATGTCAGGACCCAAGAGTGGAGCTGTCTGTGTAGACAGCACTCTCATCATCTCAAAAGCCCCCCGACCCTGATCTGAGAAAACCTCTGGCTCCAAAGAACCAGAAGATATCCCAGGAAATAAGAGAGTTGGCTCTGAGGCAGATATAGATGCCCAGCTCACCAGCGCCAAAGCCCCGAGAGGCAAGTTCAGATCTGACAACCGTCTGATCTGACTTCCCCCTGACCTGACCGGAGAGCATCGGCTCCCAGACTCCTCGAGTTAAGATGGAACCAAGGATGTTGGAGCAGATGTTGGGCCCAAAGATCCCAGGATAGGTCTTGGCTCAGACGGTTTCAGACTCCTCGAGTTAAGATGGAACCAAGGATGTTGGAGCAGATGTTGGGCCCAAAGATCCCAGGATAGGTCTTGGCTCAGACGGTTCCACTACAATCGGTTCCAGACATTCCGGCTCTGAGGTCCCATGTAGAAGGAGGAATCGATGTCGAAGGGGAAGTCTTGGTCTGTTCCGAATCCCTTGGGGTTGGAGCCGAAAGCAGTTTAGACAGCGCCAGTGTCCTTAAAAGTCTCCGCAACACCCGATCCACGTCATCGGAAAGACTCCTTGAGGACCGAGAGGTGGGAGCAGGACATCTGACTGATTGCAGTACAGGAGATCTTAAAGTAGGAGAAACCAGCTCAAATTCTGAGGATTGGCTCCATAATTCAAACTCCATTGGCACAGACACAGAAGGAGCCAATGAAGGAGATTTTCCAGGCCCAGCAGTCTTTGGACCTGTAGATGCCACTTTGGTCAATTTCTTTGCTGGCTCCGATTGACAAGAAGAAGATAACCTCTTTCCAGACTTGGACTTTGTAGAAGGAGACTTGGCCAATTTTGAAGTGCCCTGACCTTCTTCAAGTGCTTTAGTGAAGGGGAACTTCAATAAACCTCTCATTATAAGTTTTTTTCTCTCAAGCAGCACTCTCGAACTGAAGGAGTGACAAGTAGTGCAGGATTCTTGCAGATGCACTGCTCCAAGGCAGTATACACAAATAGTGTAACCATCAGTTATAGACATCTTCTAGCTACACTTTGCACACTTTGTGAACCCAGAGGGTTTGGTTTCTTTGTGTTCTTTAGACGTATCCAGTATACCAGGGGTTCCCAAAGTGTGTGCTGTGGCATCCTGGGGAGCCATGGCTTCCTCACAGGGGCACCGTGAACTAATAAGCTTAGCTGCAAAATAAACCGTGAACAGTTTGTGGTTTATTTTGCAGCTAAGCTTATTAGTTTGCAGCAAACTAAGTCTAGACCTACAATGTAGCTTTTTAGCAGAACTGGCATCAAGTAGCAGTGGTCTCCAACTACTGGGCCGCGGACCAGTACTGGGCAGTGGAGCACTTGGAACCGGGCCGTCAGGTAAGTGAATGCCTGTATGAGTGTGTGTGTGTCTGTCTGCATGCGTGAGTGAGTGAATGCATGCATGAAAGCAAAAGAGTCTGTGTGTGTGAGAGAGATCGGGAGAGTGAGAGCGATGTGTGAATGAATGCAGGAATGAATGATGAACTGGCTGTGGGTGTGTGCGTGTGTGTGTGTGATCGGGAGAATGACAGCGATGTGTGAATGAATGCAGGAATGAATGAAGAACTGGCTGTGTGTGTGTGTGTGTGTGTGTGTGTGTGTGTGTGTGTGTGTGTGAGATCGGGAGAGTGATGTGTGAGTGAATGCAGGTATGAATGAGGAAGTGGCCATGTGTGTATGTGTGTGTGTGTGTGTGTGTGTGTGTGTGTGTGTGTGTGTGTGTGTGTGTGTGTGTGTGTGTGTGTGAGAATGAATGCAGGTATGAATGAGGAAGTGGCCACGTGTGTGTGTGTGTGTGTGTGTGTGTGTGTGTGTGTGTGTGTGTGTGTGTGTGTGTGTGTGTGTGAGAATGAATGCAGGCATGAATGAGGAAGTGGTTGTGTGTGTGTGTGTGTGTGTGTGTGTGTGTGTGTGTGTGATCAGGAGAGTGAAAGCAATGTATGAATGAATGCAGGTATGAATGAGGAAGTGATTGTGTGCGTGTGAGATCAGAAGAGTGAGAGGGTCTATGAATGAATGCATATGTGGGTGTGAGATGGATGTGTGGGTGTGACAGACAGTGAGAGCGATGTGTGAATGAATGCAGGTATGAATGAGGAAGTGACTGTTTGTGTGTGTGTGTGTGTGTGTGTGTGTGTGTGTGTGTGTGTGTGTGTGTGTGTGTGTGTGTGTGTGTGTGTGTGTGTGTACAGGGGGAGAGAGTGAAGAGTGAGAGTGATCCCTGGCAGCAACAGCAATGAGGTTTGTGTAAGTCTGGACCATACCTCTGGACACATACCTTTCACCCTCTTAGATCAACAAATCTGTACAAAGCCAAAAATAGTGGAAGTACAAAAGCACAAAAATAGGGACACTTAAGTACTGCTCTCACAAACTTAGAAAGTTGATAGAAATGCAGGTTTTGCATTAGCATGAATTTTCTGAAGGATATGAAGTATGAAGCTCAACTGTCCGTCATTATTTTCTGACTTCAACCTCAAAGATCTGCCAGTGAGTTGCCAGAAAATAATTTTATGAGAAAAAGACCAAAAATATGAGGTAAAAATCTGTACAGTTGACAGGTATGCTGGACAGAGCCAAAAAGGGACAATTTTAAATATTACTCTTATAAACTTAAAGTCAATAAGGTTGCCATTAGGTTTGCTTACCTCTCAACCATAATAGATCACTGTGTTATGCTGTTAAGCAGAATGTACACTTAAAAATGGTCTTTTTATTGTACTTTTGAGCTTTTCTCCCCAGGTCTCCTAGTCCAGTCGGGCAGCCTCGTTAAAGAAATGTCAAATAAGTACATAAATAAATAAATGAAATATGCACTTTATGAGCGCCTTGGGAAAACCTGGATTCAGCAACGGAGCCGAGAATCGAAAAAGTTTGGGAACCACTGCAGTATACAACAGCCAATCACAAATATAACCAGAATAACAACAAACAACCTAACAGTATAGCGAACAGAACAAAATAAAATGTTATCACTATATACATATATATATATATATATATATATATATATATATATATATATTTTTTTTTTAAACAGGAAGAAACAATTACAGCAGAAAAAAGGGAAAGGGTGGCAGTTCTCTAACTTAAACGAAGCTGCCTAGTGATAAGGGAAAGGGAAGAAACAAAGGTAGCCCTCTAATTTAAATGGGCAACAGCAACCCTCTAATTCAAACGAGCTGATGTTTTAAGTTAGAACACGAAATAATATGAGGCAATAATTCACTTTACAAGACACTCAAATCTTAAAAAGGAGCTTGTATGTTAATAAAATATAACAAAAGGAAGCCCTCTTACCTAAAAATGGGCTTGAAAGGAGAGAAGTTAAACCAGGATAGGAAATGGAACAAAGGCCTAGTGGTAAAACGATGGCCAGAAGCAAAAAACATAACAACAAACACTAACTAAATATGTAATAAAACTCTAATTGCTAAGTTTTTTAAATAAAGGACAAAATATTCTTATAATGAATAAAGAAGTTTCCCACTTGGCCAGAGCCAATATGGAAACACTCGATCTTTTTAGCGGCAAACGAGATCTGGGGAGCTTTCCTTGGGCATGATGGGATAGGGATACAGCCACGAGCTAGTAGAAGAAACTTTTGTATTAGGCCAAGTCGGAACCAAGAATCAGTTCCAAACCCAACCAGTGAAAAATGAAGGTCAGATAGGATAACATTACACTCAACGGTATTCCAGTCTGTTTCTGATAAATTTAACTCCCCATATACTATTATCCCCTCACCCATGTTTCATCATCACTTGACTTTGGTAGTTTAAACATTCCAGCAATTTGCTTTTACTGGCACACTTACACAATCTACAGTTTTGGTGTTATCAAATGTAATAATCACAGGTCTTATAACATACCTTAATCCCTTTCTTTTTAAAATGGGACACATTTTCATGTAAATATTTACCCCCCCCCCCCAAAAAAAAATATTTTCATTCATACTGACTTGACTCTCCCTTCTATATAACATTTGGGAAAAATATGTCCCAACAACTTTACACATTATGTTATCTAAGAGAGCTGCAAGTTCCCTACTAAAACAGTCAGTGAGTCCTTGAAGATGAGATCATTTGAATTAACATGAATAAAAAAAAGCTCCATTCTCCCATACATTAAAGCATTTTAAGGCCCTACTCGCATTTTGTATTTTTGCTTCCGGTAAGCATATCACTCTTCAGTGCCCATTATCCACTCTGCAAGTATAAGTTATCAGTTCCTCTAATAATTGTAGTGCCAATTACTAGCATATCATTTCTAAACTGAGAGAAAGTGTCTCCCACTTCTAATTCAGTAACATCTGTCTACTAATTGTTCCAAAAGAATGATATTAATCACTATTAGTCTTATTAACCTTGTCATTGTGAGAACAAGCAGAAATGAGCAGTTACGACAACTACTCTAACACAAGTGTCACAGTTGACTGCAGGGTATAGAGCAAAGGAATCAAGCATGCCAAATATGGCCAAGAAAGATACAGTGGTGGCTTTATATGCAGCAGGAATGCAGCTTGGAGACAACCTTATAGGTGCTGTGGATGCGCAAGAGACTAAGCACAAATTGTTTTATCTCAGGAGGACCTCAAAGTCTAAATGGAAATACAGAGACTGGCACTGGAGACGAAGCTTCTGGAACTTTAAGCATCTGAGTAGCGACAGAGAGAAAGAAACAGCGCCAGCAGGTGAAAAATATTACTTTTAACCAGGAGCATGAGTCATGGGGTGGGGATAGCCACACCCTAGGTGCCTAGGTCAATACAAGTCTTTTTTTCTCGGTACAAAGAGGAAGAGAATGTTAATTGTTTAATACTGGTATTTGAATGGATGTGGAATCAGCACCCACTTGACAAAGAGTAATGGGAGAGGTTTTTCACGCCTTTGCTCAAGGGTAAAGAAAAGTTTCTAAAATTATAAAAGCTGATTGTTTAAATTATGCAAACATTAAGGAATAATCACTTCCACGGTTTAAGCTGACTCTTGAAATACTTAGAAAAAAGCTTAAAAAGCATATAAGAAAGGTGTATGACAGTGTGAATGAACACACTGCAAAAGTCAGCACTTCTTTTCATACATGGGTGAGTGGATGCAAGGTCACCAAGTTTGAAATGTTTGCAGATCTTCTGATGAGGGGATCAAACTCTCAGTGCTCTGCCTAAGGACAAGATCATTTGGCAGACCAGGACAGTAACACTAATGAGGAAATGGGGAAGATGGGGACCTCTAGCTAACTAGCAGGTTGCAACTACAAAAGAGGGGATTAACCAGCACTGCACATAGAAGAAAACTAGACACCCAACAAGTTCCACAGAAAAAGAGGGAAGTCATAGTACATTCCAAGATTTTGGGGGTTACACATTTCAAATGTAATCAAAAGCTCATGCACAGTCTCATTGACCACCGAAACAAAGTAATAAACACAGGTATCAGGAAGAACAAACAAAGTGAGAACTATGACAGTGATGGTTTGTCTGGAAGCAACAGCTCTAAAACTCCCTCAAATACTTGTATCTTACATTGCTGGAAGGGAAAGAGGACAGTATCAAAAGTAAAACAGACCCATATGTAACCATTATTAATCATGCAGTGGTTAAAAAGAAGCAATACTTGCCTTGGCCGTCCAAACCTGTTAGGACCTTAGCAGGGATACCTTTTCAGGTGTATTTGGCCATCATTTATCTGGATGGGAAAGAGGGTATAAAGCAGGTAGGTAATACTGTTTGAGGATATCCAATCAGAAGTCCTAACATGGAATGAATCTGACAATGCAGTACCTTCTGCACAAGCTGTTCCATGCAGCCAGGCATGGGGCACACATTTGAGGAAGGCAGTGGGGTGGACACCCATCTGCGGCTCACCATAATTAATCAGGGGTTGCTAGTCATTAGCACAGAACTGGAATCTAAGCCAAAGCAGGGTATAAAGATACTTGGCTTGCCTTGTAAAGGATTACTTCAAGCACAGAACTAATTAGTAGTATTCATCTCAAATTCAAGGCACCACTGGCAAAAGGTACCGGTGTTCCTTTGGAAGGGAAGTTAAAGAATGTCACCAAGAAAGAGCAGTCTGGAAGTAGTCAGTGAGGCTTCTGATACTCAAGGAAATGACAAGTCCATACTGTAGGACAAAGTTTTGTTCTATAGGGCATAGACCTCTGAAGGAGTGCTAAAGGGATACATGCTACAGCAGTTTATTTATTTATTTGTTCATCCACCCATTCCATTTTATGACCAGTAAAGTCTGACTGGGCATACAACCCTTTTCATTGGAGGCATAAGGACAAAAGCTCCAATAAAATATTCGTAACATGACATTCAATATAGTGCAATATTTTCTGGTAGTTACAGAGTCATATGCATTTTATATACATAGGAGTATAAATGTAAGGGTATCTGTATATTTATACAAATTAATATAAGCATATGACATGGAGTATTTAAATAAGCAGATGCATACGGTAAGGGCTGATCACTGAGTTAAAATTGTTAAATGATGTTAACATGAAAACATCAGGCATACTCATGTTGGTAAAACAGGCTAATGAAGAAAAGTGCAACTAGTGTAGGCTGGGTGCAAATAGGAAGTATGAGATGTGTGATAGCAGTACACAGTGCTAGGAGAGGAGGACTAAGTCTGTTATCCTGGTGTATCATACGAGCAAAGCCACGTATTTTTAAAGCAATGTTTTAGCTCAGACTTGAAAGAGTTGATGTAATGCATTTGTTTCAGGGCTAATGGGAGGGTATTCCTTTTTGGAAATTATTCAAATATAGGGAATCAGCTGCAATATTTTTGGTTGTAGATGTGTTAAGGAGAGTTTTGTCCCCTGACCTCTGTTAGGGGAGTAAGGAGAAGTTGTTGAAGGATAGAACATTCGTCTGGATTATTCCCTTGTTTATAGGTGATGAGAAATTATGTGGAAGTAAGGTTATGCATGAGTTCAAGCCAGTTCAGATTTTTTTAAAGATATACAGTGGTGGGACCTATGGGGTAATTCAGAAGCAAATTTGGCAACTTTATTATAGCACTGTTAAATCTTCAGCTTGAAGGAAAAGCAGAGTTTTGTTGGGGCAGGGCATGTAGTAAGGTAGGGAGAAGATACATTGTTGCTATGATTTGAGGTTCTGTTTTTTTTTTTTTTTTTATGATTGTCAATATTTCTCTACTGTTTTTGAGGTAACAGAAAATTGATCCTTTTGGAGGTTGAAATGTTCTGTGGAGGGATTAAACATCAGCTCATATGTTCCTAGCCAGTTTTCTATTCAAAAGAAGAAATGGAGAGTAGGGAGATCTTTTGCTGAACATATCAGTGTAGAATTGCCAGCATATTGGCAATCATTTTATGTTTTGAGGCTCTGTTCATATCATTTATAAATATATTAAAGTGTAATGTGTTCAGAATGGATCCCTGAAATACACCCAAGGAAAGAGGCTGAAAGTAAGAGAATTAATTTTCCCATTTGACTGTCTGATGATCATTTGTTGCGAAACCAGTGGAGGGTTGGATTAGAGAAATCTATTAAAGCAAGTTTAGGAGTTTTTGGTGACTGACAGTACCAAAGGCTTTGGAAACATCTAGGAAGACTGAAGACACCAGGTTGCCCGAGTTTCTAAACTGATTGATTGTACTGGTGAAGCGGTACTGTGATAAGGTCTGAAACCATTTTGGGTGGGTGAAAGGGATTATTTGAAGGATGAATTTTAAAAGCAGAGTATGTATACATTATTCTACACTTTTTGAGAGAGGTTATAGAATAGCAATAAATCTGAAGTTGGCGAAATCTGAAATCGGGCCACATTTGAGTATAGGAATAATAGCATAGAGGTTTTTTTTTTTTTACCAGGTTCAATAGATTATTGTCTGATGACCAAAATGCTTTTGTATTAACTTTATTCTTTTCTGAAAATTAGTATAGTAATCTTTTTTGTCCTGCCTGATGCAATGCTCCACTTGGTTTCTTATTTGTTGAAACTGCTGGAAGTTAAGGTCTGTATCATTACTTTGGTAAATGTCCATGTATTCTACGATTGTGTCATCTAGAGGGAGTTGTTTTAGTGCGTTCCAGTTGGATTGTTGCAGGAAGTTGATGAAAGCGTCTTTTTGGAAGTTCGTCAACTTAACTTCTTTCATCAGATGCTTAACTGGAACATGAATTTGCTGTTGAATAAGACAGGTGGGGGGATCATTTAGGCAAATTGGGAGGGTACCATCTGATGAATAATTATCAGGATGTGAAACAAGTATCCCGTCAAGTATGGTTTGCTTGGATAAACTATTTAATGGGTAGGGGTGTTGACAAGTTGAATGAATCACATAACTGAATAGACTGAACAGCAGCTGTTCAAACAAGTGTTATCCAGTCTACATTAAAGTCACCTAGTGTTAAAGGTTTCTTGGCTCATGTTAGAAGAAACCCAATACTGGGATTCTAGGATAGTGATGTTTCCTGGGGGAATGTATAGTCCTATAATATCTAGGGTTTTGCTGAGTTTGAGGAAGGATATTAGTAGCTCAAAATTCCGAAACTGAGGTATTATTAGTTTGGCTCGTGATAGGTCAAAATTGATTTTGTATAGGATGGCTACATCACAAGCTTTCCTGTTTATTCTATCTTTTCAAAGTATATTGAAACCAGATGGAAGACTTCCTCATCTCATATATTATTGTTCGAGCAAAGTCTTAGTTGTGATTAGGATGTCTGGGGAGCTGGATATCTATCCAGGCATGTACTTTTAGTATTTTGTTACAGATGCTTCTTATACTGGACTGGAATATGTTTAGACTTATGCTTGGATGTGAGTTACTTGGATTAGGGGCAGTATTTTGGGATAGATATGTGCTTCTCGGGTTTTGAGTCTGATTAGAATGCTTTAAGAACAGGGGTACCAGGTATGTTTATTAGTAAATTCGCTTTTACCTTTGGGTAATTTATGTCTTATGTTGGCAAACTCCACTCTAAAATAGTCGTCAGTAGTGAAATTACATAAGTGGGTTAAAAAAGATGTTATTCTGGTTTGAGAATTCCTGGGAGATAACAGAAATAGAGGCAGGAGGTATATGGAGATTGAAATAATGGTGGTAGGTTGTATGATAGGTAGCTGGAGTAAGAATAGGAGAGTAGTGAAAGACATTGCAGTGGTAGTGTGACAGATACTAGCTAGATGGTCCCACTGTCACTAGCAGGTAAGAAAGTGTTTGCCATTATTGGGTGGTAATTTTACTGCAGTGGAAAATGGTGAATGGTGCTTGCAGCACAAGGGCACAACTAGTACAACTTTACAGGACCAAAACTCCATTGTTAAAGGTATCTTGCAGTATTTTATTTCAAAGCACAAGCCAGCTCTTGAACCACTGGCCAAAGTTGTTGGGATCAGCTAGCAAGACTATTGGTGGATTGGGTTCCAAAAGTATAGTTAGAAGGATATACTAGCCGAACAGATAGGCGAGACCTCATTCAGCTACCAGCCTTAACAGTGCTGCTCAACTGTCATGTATGATTTTTGCATTACAAACAACTGACTGGCCTACATTTTGTTCCTTGGAGATTAGCTTCAGGGAAGTTCTTTAATTGCAGCTGAGTGCACGCTTGAATACCGAGTGACTTTTTAACTTCTGTTACCCAGGGGCAAGGAGGAAGCCATTACAATTGCTTTCTTCTCTAATTCTGGGGCAGGAAAGGTCACTATAATGGATAAGAGAGAAAAGAGAATAGTGGCTTACAAAGAAAAAGTGGTAGAAACAGACCAAGGACTTGACTGCAATTACGAATTAAGTATAACAAGTAGGTCACCATGCAAAAAAAATAATTTTTACTACAGCCAACAAGAAATAACCAGTATTCACATAAAGCCCACATGTGCTATTCACTAAGAAATTTGCCAAGCCAGTGGATTACGTTGTCTAGGCAATATGTTTTATTTAACATTTATTTGTTTACTGGAAAAAAACAACTTGGAGCCTAGCCAATTTTTAATGGAGGCCCAGCGAAAAACATTCCAGACGCAAGTTTCTGTAAAGTGGGAGGAAAACGGAATACAGTGCATTTGTGTACACTTACCATAAATGCAGATGTTCGAGTGTATTCACTGTTGCAGTCATCACATTTGGGTTATCTGCTTGCAGTAGCCTTCAGTCGGCCTGATTTACAAAGTCCTGGGTCCTGCATCAGTTGCTGTGTTTTCTTCAGTGACGTCAGGTAGTCAGGGGTATAAAACATGCAGCCTACGCCATTACATCAGTTTTTCTTGCCCCAGATGTCAGGTGCCCCCTTAATGGGAAACAATAAAATATATATACACAAGGTTATACCTCCAACAAAAAAGCAAATACACCAAAAAGCTTTTAAGCATAGTAAAAGAGAGTAGAGGTATAGCCAAAAGAAGTCAGGGGGCTGGAGGGAGGGTAACCAGGACTGCAACAACGAATACACTCGAGCATCTACATTTATGGTAAGTGTATACAACTGTACTATGTTCTTTGTGTTTCACTGTTGCAGTCATCACATTTGGGTAGATTCCCAAAGCTAAGGATGGGAGGAGGAATTTAGATAGCATTAGGACCAGCTATAAGGCCCTGCAAGACTGCAGTGGCAAAGTTAGCTCTGGATTTAGAGAAAAATGGCAATTGGTAATGCTTGGTGAAAGTATGTACAGAACAGGTTGGGAGGGTGGCCTAATGGTTAAGGTGTTTTACAACACACACACAGGTTGTTTTGAATCTCACAGGGGATAACTGGCTAGGCTTAAAATGGCTTGCAAGAGCAGTTAGCCTAGTACTAGCCTATGAACCTATGAACCTATGAACTCCAGGTAGCAGCTTCTAGGATGCCCCTGGTAGGGACACCTCTGAGAAAGACTGCAGAGGTAGATGTAGCCCTGGTTGAATGGGGTCTGATCCCCTGTGGGACAGGTTTTCCATGGTGCTTATAGCAGAAATGAATGCATTGGGCTATCCATTTAAAATGGTTTGCTTTGAAATAGCCTTCCCCTCTGCCCCTGCAGCAAATGCCACCAGCAGTTGTTCAGATTTCCTTTGCGGTTTAGTCCTGTCCAAGTAAAATCTAAGTTGTCTGTGCACATCTAAGGAGTGCAGTATCTCTTCCCCTTTGTTCTGTGGATCAGGAAAGAAGATTGGCAAATGAACAGACTGATTGAGAGCCACACTGGATACCACTTTGGGCATGAAGGAGGGATTGGTTCTGAGGGACACCCTGTCCGCATGAAAGATGATGAAAGGCTCCACTGCCATAAGAGCCTGTAATTCAGATATCCCTCTTGCTGTAATGATTGCTAAAAGGAAGGCTGTTTTCCAAGAAAGGAATTTTAAATCTGCACTATCAGCTGGTTCGAAAAGAGGAAGACTGAGTTTCTCCAATACAAAGTTAAGGTCCCAGGTAGGAGTTGGGGATCTCCTGGGTGATCTTAAATTTTTGGCCCCTCTGAGGAACTGCTTGAGCAGTGGATGAGAGAAGAGGGGAGGCTCTGTGTTATAATGAGCTGAAATGGCTGAGGCGTGGATTTTGATGGAGGAAAAAGAAAGGCCCTTGTGAAGCATCTCAGTTAAGTATTGTAGAATCTGAGGTAAATTGGGCGCTGCTGTGCTCATCCCTAGAGATCGGTTCCAAGCACAAAATCGTTTCCATTTTTCAGCATAAGATTTTCTAGTACTAGGCCTCCTTGCCTCTAAAATGATATCGATTACTGGTTTACTATGGGACGGTATAGGAGAGATTAGGTAATTAGCCAGGCTGCTAGTTTCAGGGTTTGGAGCTGCGGGTGCAGAATCTGGTTCTCCTGCTGAGACAACAAGGTAGGGGTCTGAGGCAGGTGCCATGGGCCAACAGTGACACAATACGCAAGAGGGGGTACCAGTGTTGGCGTGGCCAGTCTGGTGCAATCAATACCATCCTTGGTTTGTCCTGTTTGATCTTTAGTAGTACTTTGGAGAGGAGAGGCAGAGGAGGGAAGGCATAAACTGATCCATTTCCAAGCTTGTTTGTGGGGAGTCCTTGTGCAAAATTTGTCCAATTGGTAGTTCTGTGGGGAGGCAAATAGGTCTATATCTGGGGTCCCCCATTTGTTTGTCAACATGTTGAAAGTCCTTGGTTCCAGTTTCTCCTCATGTGGCTCCATGTGGTTTCTGCTTAGTCCGTCTGTCACTGTTTTCCTGGCAGGAATTGAGCTTGTAGATGCACTTGGTAGCTCAAGGTTGTGTTCCACAGTGCCATGGCTAGTCTGCAGGGGGGTAAGAATAGGTACCCCCCTGCTTGTTTATGTACCACATAACAGTGGTGTTGTCCATCTTTACCATTAATTGTCCTGGAAGAATGTGGCCCTTGAAGACTGTCAGAGCATTCTGTACTGTTAACATTTCTTTTTGATTGATATGCAGGTGCATTTGACTTGGGTTCCATTTGCCCTGAATGCACTTCTCTGCCAGGTGAGCCCCCCCATGCATAGTCTGATGTGTCTGTTGTTAAGGTTTGGGCAGCAGGGGGTAGAGTGAATGGCAGTCTCTTGTTTTGGTGGCAGCCCTCTGCCCGCCAAAGGAACTCTAACCATAGGCAAGGTATGATAGGAATCATTGCTTCTAGATCCTGAGAATGTTGACACCATAGGCTTTTTAGATACCATTGTAGTTTCCTCATATGCAGTCTTGCATATGGAATTAGAAGAATGCAGGAGGCCATGAACCCCAAGGCTTGCAGTATTTGCCTTGCAGATAGCAGGGTTTTTGTGACCAGTAGTTTGAAGAAGGTTGTCAAATGAATTTGTTTCTCTGGTGTGAGGAAAGCCATCTGGGAAGTTGTATTCAAGCTTGCTCCCAGGAATATAATTTGTTGACAGGATACCAGGTCTGATTTATTTTCGTTTATGGTGTACCCCAGGCAAGTTAGCACCCTTTGTACAAAAGCCAGATGATTCAAAAGTATGTCCTGGCTTTCTTCCTGAATTAGACAATCATCCAGGTATGGATATATTTGAATATTTCTTTGCCTGCAAAATGCAGTGACTGGAGCTAGGCACTTTGTGAATACCCTGAGCGCAGTAGATAAGCCAAACGGCAGTGCAGAGAACGGATAGTGCATGTAGTCTGCTTTGAAGCGTAGGTATCTTCTGCAATTTTCCCTGATTGGGATGTGCAGGTATGCTTCCTTTAAATCGAGTGTTGCCAACCAGTTATCTTTGCCTAGCATAGGAAGCAACTGGTGAAGAGTCAGCATCTTGAATTTCGGAATCACCAAAAAGGTGTTTAATGTAGACAGGTCCAGGATAGGACGCCATGAATCATCTTTTCTGGGTACAAAAGTCTTGAGTAGAAACCTTGTCCCTTTTCCCCTTCTGGTACAGTTTGAATAGCCTTTATGCTTAAGAGAGAGAGTACTTGTTTTTGAGACTCTGCCCACTGATTTGGGGGTAGATCTGGCCAACCGTTTGGGGTTGGTAATGTGTGGAAGTGAAATCTGTATCCTTGGGAAACTATATATAAAACCCATTTGTCCTGGGTAATGAGTTCCCAGTTTTTTGCATGTAGAGCAATCTTTCCCCCCAAAGGGGCAGTCAGTTGAGAAGTGCTTAGAAGTTTTAAAGTTAAATAATTGAGGCAGTTTACCATAGGGGGAAACTTTGCTACTCCCAGATTTGGAAGTGGGGGCCCCCCCCACTGCTTAGTCATGTGCGTACCCTGGGACTGAAGCCTGGGTGTTCTGCTGGATCTGGGTTTGGACTGAGAAGGCCTGGAAGAGGCAGGAAAGGACCAATTATTAGAGGGCCAATGCCTACTAAATCTTGGAGGTTGTACTTGTAAAAAATGTTTAACAGTTTCCAAAGATTTAGCTTTTTCCTCGCTCTTTTTAAGAACTTCTTATGCCTTGTTGCCAAACAGACGGTCCTAATTAAATGGAGCATCCAGTAATTTAACTTTAACATGATCTGGCAAGGATTGCTCCTCAAGCCAAGCATGCCTTCTAAGTACAGACCCAGTGGTAGCAGCCCTGCAAGATGCCTCTAGTGAATCAAAACCCCTTTGCAAAGTAAGTTTTCCAACCTGTTCAGCAGAATGCAATAAATCCTGTAACTCCTTATTTTCAACACAATCAGGAATCATCATTTTCTGTTTAAGTAATCCAATAATATGTTGCTGATACTTTAACATATGAAACTGGCAGTTTAAGGTCCTAATGGCCAAAGCTGCAGAAGTGAATACCTTCTTACCCCATCTATCCAGCTCCCTGGAGTCTCTATCAGAGGGGGTAGGATTTTTGGCAGTAGTAGCTTTAATGCCCTTGGGTCCCTGTGAAATGGTCTCATGATCCGTAGTTGGATTTTTGAAAAGGAACTTGAGAGTCAGGAACCCTGTAATATCTATCAGGTTTTCTTGGAGCAGGAGGTAAAGAGTCAGGGGCCAAGCTAGATTCCGAAAAGGCATCATCAACAATGTCTAGTACAGGAGGGATAGCTAAAGGGGAATAGAGTCCTCAGCATCAGAATCCTCATAGGTAGATAAGGGTATATTCTGGTCATCAGAGGAAATAGAAATTTCAGAATCCTGGTCAGAAGTATCATAAGCAAACTCAGTCCTAAGTCTCTTAGAGGGGAAGGTTGGCTTCCCCTGATTAAAGTAATAAGGTCTTCAGCCATTCTTATCATTTGTTTTTAAGGCATAGAGGCTTGACCATGCAGTCTGGGCATCAGTTTTCTAGGCATGGTTTGAGTTGTAGGCCTTCAAGAAGAAGATAACGTCGGTTTAATATGCAAGTCAGTAGGCCTGAATACACCCTCAGAAGCCGGTGCCTGCACAGTGGCTCCAGACCCATCCAAGGTAGAGACATCCGCAGGTTCCACAGTTGAAGCATCTCGTGGCATACCGGACTCTGAATGGGTCTCAGTAGAGGCCTGCGAATCTGAAGTAGCGGGTATCAGGGGCTGCAAAGGCACATCACTGAGTACCGGTGAACTGGCGACTGGCTTAGAAGAGCAGTTGTTGGCAGCTTTGGACCTAGGCGGCCTGTCTGTCTTTATCATTTCGTTTTTTCAGAATGTTGGGAGTCAGATGGCTTACCGAAGACATAACTGGATAAGAGAACCGAGCAACAAAATATTTAGAAGCAAAAATATACCGATGACAGATAGTTCGTGGTTTAAATACGGCACAAAACCAACAGTGAGGTACATCGTGGTCAGGGCCTAGGCAAAGAATACAGTAAGAATGAAAGAGCAAGAAGAAGTTTCCCCAATGGGGTACTTAGCTTTTAGTTGAAGACTTTGGTTCTGAAACTCGAAAATGAAAATTTTAGGAGACGGCCGACTGGCACTTGCAAACTGCTTCTGCTTCGGGCACCGCATGGCAAGAAAGACTGACGTAATGGCGTCAGCTGCATGTTTTATACCCCTGACGACTTGACGTCACAGAAGAAGAGACAGCAACCGATGCAGGACCCAAGACTTTATTAATCAGGCCAACTGTGGGCTACTGCAAGTAGATAACCCAAATGTTATGACTGCAACAGTGAAACACAAAGAACATCATCTGGAGAATACCCACACGAATGCAGGGAGAACATGCAGACTACGCACAAAAGGCACTCCAGCTGAGAATCAAACCAGAGAATATTGTCCAATTTTGCTTGTTTTAAAGTAGAAGACAATAGCTTTTTTGCTTGATACAATTTAATGCTGATAAAGGGGTACAAGAGGGTTAGATAACAGACATGCAATTTTGCAAATTAGAAATCAAGTGGTAGTACAAATGCAGGATTTAAGAGTTAATCAATGTCATTATTAGTGGTATGCTGTACTTGATTTCTGTTTAGTAATTTGACATTATTCTTCTATTATAAAATCCTGTAAGATGCTTAGTTAAAGAGAAATATGAGAGATAACATTCATATTATATACGTTCATAGGTTACTAAGCAAACAGCCCTACATACCTTATAAACCTTGATATGATGATGGGTGGTGGGGCTTGTAATTTAATTTGAATTTCAGGACATTCAACAAGGAGGGCAATAGGATCTGGAGATCTGAGTCTCATGTTCTGTTGATGTCACAGCACAGATTAAGATCCCTCCTGGAGGAGGCGACTCTGTCCCATTTGATATGCAGATGTGCCCTCTCAGCATATAAGAGTACAGTAACAGAGCTTTCAGTCCATCCATGTAAGACCAGGTTTGCAGACCCAGAATATTTCTTGTTGGAAATCTCTGTGGTCTCCCCAGCTGCTGCAAATTTCTGGTGAGGAGCATGCAAAAGGGAGCATTGCACTCAATTAGTGGTCTAATGAGGTTCAAGTACAGTGGAGTTATAACATCCTAAGACCTGGATGCGATGCCCTTACTTATGAGACGCACAATGTAGAAGGCTTTCCTTACCACCATGGAGACATGGTGATCGAAGTTTAGATTTCTATCAACCTGAGTTCCCAAGTCTCACACCACTGGGTTTGAGCTTAGGGGGGTACTGTCAATACTGTAATTAGCAGCATTGTCCGCTTTGCCAAAGGGGTAATAATACACTTTTTTGCTTTAGTACCAATTGTTTGTCTGTGTTAGCCCCTTCTGTAATATATTATCATTGGAAGACTCAATGATTGCACCCAATTTGCTGTCTTCAGTGAAATAGGTAAGCCACAGGCCATCTGCTTTGGCCTGAACTTCTGAAAAATAGACTCCAAAACAGTAACAGGCCCAATACAGACCTTGTGACCGGTCTAATGGTAGAGGTGGAGTCACTGACTTTAACAATGAGAGTTTTGTGAGCCAGCTGGCTACCCATCTAGTGATACACATGTTTATCCCCAGCTGGGCGAGTTTCTCAATGATACCTGAGTGGGGAATTGTGTCAAAAGCCTTGGCTATGTCAAGATAGGTGAAATGCACCATCTTAATTTCATCCAGGGATTTGGTGACATTTTCCAAGATGTCTACCAGGTTTAACAACTATGATCTACCCTTAATGATGACAAATTGACTGAGTCATTGAGTCACGAGTTTGGAGGTTAACTATGTCATTGTTGATGAGGTCCACGATGATTCTATCCATGGCTTTGCAAATTAGGCTGCTTAGTTTTATGGGTCTACAGTTCCCAAGATCAATGGATGGGCCCCTTTGTGCAAGGGGATTACTGTTGCTGTTCTGCACTCTGCTGGAACACAGCCAGTTCTCAGGCTATGGTTAAATACAGCGCCAAGTGTTTCTGCTAGGTTTTGTTTTAGACTATCAAGTAAGTAGCCTGGGATGTTCTCTGTTCTCACTGAGGCAGTGTTTCTGGCCTTGGACAGTGGAAATATGACCTGCTTTCTAGAGATACTAGGGAGGGGACTAGTGTCCAGAATGCTTTGGAGTACGGATGGTGGAGACAGGGGGGTGAAGTTTGTGCCAAATCTGTCAGCTAGCAAGTTGGCAATTTCCTCAGGTACTGTATAAGTGGCACCATCCACAACTAGTTCAGCACATAACTGGGCATTTGAAACATTTATTGTACTAGTACCTTGGCCTCTCAACTTCAAGGGATCTCTTGAAACCGAGAAGCTGAGGTACCAGGACAATAAATGTTTAATCTGCGTGTTGCTTTGTTTTGTTTTTTTAGTATTCGACAGTTTTTGTATTTTTAACATAGTTGGGCATTCCCTTTTAGATTTCTGACATAGTTAAAGAATGCCTTATGGTTATCATTAGCTAGGGATGATACTTTAGCTTCGTAATTAGCTTTAGAGGACTTAACAAGATATCTGATTTGCTTGTTCAGGCTGTGGAGGGATTTTTTTCTCTGCTGAGTCAGTTCACACTTGTTCTTAGATATCAGTTTCTTCCTCTTATTATATAAACCATTTATACTTGAAGTCCATCAGGGTGGCTTGCTTTTTGGGAGGACCTAGTTTTGATCAAGTCAAGTACCACAAAGTCTATACATTTGTTTAGGTGCTTATACAAGGCATTTGTGTACACTTCTGTATAGGAGTCATTGCTGGCTGCATTTGCAGGAGTTTGAAACGTTTTATACTATTGCTTAGAAGGCTGTAACATTGGACATAATTTTTAGTTTTATTGCTCCTGTGGGAATGTCAAGTCTGACAGTTACTTCAAACTAGACTGATCTATTGTCTGAATTTACCAGGGCAGGGTAGCACACCAGGGAGGAGTGCAGTGACCCTCCCATGTTGGTGAGTACTAAGTCTGGGACATTTGAACCCCTTGTGTGTATGCGGACTATCTCCTCCACAGAATTTGTACTGACAAAGTCCAATAATCTCTGGGCGATCATGTTCTTGCTCTTGTATGTAGCACAATTGATGGAAGGATAGCTGAAATCTTCCATGACCAAGGTGTTTGGCTGTATGGTGGGTGACTCCAGTAAACCCAGATAGGTGGTATGTTTCTACTAGTTCATGGTGGGGGACCTATAACTAACAATGATGTGGTAGGGTACTTTGCCTGTAGTTAGTTGGACCTGGAGTAGCTGTAGGGAGTCGTACTGTTTAACAAGTCTTCTGGTGTTCTTAGCTTTAATACAGATGGATACACCTCTGCCTTTGGTCCTTTCATGCTTGTTCTCATTCTGAGGTCTGAACGTGTGGAAGGCAGTGTAGACTTGCACAGCCGAGAACGTCTCAAGTCAGTCACTCCAACATAGACTATGACAGAGTTGTAACATACTTGTTGTTGAGTGACTTGAGTGCATGCGTGATTTGATGGATCCTGGCACCTAACAGGCAGCTGATCATGACCCTCTCCTTGCTCAACCTGGTGAATGGGACATCTGTGTGTCTCACTATCGCGTCGCCTATGACCAACACATTTGACCTTGAGGTGTTTTTCCACAGGGGCTTATTTGCCAATAAACTGGTGTGTGTGTTAGGTGTAGTGGATTCCATCTGTGTTCCAGTACATGCAAATGGTTTGCGGTTTGGAGGTCTCTGATCTGTTGGCAGGTTTTTAGTGAGTACATCAGAGTTTGCAGGTTTATGTGTCATGACCTTATCCTGTGTGAGAGGAGAGGTGTGTGTGCTGACAACCTGTTTGATGTCCTGTTTGTTATGTGACAAGATTGATTCCAGTTTTATGGTATAATTACATCTCTATAAGCAGGAAAAAGCAGGGTACAGTTAGGTTTCTCCTATCCATGGTAAGAATAAATCCAAGCCAATTAAAAAGAGAAGGTATTTATAGGTTCATAGGTATGTACTAGGCTGATGGCCCTAGAGCCTTTACACGCCTAGCCCATAGGATTACCCTGGCATTGTGCCATCCAACCTTAATTCCCAGTGCCTCTGTCGAGTAGAGCTACTGGAGTGATCCCTGGGGTGAATTTTCTATTTTCCATCCACTCATCAAGATTTCTCTTGAAGAAGGCCAGTGAGGTGCTCTGCTTGACATGTATGGGAAGTCTATTTCATAGGATGGGCAGTCTCTGGGTTATGAACCTGTCCCTCCAGCATGTTCTGTTAATTGTGGTAATGAGGTTAAGGTCTCTGGAGCGTGTGGTGCAGAGGGAATGGGATTTCTTTGGATGCAGCATTTCTAACAGAGTTGGGTCAGATATAGCTTTGTAAATCAAGCAGAGATCACCTCCAAGCAGGCGATATGAGACAGAGAATACTTGGAGTTTTTTTGAGTCTGTCCATCCATATAAGACAAATGTTTAGGGCCTAGGATCCACTTTGTGAGGTACTTTTGCGGCCTCACCAGTTGTTGCAGGTGTTTAGTGAGGTACACTCCAAATGGGGCATTGTACTCAATGATTGGTCTAATGAGGGAAGAGGAGAGGGAGACAATGACCCCTATCTTCCTGGATGCAAAACCCTTAGTAATGAGATGTGCCACATAGGACTTTTTGACTACAGTGGCAATGTGGGGGTCAAAAGAGAGGTTGATGTCAACCTGTGTTCCCAGATCTCTTAGAACGCCTTCTGTGTTCAATGGACTACCATCGATGTGGTAATTCATGAGAACTGGGTTTTTCCCAAAGGGATGACGACAAATTTTTTGGCATTGAGCTTAAGGCTATGGTTCTGACACCAGTTGTTGGTCTCAGTAAGGCCTTTCGTAGGATGCCATAATTTGGGGAGTTAATAATAGCTCCCAACTTGCAATTGTTTGTGAAGTTTGTCAGCCAGAGTGTTGGCATGGACTTCAGAGAAGTAGATGCCAAACAGGAGAGGACCCAGGACCAAACCCTGTGGGATTCCACTCGTGACTGGTCGGCAGTCTGACGTGGAGTCATCTATTTTCACACTGTGGGTTCTATCTGTGAGCCAGTTTGCAACCCATCTAGTAATATGGGGGTTGATGCCTAGCTTACTGAGTTTGTCTATGACTCCTGAGTGGGGAATGGTATCAAAGGCCTTGGTGAGATCAAGGTAGGCTGCATGAACCACCTCGCCTTCATCCACAGCTCTGGTGACTGACTCAAAGAAGGTGACCAAGTTGAGCAGGCATGATCTGCCCTTCACAAAACCAAACTGTGTGGGATCCAGAGTTTGAAGATTCCCTATATCCTTGTTTATAAGGTCCAGGATGATGCGTTCCATTCCTTTGCATATCAGACTCGTCAGGCTAATGGGGCAATAGTTCCCAGTCTGTAGTCGCTCCTCCTTTGTGGAGAGGGATGACTGTAGCACTGCGCCACTTGGTAGGGACAGGGCACACAGGTGAGGTGCCAGTTCACTCTGTAGTTCATGTAGAACACAGCCAGGGATATTGTCAGGTCCCATAGAAGCAGTATTCTTGGCCTTGGACAGTCCTGTTATAACCTGTGCAGCAGTAATACTGGGTGCCTTCAATCTACTGGTATTGTGACTGGTCCTTTAGTGGGGGGGGGGGGGTAAAGTTGGCACTGAATCTGTCGGCCAGTATATTGGCAATAACTGTTGGCTCAGTATAGGAGGTACCATTTTGCAGTAGCTCAGAGCAAATCTGGACATTGCTGTGGAGATTCTTTACATAACTATAGAATACCTTGTAGTCGTCTGTACTATCTGCTGCAATTCTGTTTTCATAGCTAGCCTTACAGGATTTGATGAGGGATCTTTTTGTTGAGGCTACTAAGGGAGTTTTTCCAGTCTTGGGACCTCATCGTATTCTGCATCAGTTTCCTCCTTCTGTTGTAGAGTTTGTTTATGGCAGGGGACCACCAGATTGGCTTCCTTTTCTTTTGGAGGAGAGTGTCTTGGTTCTACTGGGTATGGCAAGATCCATGCATTTGTGTACGTGTTCGTACAGTGCATTGGTGTATGATTCAGCGGTCAGGCAACTATTCTCCATTTGCATGGGTGCCATGAAGTTAGTCACCTCTGTCTTTAGAAGCCCAAAGTTAGCTTTGGAGAAGTTTTTCATGGTGGTTACCTTTGCAGGGGGTGGGGGGGATTTCCAAGGTGATTAGTTTGTTGTCGGACCTAACCAGGGAGGAGTTGACTATTGGTGTAGAGCAATGGTTACCCATGTTAGTAATGACCAGATAAAGGATGTTCTACCTCTAGTGGGGGTAAGAACGAGCTGGTCCAGGGTATTGGAATTAATGAATTCCAGGAAATATGGGCAAGTGTATTGGTGCAGGAGTACTTTTCCCAGTTAATGGAGGGGTAGTTGAAGTAGCCCAGTAAGAGAGTGTAAGATTGGACCCTAATATTCTCCAGAGTGCTTATTAGTTAAGCGCTTTCATCCATATGCAATCTAGACTTCATCACAACTAATGTGAATGCAAAAATATACCCTGTTTAAATACCTTCACCATCTAATAAGGCTAATACTGATATGAATAAATGCAGTGCCTGTTTTTATTTGTCAATTAATTATGATTTTAAGGTCAGGAAACACTGATTGTAACAGTAAGGAAGTGGTTAAGTCAGGGGAAAGCAGCAGACCCAGGTAAGGTCACAGCAGATATGATAAAGATGCTGGGTGAGACAGGGGAGAAATGGCTCCTGAGGGTACTAATAGCAGTGTGTAGAGAAAGGCACATCCCAGATGACTAGAGAATAAGAATACTCGTGCCACTATACAAGAACAAAGGGGACAGCCACAACTGTGGGCAGTACAGAGGCATCAAACTCCTATAGAATTGCATAAAAGTTCTGGACAGGATGACTGATAATCGGATATGCAGAGCAGCAGAATGTAAGATGGAGATGAGCAGTTCAGTTACAGATCAGGATGCAGCACAACTGACCTGATGTTTGCAGTGAGAAAGACACTTGAGAAGAAGCTAGAGATGAGGAGAAAGTCCAAATGGGCATTCCTAGACTTGGAGAAAGCATATGACAAGGTCCCAAGAAAGCTGATCTGGGCAGTACTGTGATGGTCTGAAGTCCCAGAAACATTGGTAGAATTAGTACAGGCTATGTACAAGGACCCAATAACTCAGGTGCGAACAGTGTTTGGTCTCACACAGGGGATCCCAGTGGGAGTAGATGTACACCATGGTTTAGCTCTGAGCCCACTGCCATTCATACTGGTGATGGACTACATTAGCAAACAGGTTGGAGGGGATAGATCAACAGAGTTGCTGTATGCAGATGATGTGGCATTACAGGCGGACTCTGAGCTAGAACTTCAGCAAAGGATACGAGAATGGAATGCAAAACCAAAGGCACACTGGATGAAACTAAGCACAAATAAGACGGTGGTAATGGCGGCAAACTTGGGGAAATTAGAAGAAGCTGAGAATAGAGATAGAAGGGAAGATAGAACAGATGCACAGCTTCAAGTATCTGGGAGGGGTGGCATAGGAGAAGGGAAGTCTGAATGAAGAGGTCAAAGCTAGAATCAGAGGAGCTGCAGCCAACTGGAAGAGAGTGTCAAGTGTAGTCTATGACAGAAGAATGCCAACGAAGCTGAAAAGTAAGGTGTAAAAGACAGTGGTGTGACCAGTACTACTGTATGGTACAGAAACCTGGGCAGTAAAGGCAGAACAGCTGAAGAAGCTAGAGGTGATGGAAATGAAGTGCCTGAGAAGGGTGGTAGGATGCACACTGTGGGACAGCCAAAGAAATGAGGACATAAGAGCAGAAGCCAAAGTAGCTCCAACTGCAGAAAAGATCAAAGAGAACAGATTATGGTGGTTTGGACACGTGCAAAAAAGCAGAAGACAATCTGGTGAGTAAGACTTGGGTAGACAGGAAAAAGGTAAGAGGAAGCGAAGATGTCCAGCAAAGAGGTGGATGTATTGTGTGAAAGATGATCTGCAACAGTTAGGCATGAGTGTTGAAGAAGGCAGGAGTGTGGCACTGAACTGAGAGAGTTGGCAGCAGTTAACATGATACCCCGACCCATGTAGAAAAAAAAATGGGAAAAGGGGGGCTGATGATGATAATGAGTAAGGGAGTGGTTTACCTTGCCTACTATGACTTTTGTCATGACTATTATGTGAGCAAAATGGAGCAGTCACTCAAGGAGAATCTATGAACATTACTATGAAATCGGGAAAAAAAAATGCCAACAACACCCTTTCTAAACACAAGTTAAAATGCAATAATAATAAAAGGTTTTATTTCTTTGTATTAGAAAAAGTATTAGTTAACCCTGGAGGGGGCCTGGGAGTTGAGATTACAATATAGGGAGTTTATTTGGCAGATTAGGTTGAATGCCAGTGTGTTCCCAGGCTTAAATTATGCTATTTCTATAAGTGGTGCCCTTAAAATAGGAGCATCAAAATTATGAACTTTTAATAATGTGTATGTATCATTCATTTATTTTAATTAACTACCATAAAAGGACACTGTTGCTTTAAATATTTATTTGCTTTTTACACTAATTACTGCTTAATTTATTGAACTGTGAGGGTATTTAGAGTATGTTTTTGCATTCACATTAGTTCTGATGAAATCCAGACTGCATATGGACAGAAGTGCTTAACTAATAAACCCCTTCTCTTTATTCCTTGGCTTGGTTTTATTCTCACCCTGGGTATTGTTGACAGCTTTACGATCCTGGTGAAGAGACCTAACTGTGCCTCACTTTTTTGGAGTTATTTGGTTGTACTAGTGAGGATGCTCTGCTTTTATGGTTTAGTTGTTTCTCAGAGCTTACAGTATGTCTTCCCTGGATTTGTTCATTGAAAACAAGCCTAGTAATGTACCTGGTGTTGCTACCAACAACAGTAGAATGGTTTGTTCCGCTGAAGCCCTTACTAATAACTTGACTCTGCTTGTTGAACTCTTCACTCGTGCTCAATTCTGCACAATTTTACCCTTCTGCCAATGGATTCCCACCCCAAAATACAAATTGCCTCAATTCAGAAGCACCCAATGGATCCTCTGTACTCCTCGCATCATTCCGAGGGACATGATTTCTCCTATTCATCAGCAAACAGTTATATGACCTCGAACTCAGAGAAATGAAGTTCATACTATGCACTCACAGGATTCTGAGGATCATGCTAATGGTGTTTTGGATAACAAACATCTTAATTTTGACTTGGCAACCTGGCTTCAACCATCCCATCTGGTCTTTGGCAGGAATAAGCACGGTGATGATGATGTAAGTTAATCTTTTAATGCTCAGCTTAAACTTTTTAAAGAAAAATTAACTAAATTTAAAACGTTGCAGCTTGATAACCTATATTTGAAAGAATGTGTTAATGAAAGAGTACTCAGAGGGCTACATCTTTGGAAGCTCCCTAATGAGGTTATAAATGATTGTGAACTCTATTATCAACTTATTTCTTTATTTGATGAATGTGGCTGTTGGCTGATGGGTCTGATGACTCAACATAACAAGAAAATTATGGCAGAATTAATTAAGAAAATAGAACAAATAGATGCTGCCCTCAAAAATGATTTACTATTTGATATTAAACAGTCTGGTTATAATATTTTTCGGCATGTTGATGGGACTATTGACAAAGTCAAGTAAAGGAAGGTCCAGAAACTGGTGACAGATGAAAATTAATACAAGGGAACTGCATACTGTAAACCCAAATTCCTTGTCAACCAGCATGGCATACATGAGGTTGACCAAAATAATATCAATAGATTTGGGGAAATGGATGATACCTTACAAGCTGTTGGTGGGAGTGATAGTAATTTTTTAGACTCTTAAGAATGTCCCCCCACTGCACCAATCTGAGAAGACAGGACACAGATGCAAGACTCAAGCGCCATCCCTAACAAATTACAACAAATCCAAAAAGAAGATGGGGGACAAAATCGGCAGGTGAGAGAAGAGAGATGATGTCATTATTAATATCAATTAATGCAGGCGTATATATTAGTTCTGGCCTGAATAATTTTCCAGTCACGCTTTTTGATGTCACCTTGATGGTACCTTTTTTGATGGTGATTTTGAAGCCACTATTCTTGATGATTCTGCAGCTCCTTTGGTGCCTTAAGCATATCATAGACCTCTTATTTTAGACTTTGCTGGTTTTAAAACATGTGACTACAGTAATATGGCATTGATGAAAGACATTTGAAATTTTTTAGCAAGGTTTTTATTTTGGTACCTAAATCTTGAACTAACATTGATGAAGTGCTTATTGATCTTAAGTTGTTTATATGTAAGCTCAATTAGAAATTTTTTTTGGTGACAATATTACTGATCACAGCATTGGAAAGGTTTCTAGAAAGAGTACATTTAATTCTGTTTGTTTGGCACCCTACCCTTTCATTATATGAAAAATTCTGTAAAAAGAATATTTGTAATTTATATAAGAGATTTTCTGGCAGAAGCTCTAATTTGGCAGACACTGAGAAGGAATTATTAAGAGAACTCTCCAGTTGTATGGAGGTGAAGTATATGAAACCTGACAAAGGAGCATGGAATCACTGTAATGGATACGACTGATTACACCAGTGGAATGTTTGATTTATTGAACAATGAATCCCAGTATGTCAGGGTTTCTATTAATGAAGCCAACAGAGCTTATTGCAAAATAGATGTCTTTCTTCAGGGTTTACCCAACCAAGATATTACTGGCTACAAACTTCATAATTTCCTTAAAGTAGATTTTCCCATTATGCCTGCTACCCTGAAAAATTCATAAATCCCCCCATGCATCTATAGTGGCTGCCTCCAGTTCTAAGACACACCCTTTAGCTCTACATATCGACAGGAACTTAAAAGCCTTTTTTATGACTACTCATACATTTTTAAAGATTCATGGGACTTTTTTTTCAAAAATGTTTTTATTCATTTTATAGGACAATAACTTAACAGTATAGTAACAAGAAAAAAAAACAAATAAACTATATACAATGTCCATAACTAAAAAAGCAATATATTTTAGGAGAATACTTAATATTTCCCTAACAGATTAGACAATTTTGTCGAAGCAATTAAATAAGGTGTTGTATTGTTAGTCCTTGCTTTTACAGTCGCAATCTCATTCTTACACATATTTCAAAAGATGAACAAAACTCTACTTTAAAGACAGGAGTAGACTGGGATTTCCAATATTTAGTAACAATTTTCCTTGCTATAGAGAGGATAGGCCATAGTAAAAGTATTTGGTTTTTAGGAATGACTTCAGGAACATGTACACTGAAAAGGATAAGGGAGTCATAAATTCTACAGTTGTCATTCCATAGAGCTTTACAAAGATATTTAAAGTCTAATCAAAATGGGGAAGTTATTTTGCAATTAACAATCATATGTATCCAGTCAGCACCAGGGTGTCCACATTTCCAGCATTTCATTTCATCTTTCTTGTACATTATTCCTAGTCTATGTTGGGTAAAAAAATCCATGGAAACATTCCCATGTGTATACACATGCTAGAACAGGGAAGATGTGCATTCCTTTACTGACTGTAAACACATTTTTTAAATCTTTTTCTGAGAATACTTATCTATTAATTTCAATTGAGTAATTCCAATAAGAAACACCTGTTTTGCTAAAATCATTTCTGAGAATTTTATAAATAACAGATATGAATGAAGTGTTCTTGGGTGCGGTATTAATTATTGTTGAGATAAAATCCAAGATTTTTAAATTACTCTTATTGTAAGTCTCTAATGAGGGTATGAGCTTAGTATGGATAAAATCCTTACAAGTTTGGACATCCAGCCAATTGCAATTTTGCAAACAATATCTGCTGATCAAATAGTCTGAAGAACTTATTAGCTGACAGAAATTGATTCCAATAAAATAGGTCACCCTTCTTAAATTCTAACATTTTCTGAGTATCAAAAGATATTAAACATTCATTTGTGTAGGCAATAGGAAACATAATTATTAATAAATTCTTAATTAATTGATTGGAAAACATAAGCTTTTTAAGGTTTATAAGAAGTGTGAGAACTTGAATGTATATTTTTAAAATCCATATAAATATGTTTGTATGTATTTGAGTATATGGTTCAAGCAATGTCCTATTACTAACAATAAGTAAAGTTTCATGTATTGATTTCCAATATGATGTATAAGAAGTATTATTTCAGAGTAACACTATGTTAATAAATGGGGAGTTTAAATAAAAATCAATATTTGGAAACCCTACACCTCCTTCATCCCAGCTTGTAGTGTGCCAGAAAAGAGAAATTCTTGGTTATTTGGGATACCAAAGGAAGTGGAGTAATAAGTTATTCATTTTTTGTTTAATGTTTACAGGTGGGGGAATTATTAGAGCTTGGCCAATGGATATGACTTTGGGTAATAGTATCATTTTGATTAGTCTGTCTTCAAATGTGAAGAAGAGTCTGTTCCAGCTGTCAGTTAGACTAGTAATTGAGTTTATAAGTTGCTGGTAATTAGAGGAGTGATTTTTTTATAATTAGATTCAATAATGATACCTAGATATTTAATATGCGTACCGTCCCAGTTTATGTCTCTTTTTGATCTAAGTTTCCTAGTAACATTTTTATTCACTAGAAATGCCTGAGTTTTGCTGTGATTGAATTTTAGACCAGAGATGTTTGCAAAGAAATCTAGATTACGTAATAGGAGATCTACTGAATTTTAAATATCATTAGAAGTTATTAGCAGGTCATCAGCAAACAGTTGTATTTTGGGGGATAATTTGTCTGACACTTTGACACTTTATATCCTTTAACACTGTCATTATTTCTAACATGATTTGCAAAAGGCTCAATAGCCAGGGCAAAGTCTAATGGGGAGAGGGGGCACCCCTGTTTAGTGCATCTTAATATTTTGAATGAGCTAATAGATAAGATCCAACCTTTACATAGGCTATTGACTTTTCATACAGTTTTTTAATTAATCCTATAAAGTTTGGGGGGAAATTGTATTTTTGCAGAGCTTTAAACAGATATGGCCAACTTAGGGAGTCAAAAGCTTTATCTATATCAAGGCTTAAAATAGAAAGCTAATTTTTTCTTGTTTGTCAAGTCTATTAAGGACAGTAATCTAATTATTGTCTTGTACCTTTCTGTTTTTGACAAGCCAGGTTTGGTCTTCATGACAATACTGAAAGAACATTATTTAATCTGTCTGCTAAGACAGAAATGAATATCTTATAATCAATGTTAAGCAAATAAATTGGCTGGTATGATGTACAAACACTGGGCTCTTGATTTGGTTTTAAGATGGGGGAGATGATAGACTATTTCCATGAGGGAGGAATGTTTGCTGTAGTTCTAACTTCTTGGAATGCAATGAGTAAGACTTTCAAGATGTTATCAGGTAAGAGTTTGTAAAATTAGGAATTAGACCATCCAGCCCTTGTGATTTTTTTGTCTTCAGTTTTTTTTTATTTGTTCCTTTAATTTTTTTAAAGGAAAAGGATTTGTCTATGTTATTAATATTGTGTTTGGATAACTTCTTTTGAATACTCTTAGTAATAAAGTTGTCTATACTTTTGTTATCACTTGTAGATGAGTTATTATTAATATACTTGTAATGGTTTTCAAAACAGAAGATATTTTTAGATCTGTAACTTTGATAGCCTGATTATTTCTAGTGTATATTATTTCTTTTGTATGACTTTTTCATTTAAATATTTAGATCTAACCTTGATCCTGTGCATACTCTTATGATTAATTGAGTAGGATTGTAATCTGATTTTTCCAGATTTATTGATATTTTATGCTGCGTGATATCCTGACATTCCTTGTTCAGTTCACGTGTCAAGTAATGCAGATTTGTCATTTGATGTAAGTTTTAGTTTATGTCTAACAGTTTTTATCCCACTCTTTCCTTTTATTTATATACAGTAAAAACAAAATTAAAACTCCAGCAAAGGTAAAACTTCCACTGAGTGACTACCCAAACCTCTCGTATCAGAGGCACATGGGATATATGCAAATGATCCTTATGAACATCAGGTGTTTCAGCTAATTGGCAATTCTGAATGTCCATGACTTGTTTCATCGTTTTACTGGACAATGTCAGGCCAATAAAGCCAAACCCCACTAGCTGTGGATATGCATATTCCGGCCTTGTTATGACCTCTGATACAAGAGATTTGGGAGGTCACTCAGTGGAAGTTTTAGCTTTGCTGGAGTTTTCATTTTGTTTTTACTGATTGGTTTTTCGGTGACCTTCTTACTTATTGTTTTAGTTTGTTTTTTTCAGTGACCTTCTTACTTATTGTTTAATTTGTTGTTTGGGATATTTTTACAGTGACCCTAATGATAATGGACATCAGTTGGGTATAACAGCCCTGTGTCTCTAATGCTTAGTCAAACACACTGCTTGTGTTGTGCCTACGAGGTCATAACAAGTCCGAAATATGCATATCCACAGCTAGTGGGGTTTGGCTTTATTGGCCTGAAATTGTCCAGTAAAACGATGAAACAAGTCATGGACATTCAGAATTGCCAATTAGCTGAAACACCTGTGTTCATAAGGATCATTAGCATATATCCCATGTGTCTCTGATACAAGGGATTTGGGAGGTCACCCAGTGGATGTTTTAGCTTTGCTGGAGTTTTTATTTTGTTTTTACTGATTAAGAAAGAAGGTCACTGAAAAACCATTGTTTTATTTATATACCAACTTTTGACTTGACCATGCAAGACTACCTTTAATGTGTCCCATAGTATAATATCTGAAACCTCTTCATTATTATTGGTGTCTAGGTAAAGCTTTATTTCATCTAGAAACCATTCTTTAAATCCTTGTACTGTTACTAGATAAGCAAGTGTTACACTGAAGGGGATAGCATTGTGGTCAGACATAGGGTATGATGTCAGTATTACATTATCAGTTTTGGCTAGTAAAGAACTGGTTACAAATACTTTGTCTATGTTGGTCTGTGTGCCAAATCTGTAAAAATAGTGAGAATACTTCAGGGAGGATAATAATATTTTTATACAGTCAATGTCAATTAGGTTTCTGTCTTTTATGTAGTTATTCAAGTGTTTGGCAACAGGGGACTTGAAGGGCTTAGAGCATGTGATATCAGTGGAGGACAAGATACAATTTAAATCACCTGCTAATAGTAACTCACCTTTTGACTTTAATGTTATGGCGTCCAAATGTTTTTTTCACAGTTTTAGTCACAATACCCGGTATCCAGTAGGTGTTTGCAAACGTGTACATCTTTTTATCTAGTTTTAGTATGACTAAAGCGAGCCAAGCATACCATCATTGCTTGAGTATGAGTCAACTATTTTTGGAATGCTCATTGGATTTTCTGTGCAGAATTAGGACACCGCTTGTTTTATGGTTGTAGTCTGAACTTACCAAAATCTTATAATCCTTAAAAGTTAATTTGTTTAGATCTTTTGTTACCAAGTGGGATTCCTGAATGAATGTAAAATCTGCTTTATGTAGCATTAATACTTGTTGACGCTACTCATTTTCATTAGGTTGTTCAACCCATTGACATTAATAGATATAATGTTATCAATTGATGGAGACTGCTATTATAAGTAAAACTGAAAAGTGCATTCCTTGATTCATTATGACCAATACATTTTTTAAAATTGTTATGGATAATTTAAAAACTGCAAATTTGAAAATAAATGTGTATATTATAATAACCTTCTGCATGGATAAACTATATCCAGGCTTACTGTACAATTCCTAGAAGCCACAAACTAACCCTCTCATGACATCTAGTGGGAATTCCTGGCTACTGCAGGTTAACAGCAAGCAGAAGGGAAACTGCATGTACATTAAAAACATACAAAAGGAAAAATTCAATTTAATATACTATGCATGCATGAACTGGGCGGCCGCATTGGTGCAACGGTTAGCGTTGCCACTTCACAGCAAGAGGTTCTCCGGTTCGATCCTCGGCCGGGGTGCCTTCTGTGTGGAGTCTGCATGTACTCCCTGTGGTCGCGTGGGTTTCCTCCGGGTACTCCAGTTTCCTCCCACATCCCAAGACATGTTGTAGGTGGATTGGACACTCTAAACTGGCCCTAGGTGTGAGTGTGTGCATTTGTGTGTTGGGCGCCGGGCTGGCAACTTGACACTGTAAAACTCCACTGCCAATCATGAGCAGACAGGTGATCCGTTGTGGCAACCCCTAACCGGGAAAAGCCGAAAGAAGAAGAAGAAAAATGTATGCATGAACTAAGAACATGAAGTTGTACACATTTTCATAAAATTCTTTTTATCTAAACAAACTAAGATAAAATTGATTAATCCTAATAATTATTTGCTGCCAAGAGTGAATATAGGACTGTAATGTCATTAAAGGAGACAGGAAAAAAGATGCATTTAAAACTGTCAGAAACATATTTGTAATTTTTATTTAAATTTTGGTGTAATTCAGATTAAATAAATCACTATTTACAGTAAAACATATGCTTATAAGACTTTTTAGATAAAAAAATAAATTGCTAAATGAATGAAAACACAGTTCAAATCATCATTTTTGAATCTGATTGGCTGTTAAGAGTTCAGTGAAGAGAAAAAGGTTCAGAGGTCATGCCTACTTACTGAAGACATCACAGATTGTTTCTCAGGAATCTGTGAGCTAACTGAAGCCTTTAGAAGACTGAGCTTGTCACAAAAGTTGTCAAAATTCCGTCAAAGTCATAAGTAGGTGGGAATTTTCTAGTGAAGTGAAGCTTTTAAGCATAACTTGTAAAATGATGAATATTTAAAATAAAGGTTCCAAATTACCAACAACATACAGCTATAAGATATATTAGCTAAATGGAGTATACTGTAGAAGTTCAGTTAAGTAGTAAATGTATATATAATAATAAAATGCCACTATTTTTTTAATTATTTAACATTAACACAGTAAGCATTTCTCTCTCCTGCAGTGATTAATTACTATGACATTAGGACTAAAACAGAAATGGAAGGCACATACATGAAGAAATAAGTATAGGATATAAAGGAAATATATATAAATATATGAAATGAGTGATTTTATACCATTTCACTAGTGCTATGCCATGTATATAAAGAGATAAAAGTATAAAATTGTGGTTTGCAGTTGGATAAGATTTTGATTTATTTGAATTTTTGAGTATTATACATTATTTATAAAGTTAGCATTGTTGTGGGAAAGATAATAGGAGAAAACAAGTTACAGTACCTTCTGTGTGTGATTCCACATTATTCAAAGGGAAGAAAGCAAAAACTTGCATTAAATGTAAAGTTATGTATAATCATTTGTCTCCGGGTTACTTTTTTCTTTAATAGTGCACTCATTCTTTGAAGCTTGTCTTTTTAGGTTAATTGAAGAAGCCATGGGTTCAGGTCAACTTAAAAGGTTCTTTTTTTGGACAAATGTGGATGCTTCTTCGAGAGAATCAAAAGTTTTCTTTCCTTCTGGCAGGGATAGTCTTATTTTTGCTGGGAATATGAGTTGTCCTTCGATTCCCATGCTGTGGGGTGGACTTCCCATGCATGTCGGGCAGGGTGCCTCACTGCCCCTCTTCGGGAGAAATCTTGAAGAGTGGATCGGAAGTAGAAAATTCACCCCAGAGATCACTCTACTCGACAGAGGCACTAGGAACTAAAGGTTGGATAGAACGATGCCAGGGTAATCATATGGGCTAGGCTTGTAAAGGCTCCAAGGCCATTAGTCTAGTACACACCTATGAATCTATGATTCCTTCCTTTTTGAATGATTTTATTAGAGGGGCACATGCTCTTCTTTTGGACATTACAAGGGGTGAAAAGTCATTGTCAAACCTGATAGTTTGGTCACCAATTTTTAATGAAGCAATGGACCAGGCAGTTCTTAAAACAAGGTCTTTGTCCTGAGTGAAAATACATTTTACAATAATAGATCTTGGACAACTGTTTTTACTGACTACAGTAGTTAAAGTCCTGTGTGCCCATTCTATCCCAAAGGATAGTGCTTTAGGCAGGTTTACGATTTTATGAATCAAAGAAGTAGGGAAATTAATCATATTGTCCCCCTCCATCTGTTACGGAATGCCACGGATTCTTATGTTGCTTCTCCTGGTTCTATTCTCAATGTCATACACCCTTTCAATGAGTCTGGTGTTTTCTTGAAGAAGAAAGTCTGTTTTTCTCTCTTTCTGTTAATCTGTAGTCTATATTTGTTATAGAATCTTCCAAAGCAGCAATTTGGGCAGTTTGCTGTTTAAGCACTTCATTTAATAGGGTTATTTGTATGGTTGTATCTTTTTTATATTGTCCACTTTTAATTTTAATTTATCTATTTTACCCAAGTCTTGAACTGTAGTAGGAATTGCCTGTATTTTTTTCTTCACTGGAGTTTCTTGCTGAGAAAATTTGGAGCTCCTCATCTTCATTTGTGAATGTGGCTTCAATGTCCATTCTATTTGAAAGTTTGACAGGAAAATATGAAAATTTTAGCTTCAAAATTACATCCAATTTGTAGCTTACAACTTCCAGAATCTGATTTTAGTAGTTTCAGGTCTTTGTTGGTGAAATTAAATAAAAAAATCCTGTCAGAAAAAAAATGGAAGACTGCACAGCTCAAAAACTCTGCTGCTTTCAGCTTGCCATCCAAGCCATGCCCCTATTCACTGGACTTTTTAAAGAATATTAAGCAGGATACTTCAGTGATGATTTAAATTTTAGCTACTCTTGATATTGCGGATCTTTTTTTTCCTGCATTCCCCATGACATTGGGGTGAATTGGTTTAGAGAAGCCTGCTGTGCTTGTAGTTCCTTTCTAATCAAGAAATTAATATTCTTTGTGATTTCATCATAATGGTTTTAAACAACTATTTGTTTTTTGAAGTTGAATATTTTAAACAGAGCAAGGGTGTAGCTATGGGGTGTGCCCCCCCCCCCTTATGCGATATGACATTATGGCATTGAGAACACATATTTAAATCTGGACATATGGAATATGGTTGCTTTCTTTCGATATTTAGATGATATATTTTTATTATGGAAAGGCATGACAGAGCATCTCTATGATTTAGTGGACTTTTTGGTTCTACAACCTTGTTTTTATGGTTCACATTCAAATACTCTATGGATGGCATAAGTTATTTTGATGTTAGCATAGGAAAGACTACATGGAGTCATGTTTTTTGGTCCCAGCTTTTTTAGGAAATCCACCTTTTTAATATTTTTTACATTTTGATAGTAACCATTCAATGTTTCAAAAAGAATGCCTGGTTACAGGTCAAATGATCAGAATGTCCAGGTTAATCTCTTATGTTGGACGGTTTCTGATAGAAATTGAGAAACTTATGAGTATCTTTCTGGAAAGGGGGTACCCTTAAAACTTACTAGAAAAGCTTAAAAGTGAGGTGATACATGAAAGACATATTAAGATGTTCTGATCCTTATTAGATATTGGTTTTGATAGTGTGATTAGTGGAACTAGACATGCTAAAGCAGATTGCACTATTGACTATGAATTGAGTATGGCCATTAAATATGGCAACAGGAATAACCAAATTAAGAAGATTTTGATAGACAACTGGAAATGTATTAACTATGATGAGACATGGAATACGTTTTTGGGTGGGAAACCAGGTTTTACTCACAAATTACAATTTTATTTAAAAGAAAGTTTAGAATTTGGAATAGGGAGACTACCATCTAATAAGGCTAATATTGGTATGAATAAATGCAGTGCCTGTTCTTATTGTAAATTTATTCATCAGAACACTACTTTAACCTTAAGGTCAATTAATTATGATTTTAAGACCAGAGAACACTAACTGTAACAGTAAGGGAGTGGTTTACTTCGAATACTGTGACTTTTGCAATTTCTATTATGTGGACAAAATGGAACACTCACTCAAAAGGAGAATCCATGAACTCTACTAGGATGCCAACAACACCCTTTTTAAATACAAATTAAAATGCAATAATAATAATACAAAGTTTTATTTCTTTGTATTACAAAAAGTATTAGTCAACTCTGGGGGGGGGCTGGGAGTTGAGATTACAATATAGGGAGTTGATGTGGCAAATTAGGTTGAATGCCAGTTGTGTTCCCAGGCTTAAATTATGCTATTTGTATAAGTACTGCCCTTAAAAGAAGAGCATCAAAATGATGAGCTTTTACTAATGCGTGTGTGTCATTCATTTATTTTAATTAACTATTGTAAAAGGATGTTTGATTTGCTTTGAACACTGCTGCTTTAAATATTTATTTGCTTTTTACACTAATTATTACTTAATGTATTAATTGAACTGAAAGGATATTTAAACAGGGTATGTTTTTACATTCACATTAGTTCTGATAAAGTTCAGATTGCATATGGATGACAGCACTTAACTAATAAACACCTTCTCTTTTTTTCTTGGCTTGAATTTATTCTTACCCTGGATATTGCTGACAGATCGTCTTGGGCAGACCTAACTGTAACTAGCTTTTTTGTGGTTATTTGGTTGTACTAGCGAGGCTGCTCCACTTTTAGGATAATTACATCTCTCACATAATATGTTTGTTTCCTTTAAGAGTACAGGAAGCATATCCAGAAAAACAACAGCTCAGTGTTTTTAGCTAATGAGCAAATGGTACAGAAAATAAAATAAACAAATGAATTAACAGCATACAATACCAAAAACAGGTCTAAAGATATTAACAAAAAAGTCAGATACAAGTAACGGTCACTCTTTAAAAAAGTGTTTAGCTCTACATACAAGTACATACAAGATCTACACATAAGTCAGAAGTGCAAAGAGTTTACCAACTGCCACTTCTGGACATAGCCCATGATATTCCCCCTTGCACCCAAATGGATATAAAACAGACAAAGGCTGCATTATACCGCTCAACCTGGAAACCACAAATATCTTGACAAAGGCCTGTGAAAAATAGGTAAAAATCTGTATGCTGATTAACATAAGATTTGCATACATAACTATGTAACCCTGGCCACTCCAGTGAAATTGAGGGATACCAACTTTGAAACGCAAACTGTAGAACAGACAGCCAAAATATGGCCCCATAGCCAAGACCCTGTAGTAAATGGTAACCATTTTTTTTCACTTTGAAATGTTTACCAATTATGTTCATTGGGAAGGGAGAAGACAATGAACCTTAGGATTTTGTTTTTGGTGACTTGCAGTATGTGGGTTTTATGGTAAAAGTAGGGTGTTTAATGGTCGGCAATATTTTAATCTTAGCAAAAGAATATTACAGTTTGCTAGGACCTCCAAAACTCATTCTCCATGGGCTACTGATCAGTGGCATAGCTAGAGTTTGTCTTTGAGTTTGCTGCCCTTCTCCCCCCTCACAATCATGGTCGAATGGCCCCCCCGCAGCCATTCTAATGTCCCATTACTTGGTTATTTTGCCCCATTTACCATAAACACTGTAATGTGCATACTGCTTTACTTATACAATGATTTGGATTTAATTTGAAACTTTTATTTTACCTTTTATAGCACAAACACTAATAGACATCATCTGCTAAACAAAGCAATGCAGTCTCACAATGAAAACAGACTTAGCACTAAGACTTTTCTCCCTTGAAACTCACATTCAATGAAACAGCACTGAGACTCACATTCAAAGAAAATGCATCTGGCCAGTGGCGGTTGAAGATTACCTTTGGACTGTTTTCAAATCACATATACCATTTTCAAATCATAGGCCCCTTGCACACGAAACATACATGTGTTCTTTTGCTACATCTTCCTGATTGTATTAAATTATATTCCTTGCATAATAGAGCACACTTGTTAGAGTGTGTGTTAAAACAATGAAACAAAATGCATGAACCAATTTCCGAACATTTCCATCATAAAAGTCTACTCAACCTTCTACAATCCACGAGTATCAGTAAATATGCACAATCTCTGCAGAAGTAAAAGTTGTCTAAATAATTCCATATTAAGGAGATCTGTAACTAAGACGTTGCTGCTAGCAAACAACTTTATATTCCATTGTTTCATCTACAAATAAAGTGCCTGTTGCCCTTGAAAAATAAATTGCCTGTGTTACATTAAAAAAATGATAAGCTAGTAATAACTGATAACAGGTTAATAGTTACTGGGTATCTCTGCCAAAGAAAACATTCTCAGGACTGCAGCATCTACCCTCTTTAAAAGTACAACACAGTACAGTATCAGCAATCCATCTACATACTGTAGGAGTATAACCCACAGCTTTCTGCATCAAAAGCAAGTTTTCTACCTGCTGTGCTACTAACAATACAAACAGACTTGGAATAAGCAGCAATAAACATCTCTCCCCCTAAAGAACTATGCAGCACAAGAAATATGGAAAAAGCCAAAATGTATTGGTGGAGGGGGGAACAAAGGCCCAAAACCAGGGACACATTTTAAACATTGCTTGTGTAATCTTAGAAAAGTTGCTAGAATAACATGTTGCACATTACCATGCATTTCCTGAAAGACAGGAAGACGCACTTAAATGGCTATCATTATTTAATGAATTCATTTCTCACTGACTTGCCAAAAAAACACAAATTTTAAGAGGAGCAGAACAAAAGTATGAGCCAAACATTTCAGACATTCTGTATTGGACAGTTGAGAACTATGGACTTAACTCCTTGAATCACAAGTGGTGGTGGTATGGGTAGAGAATTTAGACTCTTGCTCCTAGTACCCAAGGTACAGGGTTTGAGTCTGAGTAACTCTAACCATCAGTTATACCCAAGTGTTCAATATAGAAAGGTTGCTGCAAAGAGGAAGTGCAATTTCTCTCACTACACTTAAATCATTATACACTCACACACACACACACACACACACACACACACACACACACACACACACACACACACACACAGTGATGCCTGCCGTTCAGTATATAAGCAGCTGCATAGAAAAAAAGTGTTCACTACAGAAGCTCTGTCCATTGCCTGCCGTTCAATACAGAAGCTAGAACCATTTCTATCAATACACTTGACTTGAGCGCACATAAACTGACCGACAAAGGGAAAACATTTCTCTCAATAATAACACAATGCACTTCCTGAATAAACACGTGGACCACTCCGACTCTGCAGCAAGTTAAATTAAATTATGTCTAGGCATTCTGACAGGCTGTTTGTCTGCCTCATGAAAGCTGATGTCATCATGCATGCCCTGCACATGATGATGTCAGGAACAAATTAAAAAAAAATGGGAAATTCAGAAATTAAGGGGGCCACTCAGGAATTTGTGGCACCCCAATATTTTCTCCTCAAAACCAGTATTTTCTGAGGAATTCAGTACAGTTGAGAGGTGTGGGTTGCATAGACAAAATATTTTTGGCTAGGGATTGCAAAAAGTAACAGACTACAGCAGGGCCTATGAGCAGTGCCCACATGGTTGACAAAGCTGGAAACAAAACCAAAGCTGCTTTAATGACCTTGTATAACCACTTCAGATACTAGCTATGGATACTGTATATCAAGTTCCACAGGTAATCAATATATCCTGGAAGTGGAGAGTTGCACCACAAGACACCCAGGGGTGGTGCCTGTCTTCCACTTAAAGCATTTAATACTTTCTTTGCTTGACAGACATTTTCATCTGAGTAGGTTTCCAGAGTAGTTGCAGCTGTAAGAACTTTGGGTTTTGTAGTGACTACATTACCCTCACTTGGCCATTACTCACTTAGTACTCTGCTTCCTACGTGCCCCATATAATTAGTACCAGCATTTGCAAAATTGCATTTCTATCATCTAACCTTCTTGCACCCCTTTGTCACCCCTGTAGAAATCCTGTCAGATACAGATGCCAAATTTATGTCAGACCTGCTGGCAGGTTTGTGGAATTGTTGTGAACTAAAACTTTTAAAGACTATTTTTTTACCATCCACAGGCAAATGATCTGATGGAGAGGTTTAACTACACTGACGGCCATTCTGAAGACATTTTCAGACCAGTTTAAGAGGGAGTGGGACAAGTTCTTACCTTGTCTCCTCTTTCCATATGGGAAGGTGTCCCAGGAATCCATAGTTTTTTCATCCTTTCAACTTCTGTAAGTTCACAGGATGACAGGGGCCCTGTATTTAACTTATGAGGAGTGTATGTGTGTATATGTGTATGTGTGTGTGTGGACTCTATTGTACAATATGTCCTAAACTTCAGGACTAGGCTTATAGAGCTCATTGGGATGACCTCAGAGCACCAGGCACACAAGCAGGAATAACTCAGTGTCACACAGCAGCCAGAGTCAGGCTTCTGTTGTGCAGCAGGTGATTGTGCTTATTCCTGTCAGACACAAGCTACAGGCAACTTGAGGAGGGTTCTTTTCACCACTGTGAAAAATGACAGTTAACGATATGGTAGAGTCGTCACGCAGAAGCAAAGATTCTACCATGCTAACATGATAAAGCTCTAGCATGACAGAAAGGCCAGGTATTTTGTATCTGTTGTGGGTAGCAGGAGAAATTGGAGGGGGATACAGTGGTACATATTCTTGTTGAAAAGGCTCAGTCTGTGAATGAGCTAGCCCTCTCCCAGCAGCTGTCTCGTTTTATTTATTTACGTTTGTTTAACTCAGTAGGACACTGTTCAAACATGACCAGCTACCGGCACAGCCTGGGTTGTAAAATTCAACTGCAATCAGCAAACATGAAAAACAAAATACCTTTACAGTGTATAAAAAATGTATGGCTTTATTAAAATATGAGGTAGGCTGCAGCTGTACAAATGGAGGCAATTTTATGACTGACATGAAACACTGCACTCCAAAGCTAATATTAAACATAACATTTTAATACTACCTGCAGGCAGACTGTGTACACATACATAGACTGTAGAAGTCCAAAGGAGAGAGACTTCAATGACTAAGCAATAGAAAAAGATGGGATTGTCTTTGCTTGGTGGCGATTGTGTTGTGGAGTAGTGTCCACCTCATGTGGTAATCACAATAAGTCCCATATTGTGGCATTTGCAGTTCTTCTGTTAATATAAGTATTTGAAGATGGATCTAAATTTAGTGTTTTAGGATAGGTAGGTAAGAGTAGGGGAAGTGCTTGCCATAGTTATTACCAATAAAACAAAGCTGTTTTTATGTACAGTGGAGTTTCATTAGAAGGGTTTGGAGGACATAGCCTGGATTAGATTGGCTGCAGAGGTTGTAGTATGTTGTTTGTGTAAGTAGTCTAGTAGAACTAGAAACTGGGGATATGTTTACTGTTTACAAGGCATGTTGGAACTGAAGGTAATCCAGAAGTCCAATAATCTGTGTATATGACTATAGCACAATATTCTATATAGACTACAGAAAATGAAACAGTAAAACATGGTCAAATGCTTACCCCATGCCCAAGGCAGATGAAACCTTTAAACAGCTGAGACAGGATAAGTATTTGATTCACTGTTGACTTGACCAATGGAAACTGGCAGGTACCTTTGACACTTGCTAACCGGGAAAGATCAGCATAGCATCTGTGACCCATATAAGTTATATGAATTTATTAAATTGCCCTTTGGAATGAATTATGCCCCAGCAACTTTCTAGAGACTGGTATATCACATTCTAGCAGAAGTAAGAGATTTTCGCTAGCTTACGTGGATGATTCTGACATCTACAGCCAGCCATGGACAGAACATGGCTAAAAATATCAGGAAGGTGCTTGGCAGACTGCAAAAGGCAGAGCTGACTATTAAAATTGGCCACAAGTTTCAGGTTAGCATGCCAAAGGTATTTTATCAAAATCATAGAGTTGGTAGCTCTAAGACTGGGTCAAAACATGTCAAGGCTGAAGCTATTTGTGCATGGGCACAACCAAGAAACAGGCGAGGGTATTTTTTCAGGGACATACTAAGTTTGCTCCTCACTACAGCATGACAGTCACTCACGTCTATATTATATTATTGTACGATGAAAATAGCGAAGACTACTTCATCGTACCGATAATATCTAAACAAAATATCGAACAAACAGAACAGCAAATTTTTTCCCAGGGAAAAATTTGCTGCTCCGTAAAAAAAAAAAAAAAAAAAAAAGTAAACACAAATTTAAGTGGGGGGCTGTGCCCCCCATATACCAACTCCGAGATTGCACGATAGTGGAGGAAATGGCAAAGTCCCGAAGACGGCCACCAAATTTTTTCCCTGGGAAAAAATTCGATGTTCCGTGACTTTGCTATTTTGCCATTTAGACAGTATCGGATCGACTAAATAGCATTCGCTATTTAATCCATTCATTACTGTCATATAGACCACAGTCACTCTACTTATAGAAATTAAGAGAATATATAGACCAGATAAAGTTGTATGGATTCCAGTCTGTGAGAATGCATTTCAAATGCTCAAAGACGCTTTGAGTGGACCTCCTGTACTACACAGTCATGAATGTACTCAACAATTCATTATGCAGGTAGATGCTGTAATCTATGCGGTGGAGATCATACTTAGTCATATTTTCCCAGACAGAGAAGAGCATGCTTTTCTGTACTTGAGATACAGACCATCAGTCCAATGAGGAATCCTATGCAGACATGGAGGAGTATCTGGGCAAAGTTTGGGCTCTGCAAACGTTACATACCCTTCTTGCACAGCAAAAATGTTCACTATGGTTAGACATGGCAGGTGGACAAAATGGAAAGAATCTTAGATGGAGCTCAGTATGCAGTCTTGGAATATGACAATCCAAGATGTGTTACTGTTAATACCAGTTCAGTCTGACCAAAAAAAATGGTATCAGAGGAGTACACCATATTTCAAGCTCTGTTTCTTTGAGGGTTGTCTCTAGATCTGTTTGAGGTTCATATGAGGGAACTGTGATACCAAGGTAGATAAATTCTTTTAAATGTGATGTATTTTCTTTCTTACATCAAACTGTTTTGTAAAGCAATATTTGAGCTTTGTTTAATCTGCAATATATGTTTTTGTGGCAAAGTAAGATGCAACCTTGTAACCTTTTCAGTGTGAATGCAAAACAGAGGAGACAGGGGGTGAATGGAGTTTGTATAAGAAGTGTGAAAGTTTACTTTTTACTTTTCCTTTGTCAGGAAAGCAAGTCTCATAAAAATACAACTAAAGATTCTTCAAAGCACTTTTGTGTCCAAAACAGTGAAAGAGGCCTGATGCAAACAGTTACATTATGTAAACAGTGATGTGGGAAATCCTTTTATCAAAATGTTTCATTTTCTATTGTTTTTCTGTGTGTGGAAAAGGACTGATGTAATTAGCCACAGTGGCTGAGAAGCTGCTTCACTGTATTGGGGGGGGGGGGGGGGGGGGCAGATAGACTATTTGCTTTGGGAAAAGACTGATGTGCTAAAATGTACAAACAGAGCTGAAACGAAGTCAGTCACTCACGTATGGAACAAAGGTGACTACATCTATGTAAGTTAATGTGAATATATGCACTTCTTCCTTTGATATTGTAGAATTTAGAACAGCAAGGGTTCAGTATCCTGTCACTTAAAAACAACTAGGGGATTTCTATAACATACTTAGAGGTTTTCTTTAAATATTCTGCCTGTTGAACCGATTATTTTTCTTTCTTTGTGCATTTTTTACCTCTGCATATTTTATGCATATCAGCATTGTCTGAACTTCTATACGGATTATGTAAAGGTTTTATTTATACATATGTAATACATTGTGGCTGGCATTTATGATTTATTTATGCATTAACTATTTTGAGAGGCAAAATAATTTAGAACTATAGTTTGGCAAGCTGGGATGTCCATCTTCAGATGCAATATCACTTGTGCATTACCAGATATATTTTTTACTATTTATATTTCAAATAAATGAAGAGTGGTACAGTAATTAGGTGTTTGGTACCCAGACATACCTAGGATAGTGGCAATACTAACCTGCCAGGAAGAAAGCTGTGAGGAATTGGATAAATCTACTAGCCTTCCCTAGCAATTTTATGTGTGTGTGTGTGTGTGTGTGTGTGTGTGTGTGTGTGTGTGTGTGTGTGTGTGTGTACGCATGCTTGTGCATGTGTCTCTGTGAAAATAATAATTTGTTTGAAAGGGATTTACCATGAGCATTGCACGGTAAAACATTGTGGTTCACTGAACAAGTGATGAAAAATGGCCTGGAGTGGTAGGCCAAAACCTCAACCGAGTAACTAGTTAGTGTGCAGTCCTAATATGGGAATGGATGCTGCAAGCTCACACATACTACAACAGTGCATATTTCATATTTTCTTGGGCACACGTTGCAGTGATGAACTCTTTACCAAGTCAGTGCATATATATTTTTCTTTACTTTAAACTGTTGTGCACCAGTGATGTGACTCGAAAGACCACTGCTCTGGTACTCACCAGACCTATATTAAGCAGTGGACAAGAGTCAAGGATTGTAGCACCTACCCCTCTCATGCCTGCATGGAATGCTGGTTGGCAGTGGTGGGACTGAATCCTCTCCAGAGCCAGACCAGCTTGTCAGAGTGTAATTATACATTTCCTTCTGAATATGCATTTAACAAAAATGTGACTTCTGATAACACCAATAAATTCATAACGCAATATAAAACTGAAACCTTGATCTACTCCAGTAAATCACTAGGAAGGAGTTTGAAGATCTAGGTGTGATTGTGCAATCTGACGATGGTATCCTTTGTTAGCACAAGTAGAAGCACATGCATGAGCTGATACAGGGCAAAAGTAGTCCTTGTACTGATGCAAGTGCTCACATCACCACCAGGGAAGTTAATAAATCATAAGCAAACTGATGTCAATGTCGGGACACCAGCAACAGCACAAAGCACTGTCACAGCTGCCTGGATGACGGGCATTTTCAGACTGAAGTCTGTGTGATAAAAGATAGACGTGATGGAAGTCAGGCACATGGACAAAAAAAAACATTTAAAAAATTTTACAAAGAAAACTGCGAGCAACAAAACGCGATCTGTGAGCCTTCTGTGAAGAAAAATTTTAAGAGGGTCTGTGAACACCTTTCCAAGCCTTTTAATATCATGTTATTTCACCTGACCTCTGCTTTTATAAAATGCCATTGTATTACCCACTTCCTAATGCCATGCCTTCTTTGCTAACAGTTCCAGAGCTTGAAATCTGTATAGGGGGCTCCTACAATTCTCTGTAACATAATTAATATGCTCATACTTTCTAATCTTCACTTTTACATTTTCATCAATATAAAATTCAAGACATACAGTGCTAGAGCTACAAACTAGCAATCAATAATAGAAAGCAATCAATATAACTTATGCACATATGCTATGATCATAAAAGACTGAATATATCTGTAATCTGTGTATATTTACATATATTACAACTTAAATATTTAAATGTACCCCTTCCGCCATCAGTACTCTGTTCCCCCTACTTCATGTTTCAATGTGTGTGTGCGTGTGTGTGCGCATGTGTAAGTAAGCTCAGGAAGTAACATCTTACAAATGCTATTTCAAATAAAGCAGAAGTGAATGTGCTGGCTAAGCATGTTATGCTGAACAATGAATCACACACGTTCTGGTTTCAAGTACTGCAGGCATTAAAAAAAAAAAAACAGAAGGCAGAAATAAGTGGTTATTATGCTGGAGTTGCATCACAGCCAATGGCAGACAGCGCTATGTGCTAATAAAACAACAGGACCGAACACTAAGGAATACAAGACCAGGACCGAATGAAAAAGAATACATAAAACCAGTTTAAAGTGCAACCTTTGAATTGCTGGGAGCATACTTTTTTTTTTTACAATTTTTGCTGTCACTTAAAAATATTGGTATCTCTTCTCAGTGCAAATGTCTTGTCAGTTATATTTAAAGTGTCTAATTTGTTGAAACAAAATTGTTTTGCTGATAACAATGCAGTGCATTATTTCATTAGTGTTCAAGCTGCTATGCTGAAAGAATAAGGCCATGAGCTCTTAACACGTTGCTTCCTGTAGTCTAGCGTTTGATTAATACTTCCTCAGTTTGCCCATCATCTAACCCTGAGCAAGTTACTTAACAAGTTAATGCTCCTGGGCTAAGTCTGATCCATGTGGATCAGTGCTGTACTCCAGTTCACAAACATTAACAAGAGTACATCAAGTCTGCCTTACATTGTGTGTGCGTGTTTAATACATACATACTGCTGTATAAGTGGTGCACCAAAGTCTAAAATTCATAAAATAAACACAGCTGTACTCTACTCAAACAAAACTCATTACTGCAGACTCTTCCCATAGAAACAAGTAAAATTACTTTCTGTACTGGTAACCAACAGAAAATGAAATATAACCATCATCCTTTCAAAATTTTGGAGTCCAGTAAACAGAGGGGGACAGACTCTCGCACAATGTACAGTCATTCCCTTCCGAAGCAGTAAATGTCTGTAACACATAGGTATTTATCAATAACTCTCTTCTCTCCCTGGATTCCTTTGCAAGAAGCAGTCAGTATTTCCTCAAGTATAATTTCACATTAATTCTTCTTACAGCCAGGTACACAGTCTCCCTCTACGATAGGCCAACTTCCCTCTGAAATGGTAGGGCTACTGGCGTCTTCATACATATAAGTAATTGTATAACTGGGGATATTAACTGAACCATGATGAAATTCTCTCTGCCTAATATATAATGGCACCTATTTAAAGCAAAAGATTTGTTTGTAGCTTTATACATATTTATGTCATTTTAAAGCAAAAGTCCAATTTACATTTGTACTCAATATTTTTATATACATTTTATGGCTCCTCACAGCTGACCATTAGGTGTTCCCATGGCCTCTCTTCATCCATCAGGTCTACCAAACCTGAATTCACCACCACTAGACTAGCTCTGATCCATGATCTGGGCTGGTGAGGAGACTGAAGCTTCCTGTGACAGCATTACACTTCTATTTAGGAGTGTTCTTTCCCAAGACCTAATCTTTGCCTCCTGCATGACTATACTGTCCCACAGGATGGTGTGCCATGAGCTCTACAAAACAACATCCATGCCTCTGGTTGTGACTCTTCTATATCCCTGCTACTCTACATAAAATAACCCCTCATATTTTACCGGCCTCCACCAGATTAAACGTGATGGTGAACACCAACGCATGTACACACCCTCCTGAACGGATACACCCATCTTTCCTGCCTGCGTCTGAGCCACTCTCTGAATTTGGGTAATCTGGGCCATAGTCAGGGTTCATCCCTCTATGCTACTAGAAAAGGCATTAGTACACAACGTTTACAGATTTCTGAGATACTGTTTTGGTGAGAATTACCACACGTGTCTGCCTATGTGCATTTTGTGCTTGCACGTATAAGTGATAAATCTATATATTACATATTTTGGTACAGGATATTTGAATACTTATTGCTGTACTGGGCAGGAACCTTTTGGTTAACATCACAAGTAAATACGCAAAGAAAAGGAAACATTATGAAATCTGTAAATCAGTTTTGCACAATGCCATTAAATGTCAACATTTTTGTATTACTACAGACAGTTACTTGGTCCATGAAACAGTGAGCAGTATTTACCAATACTTGTCTCTGTTCTTAAGAGATCCTAGCTGGGACTCAGAAAGGCTTACCATAAGTGGGAGGCCTTAACATGGCAGTATTCCCCCTCATGCTAAGCCTTTCCAATTCTTAGAATGTCCTACCACTGAGGTTTTCTGCTATTGTGAGTCTTAGCATAGAAAGCATGATAGCACACAGCAGTATAGAGGAGTGAGCAATACTATTTGGCCATGTGCTCTCCCCCCAGAAATGCCAGCAGTCCAGATTTGCATGGCTGAGGAATCATTAATCTACGTAAAATGTCACTGTTGCAGGAAAGTGACCACAATAAAAGAGAGGTCACCAATTCCCTCCTATGCTCATGGTACAGGTAAGATCAGCAAAGCCATGGGGGTTAGAGGGTGTGTTTATGACTGTGAATGTGTATGCACTTGCCTACAGGGGCATGTATATGCCAAAAACAAATAGTTCCATTTGAAAGCACAAACAAAACCAATATATAATTACAGGAATCTGGTTAAAAGAGAAAATGTGGGGTTTCTCTGAATACTAATCAAAACTGTTAGTCATTCTCTGAAAACAGACAAGGTGGTAATGTTCCAACTGCTACACAGAATTACTCCAATCTCTCACTCTCCATAACATCAATGAGTAATATTAACACCGACAGTAACCCAAACCAGCTTCTTATTTAAGTACTAGTAGGTCACACCAAATATTTAGTTACTGCCTACATCCCAGCACCCTCTTCAACAAATTTCATATAAAGCATCTTAAATACTCAAACTTTAAAACACCACAAACTAATCTTTCTCAGGAGACCAAAATACAACAGATCATAAAAAGCACAGCTGATTCAATACTTACATTGGAGTAACCTAACGCAATTAAAGTCAACATCAAGCCAAACTCTGTAACAGGACAAAAGCACACCTGTAGACGTGCTATAAAAATAGTACAGATACTTTACAAATAGTACCCAGTTTAAGGAGTTGCCAGAGTCCTATGCTTTCAATAAAAGCAAACAAGATCCCCCAAAGGCCACACTTTCTCAGTCAATACTAGAATCATCATAAATTATCATACTTGTTGACTGAGGTTATAGACAGGAACTGTTTATATTATTATACATCAACTTCATTTTTATTAATGTGTTTGAACCGAAGCACAGTATGAAAGCAAAAACGTATAACGAATATGAACAGGAACTAACTATTAGGTAATGTGATTGTTTTCATGTTTACTCTGCCCTTTACAAAACTGCCACTACACAGCCAACTTCTGCTTTCTCACCATTTTACATCTGATCGGCTCTACCATAGACTGACTAAATTCACAAAAGAGGCTCTACCATAGACTGACTAAATTCACTCAAAAGAATAAGACTACAAGAAAACAAAATTCCCTAGTTAATTCCTGAACTAAAAGGGAAAAAATCATGACAAGTCCAGGACAGATTGGTAAAAGACCCAAATAATACAGACAAAAATGCAACATGTCAACTCCTACAATGTACAACTTGGATCAAAACAAACACATCAAAATCCAATAACTTTAGGAAACTTCAAACAAAATAATAAGGACAAACAAACCACAGAAAAACCTGAAATGTCATAAATGAAAACATAGCCACCCTACACTCATTTAATAATATTCTCTTTAATAATATTCTAACCATTATTCCAAGAAACTTGAAACACAAATCACACACACACACGCACACACACACACACACACACACACACACACACACACACACACACACACACACACAAAACCCACTCCCCTCTAGTTCACAACCATCAAATAAAGAATTACAAGCAACAATGTTATTTGCAGATGAGACACCCTAGGTTGCTAAATTGACATAGTGCTACAATATATTCACCCATAGCACACATTTATAACTTAATTTTAACTATTTAAAAGCATTCCCCACAGCTTTATCTAAACATTTACACTGCTGCATCCAAAAGTACCTACCCTTCCCCTTAGCTAATGAGTACTTTCCAAGTGCAAACATATGTCCACAAGCAAATATATTACAAAAATAATGCATGAGCAAAAGCTAGAATGCATGATGTGCTTTTCAATTACAACAAAAAATGCAAATATCACCATTACTTACTAACTAGCCACATTTTAATCAAATATGGAATGATTTTTATTAATATGAGCTGTGATGGATGGCTCCTCTGCCACCTGTATAGGACAGACCAAACTGCCACTGATTCAAGTTTGAATTCCAACAATATCAACTAGTGTGTGTGACCCTGGGTATGTGAAGGACAAGGAAATATGGTCCTTGGATATGGTTCACTACCCAAAATTGGTCTGATGGCTTCCAGAGGGATGCTGTTCCAAGTTGCAATACTGGTGCCAAACAGGCTGGAAAAAGTAAAGTTCATACAAATCTGATTAAAATGACCAATCGCAACCTAGTCCAAACCGTGTAAATGGAATATGCACTACTGTCTTGTTTACTGAACTAGGATTACACAATGACCACTTATAGGAGGGGAGTCTTTGGTCTAGCATCCTTAGCCCTTTTCTTACCACAATCTCTGAACTGCCATGCCTTCCAGTGTTGCTTACCCACAGTAGATGCTTTTCAAACAAATGATTTACATACACACACAAAAACAAACCTACACACAAGTCCTGTGGAAGGCTGACAGAATTCAGTAATTCCCTACAGCTTTCTAACAGGCATGGTAGTACTGCTACCACCCTAAATATAGTTAGAGACCAAGCACATTTACCCAACCATTCTTGATAATATCTCACTGGTAATGTGTTCAGACAGTCTGACTTCTTGTGGAGGATATCATAACTTCGCCAACCTACAGAGTATAAATAATGCTCGCTGCTCAAATAATAAATGCATAGTATAAATAAATACCAGCCATACATACTTAAGCAGGAATAAATAAAACTTTGTTTCAACAAACAATAAAGATTCTGCGGATACATAATAATTATACCGAGGTCAAGGCAATGCGTAAAGAAAATAATCAGTCGCAGAAGACAGAACATATTTAAAGAACCTGATCTGCAGCTATACAAATACCCTAGCTGCCTCTTATTAAAAAGATAATGAACCCAACTATCCTTTTAGTAAAATTATACAATGCAGAATTCAAACAATGAATCTTCACTGACGTGTAACTACAATCTCCCAAGTAAAGACTAGGGTGACATTGATTTTAGCTCTAAATATATAATGCTCATCTGATCAATTCTATTCCCACATAAAAACAGGTGTAATTACATCAGATTTCATTAGTTCTTTTGTACACAATACCAGAAAATTAACAGTAATAGGACCTTTCTTATATATATCAACTATTCACTACTAAAGGCCGCTACCTTTCACAGCTCTTCCCAGCTGCCATCTGAAAAATATACTATAACTGCATTTTATGATAGCTTCCTGAGAAGCAGCAGAAGCTACACTTTACATTTCTAATACATTTCTTCACCTTCCAACTCCTTTTTTTTTCATTTGCAGACAACAGGTCACACATTCTCAAGCCACATGTAATACACATATTACAAATTTAAGGGACCTCAAATATAGCTTAAAAAAGTTGCCAACAGTCTAAAATAAAATAAAAAAAATACATACACATTTTTAATCCGTTTTCTCTGCATGGCACAACAGATGCTACAACTCTATATTTGAAATATGCATTTGAAAGCAATGAGCACTCATTATTATTTATTTTTTTAAAAAAGCTCACCATTTTTTTCCAGAGAAACAATTCAATGGTTTACAAATTCTCTCCAAAAGGACATTCAAAATGTTAGTGAGCAATACAAAACACCAAAACATTAGCTAAAGGTGTCCCTATGTGTTCATTATTTGACCCATTACTATTCTATCTATTCATGAAACACTTTCTTTGGGATCTTAACTACATTTTATTTGTAAACATGGTAGCAATTAAAACTCACTATATGACCTCAGCTGAAGTCTCCAAAGTGACCCTAGTTCCCTTTGGATTTTGTTTACCAACTATAACTGTCAGCACGCAAAAAGTCACATGTAATGCTTCTAGGGAATCCATAAAGACTAGCTTCTGCACAAGTATAAACAAACACAAGCCCAACATGCTCACCTCTGCCATCCTGGAATAATTACTATATCAAAGGCTGTGTCTGCGTTCAAATATTGAATATTAAGCAGAATACATTTAAACAATACATAAAGTAACTTCCAGAATAGCTAATATCATTAAAAAAATATATATACATATATATATATATATATATATATATATATATATATATATATATATATATATATATATATATATAGTTTACAATCAAAAGACAGGATTAACATTAGGCAAACATGGGAATGTCGAATGGCGGTTGGATGATTTCAGAGTTGCAGAACATTAATTCAAGCGAGAGAGTTTGCATCAGTGAATGCCACTGTGCATTCGCTGTAGGACCTCAATGTTATGAGTACAGATCACAGTAGAGTGCGGGCTGGAAAATCCATCCCTTTCCTCACTGTAGTACGATCTCAGAGTTGGAATATATAGTTAGCAAGGTGTGTCCCCCACGGGGGGTGCAGGGGGCCTTGCCCCTCTGCAAAACAGTGAATTCCGGGGTAGGGACTAGGCATACCATAGCTTCTATGCAGATATCCCATTCAATATTTGATGTAAATGTCAAATTTGCTGAATTTGTTCATCAGATTCGACATTTGAACATCACTGGTATGCATGGATTCGGCATTGTGATTCAACGTTAAAAATGGATTTTGTTTTTCACGTCTAGATTTTGATAGTAAATCTATGTATACATACATACATACATACAAACACACACACACACACACACATATATATATATATATGTGTGTGTGTGTGTGTCTGTCTATATTACATGACTGAAAACTCAAAATACTGAAATTAATTTGACTTAGATCACAATATCCAATTTTCAAAATGCTGAAAACTCATTTGACCGAGTCTGATTACACTGAGAGCTTACAATGCTGAATTTGAAAACACAGAATTTTAGGCCATAGACATGATGTATGTTTCCCTTCACCTGTGACTTGCTTGTGATAAAAAACATTAATGTAACTTAAAGTGCTGGCTGTCAGAACACCAATAGTAGAATAGAAAGTAGTGCTGTAGTGTTTCTAAATGTGGGCATCTCTTTACATTTTTATAGGAAGTATCTACAGTAATATGGTGGACGTTTCACGTGCTCCCAGTAGTAGTGGCAGTGTGTACAGTGTTGTAAGGTAAGTAAAGGGGATATGGCCTTTTCCCTACTGTATTGCAATCCTGCAGTTCGTAGATATATATAAAAATACACATATATATAGTTGGGGGGGCATAGCCCCCCACATAGATTGGTTTTATATCATCTGATTTCTGTTAAGAGGGCAAGTACGTAATTTTTATGTTTTGGAAAGAGTTAGTCATTAGTGTTGTAAGCATGCATGTCTATGGCTTAAAATTCAGTACTTTGAAATTCAGCATTGTAAGCTTTCAGTATAATGAGACTCAGTCAAATGAGTTTTCAGTATTTTGAAAATTAGGTATCCTAGTCTCAGTCAAATGAAATTCAGTATTTTGAGTTTTTAGTGTATATGTGTGTATATATATATATATATATATATATATATATATATATATATATATATACATACATACATACACACACACACATATAGATGTGTATATATGTCTGCTTACATGGTTAGCAAATGACAACTAAACAAATAAATAAACTTCACACAAGGAATGATAAAAAAAAAGAAAAAAAAAAGCTATGTAGTTTGTTGCATTTCATTTGTCTTCAACATGAGGGAACTTTGATCCGGCATGGATCTGACTCGGCCGTACACTCAAGCAATGGATCCAAAGTCCAAGCTCCTCCCCTACCCACAATGCCATGCTCTCCCTCCTCCCCTCAGATCCAGTTTGTTGCAGAACAGCACCATCCTAACCTAGACAATATGCCTATAAACCCTGGCACAACCACCTAAAGGCCTAGCAGAGGGAGAGCTAGCCAGGACAAAGGGACTACGTCTCTTCCGTCCGGTCCACTACACAGCCCACACAAGGCAGGGGATGGAGGGAGAGATGGATGAAGACAAATAAAAAGCAACAACTCAGACAGAATGTTATGGTAAGTACATAAGTTACTTATCGGAAGTTGTTGTTTTCATTTGCTCGTCAGCCTGAAGGACAGAGTCCTCAGCTACCAATAAAACCCTGGGAGGTCCTCATGGAAGGATATTCCGGAGCACGGCTGAACCAAAAGATGCTCTGCTCCTGGAAAGAAAATCCAATTTACAGTGAAAAATGAAAGTGTGAGACGATGCCCAGGTCGACGCATAACAGATATCCTGTAACAAAAGGCTGCAGAAGTAGAAACTGATCTGGTGGAATGCACTCAGACCTATCCTGGTGGAGACTAACCTTTAGCTCGATAGGCCAAAGAAATGCACTCTAAAATCCATCAAGCAATTGTAACTTTGGAAACAAGCTTCCCCAAGTAGGGTTTAGAAAAAGAGACAAAAAGCAGATCTGACTTATGGAAAGTTTTTGTTCTGTGCAGATAGAAATGCAGCTGTCTGTGCACATCTAGCAAGTGCAATTTGTACTCCCCAAATTTGGAAAGAAAACGGGCAAATTAATGACCTGGTTAAAAAGAAGTTATGTACTCACCATAACGTTCCATCTGAGTAGGTACTTCATTTGTCTGCAACCTGTGGGTATCGGATCCGATCTCGGATCCGAGCTGGCAGCTTTCCAAGCTACAAGATCCGAGCTCCTAGCTCCTCCCCCTACCCATAATCCCCTGCTATGTGCTACATTACCTCAGATCAAATTTTTTGCCTCTTACACAACTCCTACCTTCGATAGAGAAAGTAACACCAGATAACTGTCCTAACGCAGAACAAAGATTTCTTTGGTGATCAGGAATCCCGAAAGATTCGGGGGATGGCAGGGGGGGGTCGGTTGCAGACAAATGAAGTACCTACTCAGATGGAACATTATGGTGAGTACATAACTTCTTTAACTGAAGTAGTTATTTCATTTGCTCTGCAACCTGTGGGACAGAGTCCCCAGCTACCTAGGGAAAAACCCTGGGTGGCCTTATGGAAGGATATTCCGAAGCACCGCAGAGCCAAAGGAAGCCCTACCTCTCGATACCATATCCAACTTATAATGAGAAATAAACGTATTTGAAGAGGACCAGGTAGCTGCTGAGCATATGTCATCCAAGGGGATCCTGGTCCAGAAGGCTGCAGAGGTGGCCACAGCCCTCGTAGAGTGAGCGCGAATTCCAGTAGGAACCGGTTTGCCTGCAGGTAAGTACCCGTGGACTATGCATTGACAAATCCATTTTGCTACAGTCACTTTGGAAATGGCCTTACCCATGGCCGATTTAGCAAATGACACGAACAACTGGTCCGACTTGCGAAAATCTTTAGTCCTGTGCAGGTAAAAACGCAGTTGTCTGTGCACATCCAATTTATGCAATTTGTATTCTCCTCTATTCTGAAAATTTGGGAAGAACACGGGTAAGTTTATTGATTGATTGATATTTGACTCCGAAGCCACCTTAGGTAAGAATGACGGATTAGTCCTGAGGAACACTCTATCCTTGTGAAAAATGAGATAAGGATGCTTCATACATAAAGCTTGAAGTTCTGACACCCTTTTGGCTGAAGTAATGGCCACCAAAAAAGCTGTTTTCCAGGACAAGAATTTTAATGGAACCTAAGCCGTGGGTTCAAAGGGTGGGCCTGTCAAGGCTTGCAAGACTAAGGTCAAATCCCATGGAGGCACCACCACTTTCACCGGAGGCTTCAAGAGGAAAACGCCCCGCAAGAAGGTTTTACATAATTTTGTAGAAGCCAAAGATCCTAGTCCGTCTCCCACATGGAAATGGGAGATGGCTGCCAATTGCACTTTAACTGTAGAAGCACTTGCTCCTTGTCTAAATATCAGCGACAGGAAGTCTAGAATAGTAGGAATAGGAACTGTAAATGGATCCAGGCCTCTATCTTTAGCCCAGACAGAGAAACGTTTCCATTTGCTGTAGTAAATCTTCCTAGTAGTCGGCTTATGTGCTGCGACTAGAATGGCCTTAATAGGAGATGAGATACCAGGAGTCCTAGCCATCAGTGGAACTGGAGCAACCAAGCTGCAAGCGTGAGGTTCACCAGGTTTGGGGGTTGGTATCTCGCCGGATGCGAAATCAGGTCTGGAATGGGATCCAGTATCCATGGCGGAGATACACTGCGAGACCGCAGGTAAGGGAACCAGATCTGGCGAGGCCAGAATGGGGCTATGAGGATAACTCTGCTCCCCAACCGTCGGGCTTTCTGTATGAACTTCATCATGAGCGGAAGGGGGGGTAAGCATAAAGTAGACCGGGTGGCCAAGCATGGACTAGAGCGTCTCTGGGATTCTCCCCTTCGGGGGGAAGTATTGCGAAGTACTCACTGCATTTTGTGTTTAAGGGAGAAGCAAAAAGATCGCAGCAAGTCCAACCACATTTGCGGAAGATCTGCTTCGCAACTGATGGATTGAGAGACCACTCGTATGGAGTGAGAATCACTCTGCTCAGTTTGTCCACTAAAATGTTGGACCGACCCGGAATGTGCGTTGCTACCAGAAAACGGTTGGTGGATATCGCCCATTCCCACACTCTCATAGCCTCCCGGCAAAGTGGGTAGGACCTGGTTCCTCCTTGCTTGTTTATGTACCAGACAACTGACATGTTGTCTGTCTGGATTGCAATAGTCCCCAGAGGTAGAAGGTTGTAGAGAGCTTGCAACGCTAGAAGCACCGCCCTCATCTCTAGGACATTGATATGCAAAGCGGTCTCCAGGGGAGTCCACGTGCCTTGGATGGTTCTGCCCGAACAATGCCCCCCCACCCGAGGCGAGAAGCGTCCATGGTCAGCGTGGCTTGGGGGGGGGGGACAACAAAAGGCCTCCCTTCCTTCAGCTCTGGGGCGTGGAGCCACCAAAGAAGGGAGTGCCTGCAAACTCTGCTCAGAGGAATCGGAGTATTCAACGGATGAAGTAGCAGGGACCACTGAACTTGAAGGGTCCACTGCAGAATCCTCATTCGCAGACGCGCGTGAAGGGAGAGACTGATCGCTGCTGCCATAGATCCTAGTGCCCTCAGGACTAATTCCGCCACCGGGGCCGGATTTTGAAGAAGAATTAGCACCTGAAACGACAAGCTGTTTAGCCTGTCCGCAGTTAGCATAGCTCGACAGATGCGGGTATCTAACTTGGCCCCTATGTACTCCAGGACCTGTATGGGGCAAAGAGAGGACTTCTGGAGGTTTACAGAGATGCCTAAGTTCTGGGCAAGAGTCAGAGCATAATCTCTTGCCACACAGAGCTGATGCCTGTTGGTGGCGGTAAGGAGCCAGTCGTCTAGGTACAGGAAGACCTGAATGCCCTGAAGTCTCAGGTGGGCTGCAACCACTGCCATTACTTTGGTGAACACCCTGGGGGCTGAGGTGAGGCCGAACGGGAGAACCCTGAACTGGTAATGACTGGCTCCCAGCCCGAAGCGGAGAAACCTTCTGGATCATCTGTCCATCGAGATGTGGTAGTACGCATCCTTGAGGTCTATAGAGCACATCCAGTCATTCTGGCGCAGAAGGGGGAGAATAGATTGGAGGGTGACCATCCGGAATTTTTCTTTGGGAATGAACAGGTTCAAAGCGGAGAGGTCTAGAATGGGTCTTAGGTCCCGTGTCTTTTTTGGCACTAAAAAGAACCTGGAGTAATAACCCAATCCGGACTGGTCTGGGGGGACGGGCTGGATGGCTCTTTTTTCTAGCAACTTCAGGACTTCTGAAGCTGCTGCCTCCCTTCAATCAGGTGGAACATCGGGGAGGTGTCTGGTCGAGGGAGGGTGGTTTATGAAGGGGATGGTATAACCTCTGGATATGATGCGGAGCACCCATCGATCTGTCGTAATGGACTCCCAGTTTGACAGGTGCTCCGACAACCGCCCCCCGACTGCCTCCAGAGAGGGACAGCCGGGTAAGCCCTCAGGGCTGCTGCGCGGGTCTATCCGGGAAGGGTTCCCTGGACCCGAAGTTACGCGGTCCCCCTCTGCCTCTGGGCTGGCATCCTCCTTGTCCTCCTCTGCCTCTAGAGGACGAGGGGTCCGAAGCTGGATGGGATTGCTGGGACTTACGGAACCACAGCTTCTTTTGTCCCCTCTGATTCCTAGAAAAGGATCGTTGGGGATTAGAGAAGCGGACCCCGATGGCAGACAGCGTCTTCCCATCCTTCTCGCTTTAGACCAGTGTCTCATGACGGTCTTGCCGAAGGCGAAGATCCGTCAAAGGGTGCATTCGCGAAGGGCGCCTTGAAGGAATCCGTGAAATCGCAAAGATGGAGCCAGGAGTGGCGTCGAAGGCGACCCGGCTCCGCTGGCCCTAGCAGCCCTCCGTGGCATGGGAGAGTAGATGCATGGGCGTGTTAGAGATGGATTTCAGAGTGGCCATACAGTAGAGAACACTTTTAGTCCTCAACTGACATGGACTCCGGGGGCCTGCAGCGTATTCCTTAATTAAGTCTCGTTGAAGCCTAATGGTATGCGCCATATAGTTCAGCGCCCTTACAGAAAAGGTCGCTGAACTAAACATCCGCTTCCCAATGTGGTCCAGTGCCCGAGATTCCTTATCTGGCGGGTGAACCAAAGAACTCTCCTGCGCGAGTTCTCTCTTGGTGGCAGCCGCCACTAACATGGCATCCACGGGGGTTCCCTTGGCCCAAGACTGTCTATCCACTGGGGGGCTAAGGATCTTGTCGGGTCACTTCGGGATAGGCTCCACAGTGTCGGGCTCCTTCCACGCCATGGTAGTAATGAGGTCTACCAGGGGGTCAGCCGGAGGGGACACCCAGGAGGTAGAAGGGCCTGCCTCAAACGCATCCAGGAACACGGATTCATCCGCGGAAGGTTTTTGGGCAGACCACCCTCACCTCTAATATGCAACATTTCCATGATGTCTCCGAAGGAAACATCCTCGGGGGGTGACCTTGGGGAACCTTCCCCTTCATCTAAATCCGTGTCAGTTGTAACTGACTCGGGAGAGTCCAGGTGCCTCCTCTTGCACCGATGTTTACGAGGGACCTCCTCGGTGGGACTGTCCGAAGAGGGCTCATCAACGGGGTCCTGTTCCTCAAAGGGAACCAACTAGAGGGCTTGAGCAGGCTGTCCCGATGGTCGGATGATGGAGGATAGACTCACATGCAGCGGGGGTACGGGAGGATCCGACGCCCGAACCGGGGACCTGGAGGTCCTCGACAGTACCCTCTCCACAACCTCAAAATCCAAAGGAGAGCTACTCTCGCCAGGCTGCGAGAGCAATCTCCTCGGCTCCGAGGTAGGGATCGGGGTCGGAGCCGATGGAGCTGGAGCCGAGAGAGAGGTGTGCTCCGAACCCAACGGAGCCGAAGACACACCAGCTCCCCCGGATCCAATGCTCAGCCATCGGCCCCGAGAGCTCAGATCCAACAGACTCGAAGGCACAGTCGGCGTTGAAGCAACCAGAGCTATCGGCGCCGACGAATCCCCGGTTCCGAAGGGGCCCAGATTCGATAACTCTGAGACATGAAAACGGGTCGGAGAAGGAGTAATCGGAGCAAACATTGGGGCCGCGTTCCCCCCCAGAGGGGGGGAGGCAAGAGCACCCCCATCTGCATCTGGGTCTGGATGAATCGGCGCATCATCCGATCCATATCTGCTTCAGTGAGGCTTCTGGTTGATCTTGAATAAGTCATCGAGGCGGGCCGGGAGGGCTGCCTCGGCGACCTCGAGGGAGACCGATCCTCCTCCTCCAGCTCTGGAGAAAAACGAGGCGAACGGAGCCAAGAGGGGGAGGATCCGGAGACCCTCGAGGGAGACCTAGCCAGTTTAGATGGCGGGGCTGAGGGTTGAGTCTCAGCCCGCCTTTTGTGGGACTTATGTCCCTTGTCCTTATGCCTTTTCTCCACCGTAGTGGAGGTACCTGAATCCCAGACTCACAACAAAAGAGGGAGGTTGAGTCCCAGGTTGAGTCGGGGGCACAGAAGGCACGAGTGCTGCCGAGACAGCCTGTGCCTGAGAGGGGGAGGAAGAAGAAGCCGATTCCTGAGGCAACAAGCCCGCCAGGATCAGCTTGTTCTTCCTGTCCCTGAGAGGTCGGGGATTAAAGGCCGCGCAGATTGTGCAGGCCGATGACAAGTGGGCCGCCCCCAAGCATAAAACGAACTGAGTGTGGCCATCCACCGGCGAAAGCTTATGGCCACACTCAGTACATTGAGAACACCGCCTTCGGCCCTTCAGCCATAACACCACTCGCACCAAGAACACACCCAAACACTAAGAGGGGGGAGGGTAAAAGGCGGGAACTACCAGAAACTAGTTAGAAAGGGAAAACAAAGATATCTAACTAAACTATACTATAGCTAACTAACCCCAGGAACTACACACTCTCACAACTAGAAAAGGGATTTTTTTTTTTTGACAGAAAAAGAAAAAGGTTCAATCTCACCAAAAGCCAAGGAGCTCTTCAAAAGTAGCTGCTTCAGCCGCGGCAAAAAATGATCTGAGGTAATGTAGCACATAGCAGGGGATTATGGGTAGGGGGAGGAGCTACAAGCTCAGATCTTGTAGCTTGGAAAGCTGCTGGCTCGGATCCGAGATCGGATCCGATACCCACAGGTTGCAGAGCAAATGAAGTAACTACTTCAGATTATTGGATTCTGAAGCCACCTTCAGCAGGAAAGATGAACTGGTCCACAGGGACACCCTGTCTTTATAAAAGACTAGATAAGGAGGCTTGAAAGATAAGGTGTAAATTTCAGAAACCCTCTTGGCTGAGGTAACTGCCATCAAAAAGGCCATCTTACATGACAAAAACTGCAGCTCAACTCTGGCAACTGGTTCAAATGGGGGAGAAACCAAGGCTTGCAAAACAAAGGTAAGGTCCCAAGGGGGTGTGGGGTCCTTAACCGGAGGCCAAAGAAAAAAGGTATCTTTCATAAAGGCCTTGCAGAGCCTAGAAGAAGCCAAGGAAGCTGAATTTTCACCTACATGGAAACTGGAAATTGCTTCCAATTGGACCTTAACTGTAGAGAAACTAGCATCATGATTAAAAATGTCCACCAAAAAATCCAAAATGTCTGAGACTGGCATAGTAAAGGGATCCAGGTCACGCTGAGAAGCCCAGATCAAAAAGCACTTCCATTTACTTGAACAGACCTTCTTGTAGAAAATTTGTGAGCCACAACCAGGACCTTCTTAATAGGGAGTCCTTGCTATCATGGAAATTGGAGCAGCCAAGCCGTGAGCTTCAGGCTGACTAGGTTTGAGTGAGGAACCCCTGAAGGGTGTGTAATCAGAGCTGGAACCAGATCTAAAGTCCAAGGAGGACACACTACATGACAACACATAGTGGTGACCCAAACTTGGAGAGGCCAGAAAGGGGCAATGAGGATCACTAAGTTACCCAGCTGTTAAACGTTCTGGATGAACTCTGGAATTAAAGGAAGTGGAGAACATGCATACCGTAGACCAGAAGGCCAAGTATGGACTACAGTGCCTCTGGGGGACTCCCCGGAGGGGGGATCAGAGTGAAATACTCGCTGCACTTCACGTTGGAAGGAGAAGCAAAGAGATCGCAGCAAGGCTGATCCCACTTTAGAAAGATCTTGTCCGCTAAAGATGGACACGGAGACAACTCGTAAGGTATCAAAAATAGAACGGCTGAACCTGTCTGCCAGAATGTTGGACTTCCCTGGAATGTGCATTGCCACCAAAAAAATGACTGGTGGAGATTGCCCACTCCCACAATCTCATGGCCTCGTGGCAAAGAGGATAAGATCTGGTTCCCCCCGTTTGTTGATGTACCAGACTACTGACATATTGTCCGTCTGTAAGGCAAGAGTCCCAGGAGGAAGAAAGGCATGGAGAGCTTGCAATGCCAAAAGAATCATCCTCATCTCCAGGATACTGATATGTAGACTGGTCTCCAGAGAGGACCACATGCCTTGGACCGTCCTTCCCATCCAATCGCCCCCAACCTGAGCAGAGAGGCGTCTGTAGTCACAGTGATCATGGGAGAGGGAAGAACAAAGGGGGTCCGGGGATTGGAACCACCAAAGAAGGAAGCCCCTGCAAACACGAGACAGTCGAACAGGATGTGACACAAGAAGATCTAACAAGGACCACTGAACCACTAAGGTCCACTGCAGAACCCTCATATGGAGGCACACGGTTGGGACGAGACTCATTGAGGCCGCCAAGGACCCCAACACCCAAAGAACTAAGCCCACTGGGGGAAAGAGGGCTTGAAGAATGCATAGCATGTGATGGTAGAGGGATAACAGTCTGTCCGGAGGTAGAAACACCTTGTCCTGAGTAGTGTCTAGCTGAGCACCTATGAAATCCAGTACCTGAATAGGTGCCAGTTGAGACTTGTTAGGGTTTACGGTAATGCCCAGTGACTGAGCAATTTGAAGGAGATGACCCTTGGCCTGAGTCAGATGATGCTTGAAGGGAGTAGAGAAGAGCCAATCATCCAGGTACAGGAAGACCTGAATGCCCTGAAGTCTCAGGTGGGCTGCAACCACTGCCATGACTTTGGTGAACACCCTGGGGCTGAGGTGAGACCAACGGGAGAACCCTGAACTGGTAATGACTGGCTCCCAGCCCGGCGGAGAAACCTTCTGGATCATCTGTCCATCGAGATGTGGTAGTACGCATCCTTGAGGTCTATAGAGCACATCCAGTCATTCTGGCGCAGAAGGGAGAATAGATTGGAGGGTGACCATCCGAATTTTTCTTGGGAATGAACAGGTTCAAAGCGGAGAGGTCTAGAATGGGTCTTAGGTCCCGCGTCTTTTTTGGCACTAAAAAGAACCTGGAGTAATAACCCAATCCAGACTGGTCTGGGGGGACGGGCTGGATGGCTCCTTTCTAGCAACTTCAGGACTTCTGAAGCTGCTGCCTCCCTTCAATCAGGTGGAACATCGGGAGGTGTCTGGTCGAGGGAGGGTGGTTTATGAAGGGGATGGTATAACCTCTGGATATGATGCGGAGCACCCATCGATCTGTCGGAATGGACTCCCAGTTTGACAGGTGCTCCGACAACCGCCCCCCCCCCCGACTGCCTCCAGAGAGGGACAGCCGGGTAAGCCCTCAGGGCTGCTGCGCGGGTCTATCCGGGAAGAGTTCGCTGGACCCGAAGTTACGCGGTCCCCCTCTGCCTCTGGGCTGGCATCCTCCTTGTCCTCCTCTGCCTCTAGAGGATTAGGGGTCCGAAGCTGGATGGGATTGCTGGGACTTACGGAACCACAGCTTCTTTTGTCCCCTCTGATTCCTAGAAAAGGATCGTTGGGGATTAGAGAAGCGGACCCCGATGGCAGAAAGCGTCTTCCCATCCTTCTCGCTTTGGACCAGTGTCTCGCGAACGGTCTTGCCGAAGAGCGAAGATCCGTCAAAGGGTGCATTCGCGAAGGACGCCTTGAAGGAATCCGTGAAATCGCAAAGATGGAGCCAGGAGTGACGTCGCAAGACGACCCCGGCTCCGCTGGCCCTAGCAGCACCCTCCGTGGCATGGGAGAGTAGACGCATGGACGTGTTAGAGATGGATTTCAGAGTGGCCATACGAGTAGAGAACACTTTTTCGTCCTCAACTGACATGGACTCCGGGGGGGGGGGGCCTGCAGCGTATTCCTTAATTAAGTCTCGTTGAAGCCTAATGGTATGCGCCATATAGTTCAGCGCCCTTACAGAAAAGGTCGCTGAACTAAACATCCGCTTCCCAATGTGGTCCAGTGCCCGAGATTCCTTATCTGGCGGGTGAACCAAAGAACTCTCCTGCGCGAGTTCTCTCTTGGTGGCAGCCGCCACTAACATGGCATCCACGGGGGTTCCCTTGGCCCAAGACTGTCTATCCACTGGGGGGCTAAGGATCTTGTCGGGTCGCTTCGGGATAGGCTCCACGGCGTCGGGCTCCTTCTACGCCATGGTAGTAATGAGGTCTACCAGGGGGTCAGCCGGAGGGGACACCCAGGAGGTAGAAGGGCCTGCCTCAAACGCATCCAGGAACACGGATTCATCCGCGGAAGGTTTTTGGGCAGACCACCCCCCCTCTAATATGCAACATTTCCATGATGTCTCCGAAGGAAACATCCTCGGGGGGTGACCTTGGGGAACCTTCCCCTTCATCTAAATCCGTGTCAGTTGTAACGGACTCGGGAGAGTCCAGGTGCCTCCTCTTGCACCGACGTTTACGAGGGACCTCCTCGGTGGGACTGTCCGAAGAGGGCTCGTCAACGGGGTCCTGTTCCTCAAAGGGAACCAACTGGAGGGCTTGAGCAGGCTGCCCGATGGTCGGATGATGGAGGATAGACTCACATGCAGCGGGGGTACGGGAGGATCCGACGCCCGAACCGGGGACCTGGAGGTCCTCGACAGTACCCTCTCCACAACCTCAAAATCCGAAGAAGAGCTACTCTCACCAGGCTGCGAGAGCAATCTCCTCGGCTCTGAGGTAGGGATCGGGTCGGAGCCGATGGAGCTGGAGCCGAGAGAGGTGTGCTCCGAACCCAACGGAGCCGAAGACACACCAGCTCCCCCGGATCCAATGCTCAGCCATCGGCCCCGAGAGCTCAGATCCAACAGACTCGAAGGCACAGTCAGCGTCGAAGCAACCAGAGCTATCGGCGCCGACGAATCCCCGGTTCCGAAGGGGCCCGGATTCGATAACTCTGAGACACGAAAACGGGTCGGAGAAGGAGTAATTGGAGCAAACATTGGGGCCGCGTTCCCCCCCCAGAGGAGGGGAGGCAAGAGCACCCCCATCTGCATCTGGGTCTGGATGAATCGGCGCATCATCCGATCCATATCTGCTTCAGTGAGGCTTCTGGTTGATCTTGAAGAAGTCATCGAGGTGGGCCGGGAGGGCCGCCTCGGCGACCTCGAGGGAGACCAATCCTCCTCCTCCAGCTCTGGAGAAAAACGAGGCGAACGGAGCCGAGAGGGGGAGGATCCGGAGACCCTCGAGGGAGACCTAGCCAGTTTAGATGGCGGGGCTGAGGGTTGAGTCTCAGCCCGCCTTTTGTGGGACTTATGTCCCTTGTCCTTATGCCTTTTCTCCACCGTAGTGGAGGTACCTGAATCCCCCGAACTCACAACCAAAGAGGGAGGTTGAGTCCCAGGTTGAGTCGGGGGCACAGAAGGCACGAGTGCTGCCGAGACAGCCTGTGTCTGAGAGGGGGAGGAAGAAGAAGCCGATTCCTGAGGCAACAAGCCCGCCAGGATCAGCTTGTTCTTCCTGCCCCTGAGAGGTCGGGGATTAAAGGTCACAAGAGATTGTGCAGGCCGATGACAAGTGGGCCGCCCCCAAGCATAAAACGCACTGAGTGTGGCCATCCGCCGGCGAAAGCTTATGGCCACACTCAGTACATTTCGAGAACACCGCCTTCGGCCCTTCAGCCATAACACCACTCACACCAAGAACACACCCAAACACTAAGAGGGGGGAGGGTAAAAGGCGGCAACTACCAGAAACTAGTTAGAAAGGGAAAACAAAGATATCTAACTAAACTACACTATAGCTAACTAACCCCAGGAACTACACACTCTCACAACTAGAAAAGAGATTTTTTTTTTTTTTTTTTTTTTTTGACAGAAAAAGAAAAAGGTTCAATCTCACCAAAAGCCAAGGAGCTCTTCAAAAGTAGCTGCTTCAGCCACGGCAAAAAATTATCTGAGGTAATGTAGCACATAGCAGGGGATTATGGGTAGGGGGAGGAGCTACGAGCTCAGATCTTGTAGCTTGGAAAGCTGCTGGCTCGGATCTGAGATCGGATCCAATACCCACAGGTTGCAGAGCAAATGAAGTAACTACTTCAGATTACTGGATTCTGAAGCCACCTTCAGCAGGAAAGATGAACTGGTCCACAGGGACACCCTGTCTTTATAAAAGACTAGATAAGGAGGCTTGAAAGATAAGGTGTAAATTTCAGAAACCCTCTTGGCTGAGGTAACTGCCATCAAAAAGGCCATCTTATATGACAAAAACTGCAGCTCACCTCTGGCAACTGGTTCAAATGGGGGAGAAACCAAGGCTTGCAAAACAAAGGTAAGGTCCCAAGGGGGTGTGGGGTCCTTAACCGGAGGCCAAAGAAAAAGGTATCTTTCATAAAGGCCTTGCAGAGCCTAGAAGAAGCCAAGGAAGCTGAATTTTCACCTACGTGGAAACTGGAAATTGCTTCCAATTGGACCTTAACTGTAGAGAAACTAGCATCATGATTAAAAATGTCCACCAAAAAATCCAAAATGTCTGAGACTGGCATAGTAAAGGGATCCAGGTCACGCTGAGAAGCCCAGATCAAAAAGCACTTCCATTTACTTGAACAGACCTTCTTGTAGAAAATTTGTGAGCCACAACCAGGACCTTCTTAATAGGGAGTACTTGCTATCATGGAAATTGGAGCAGCCAAGCCGTGAGCTTCAGGCTGACTAAGTTTGAGTGAGGAACCCCTGAAGGGTGTGTAATCAGAGCTGGAACCAGATCTAAAGTCCAAGGAGGACACACTACATGACAACACATAGTGGTGACCCAAACTTGGAGAGGCCAGAAAGGGGCAATGAGGATCACTAAGTTACCCAGCTGTTAAACGTTCTGGATGAACTCTGGAATTAAAGGAAGTGGAGAACATGCATACCGTAGACCAGAAGGCCAAGTATGGACTACAGTGCCTCTGGGGGACTCCCCGGAGGGGGGATCAGGGTGAAATACTCGCTGCACTTCACGTTGGAAGGAGAAGCGAAGTGATCGCAGCAAGGCTGATCCCACTTTAGAAAGATCTTGTCCGCTAAAGATGGACACGGAGACAACTCGTAAGGTATCAAAATAGAACGGCTGAACCTGTCTGCCAGAATGTTGGACTTCCCTGGAATGTGCATTGCCACCAAAAAAATGACTGGTGGAGATTGCCCACTCCCACAATCTCATGGCCTCGTGGCAAAGAGGATAAGATCTGGTTCCCCCTGTTTGTTGATGTACCAGACTACTGACATATTATCTGTCTGTAAGGCAAAAGTCACAGGAGGAAGAAAGGCATGGAGAGCTTGCAATGCCAAAAGAATCATCCTCATCTCAAGGATACTGATATGTAGACTGGTCTCCAGAGAGGACCACATGCCTTGGACCGTCCTTCCCATCCAATCGCCCCCAACCTGAGCAGAGAGGCGTCTGTGGTCACAGTGATCATGGGAGAGGGAAGAACAAAGGGGGTCCGGGGATTGGAACCACCAAAGAAGGAAGCCCCTGCAAACACGAGACAGTCGAACAGGATGTGACACAAGAAGATCTAACAAGGACCACTGAACCACTAAGGTCCACTGCAGAACCCTCATATGGAGGCACACGGTTGGGACGAGACTCATTGAGGCCGCCAAGAACCCCAACACCCAAAGAACTAAGCCCGCTGGGGGAAAGAGGGCTTGAAGAATGCATAGCATGTGATGGTAGAGGGATAACAGTCTGTCCGGAGGTAGAAACACCTTGTCCTGAGTAGTGTCTAGCTGAGCACCTATGAAATCCAGTACCTGAACAGGTGCCAGTTGAGACTTGTTAGGGTTTACGGTAATGCCCAGTGACTGAGCAATTTGAAGGAAATGACCCTTGGCCTGAGTCAGATGATGCTTGAAGGGAGTAGAGAAGAGCCAATCATCCAGGTAGGGAAAGACTTGAAAACCTTGCAGCCACAGGTGAGCCGCTACTACCGTAATCACTTTGGTGAACACCTGGGGAGCAGTGGCGAGACCAAAGGGGAGCACTCTGAACTGAAAATAATTGGTTCCCAGCCGGAAGCGGAGGAACGTCCAAGAGCATCTGTCCATCTTGATATGGTAGTATGCGTCCTGGAGGTCCTCATATGCACGAAAGGCAGAATGGATTGAAGGGTGACCATCCGGAATTTCATCTTGGCAATAGACAGGTTCAGGGTTGAATGATCCAGAATAGGTCTCAAGTCCCCCATTTTTTCTTTGGCATGAAAAAAAACCTGGAATAAATGCCTGATCTGGACTGGTCTGGGGGATGAGCTGGATGACTCATTCTGCCAGCAGCCTGGCAATTTCTGTGGTTGCCTCCTCCTGTTGACCGGGTGTCACCTCTGGGAGGTGTCTGGGAGGAATGAGGGGGATGGAGAAAGAGAATCGAGTAACCTCTGGATATGATCTGCAGAATCCAATGATCATTTGTAATTGACCCAGGCTGTTGGGTGCAGAGATAGTCACTCCCTGACTGCCTCCAGAGACGATCAGTCGGGCAACCCCTCAGGGTTGCTGGAAGGGTCTATGTACAAACGACCAAAAAACGTTTTACTTTTTCATATTAGAGAGGTAGAAGTATCCAAGATATTATTACACATAGAAAATTTATACAACTACAAAAGTCAATCTGAGTAACGCAGTGGTGGTTTAAGGGCACATCTGCACGTGGCAATTGTTCTATCTGTGAATATATTGTTAACAGTTATTTTTTTAGGATAAATGGTGTTCCTTTTAATTCATGTGGCAAATTTTATTGTGGTACAGAGAGCGTTATTTATGCCCTTAAGTGTCCCTGCAACCTGTATTACATAGGAGAAAGTATGAGAACATTTAAAATCAGGTTGCAGGAACATGTAATAGACATTGGAAATAATAAGGAAAATAACGCGTTAGCTATGCATTTTAAATTGTGCCAGGAAAGTAATCCAGAAGATATTAGAGACACTATTTTAGAACAAGTATTTCATAGCATTCATAATTTTGATATTAAAAAGAAATTGCTTTACAAGGAAACTGCTGAAGTACAATACATTAACACCAAATGGTCTGGATCTAGAATGGAGATGGAGGCTTTCAATTTGATTATTGAACTGTTTAATTGTTTAATAGTATGAATGTTTAATCAATGTTTTTTTTTTTTTTTTTTTTTTTTAAAAGGATATACAAGAACCTGGGATTTTGAATGCTTTACTCCTTGAAGGCATTTATTTGCCAAAGCATTAGAGTTTCTAATAAATTCTGTGGAATATCTACTGGCTTTTTTGGTCATTTGTACATATTTCTCCGCTCTTCTGGTGGTTTTTGTCTGGGGGGGGGTCTTTCTGGGAAGGAATCCAAGACCCTTGGTTCTTTGGACCCCCCCTGCCATGAGGGCATCTATCATATCGCTCTCTGCCGCTGAGTAAAGGTGAATCCTTAGCATCTTGTAAAGAACCCTGAGACTTCCAAAACCACATCTTCTTGACACCATGCAGATTCCCTGAAAAGGACCATTGTGGGGTGCAGAATCCCAATGGCAGACATGGTCTTCCCATCCTTCTCGCTCTGGGTTAACATATCACAAATTATTTTTTCAAACAAGGAGCATTCATGAAAGATGCCTTAAAGGACTCAGAAAAAGTACCAAGCTGGAGGCAGGTATGCCACCTAATGGCCATGCCTGTTCCCACAGCCCTGGAGGTACCCTCAGTAGAATGTGAGAGAAGCCACATGGACATATTCCAAATGGAAGTGAGGGTGGCCATACAGGAAGAAAAAAAAAAAAACCTTCTCCTCTGCTGACATGGACCCTGGGGCAGACTCAGCGACCTTCTTGAACAGGTCACTCTGCAGTCTGATTACATGTGCCAAATAATTCAGTGCATGTAAGGCACAGGTGGCTGATGCTAACGTCCGCTTCCCAAAATGATTCATCACCCGAGACTCCCTGTCTGGAGAGTGGACTGAGGAGGTCTCCTGAGCCAGCTCCTTCTTGGTGGCCACCACAACCACCATTGCTTCAGCTGGGAACCCCCTTGGACCAGTGGGGCTTGTAAGATGGGGCACTAAGCACCTTGTCCAGGCATCTGTGGATGGGCTCGACCATGTCCAGTTCCTTCTATACCCTAGAGGAGATAAGATCCACTAAGGGATCCACGGGTGGGGGGCACCCAGGAGGTAAAAGTTCCTGCATCAAACACCTCCAGATATACTGCCTCATCCGGGATGGGCTTGAGGGTAAACCACCCACCACACTGATAAAGGATCTCCATGATGTCTCCAAAGGAAACATCCTCTGGGGGTGATCAGGGGGAACCTTCACCTTCCGGCAGGGAGTCTAAGTGCCTCTTCTTACACTTACACTTCTAAGGGGGCTCCTTGAAGGGGAATTCCAAGGAAGACTAGGAGGCCTTGGGGAGTAATCTCCTGGGGTGAACTGGTGAGAGGCTGTCCCTGAGGGGGCAGGATGGCAGACTCCAGCCCAGAGAGAGAGAGAGAGAGGAAGCAGGAGGAAGAGCATGTCAAGGCTCTTGAGGGAGCTGAAAGAACCCCCTCTACCACCTTGAATGCCAAAAGCAAGCGGATCCTCAAAGGCAGGACGGCCAGAGCCAAGGCCGGATCTACCGCCCTCTGCGCCGAGGGGGGGGGGGGCGGAGCCAAACCTTTGAGGGGAAGGGACAACCCCGAAAGCCTTGAAGTTGACACCATCCCCTCAGATCTGACACTGACTGAACCAAACCACTCAAAGCAACTGTCAGGGTCGAGGTACAGGGACCATTATCATCAACTCCGACACCTGGGAACCTCTGATGCAAGGACTCCAAAACCAGGTATCTGATCCAAGAAGGAGTGCTAGGGAGAAAGGCGGACTGGATGCTCCCAGACCCAGAGGAGGATGGAGCAGACAAGAATCCCAGCTGAATCTGGGCCTGAAGGAATTTCAGCATCATCCTGTTAACCTCTGGTTCGGATAGACTCCAAGTGGACCCAACTGAAGAGGCTACAGACCCATGCCTGGAATGGTGCCAGGGTGAAGTAGAGACAGGAGACCAAGCCCAAGAGGTCTCCAGCTCCAGGGAAAAGTGAGAAGACTGGAGCCGAAAAGAACTTGGGTTTGGATCCGGCCAGGAGTTAGCTGGCAGTTCGGCCAAAGGACAGTGGTCTGGAGACCACTTCCTAGGCCAATCCCACACTTTAGAGTGGGCTTCTCTCTGTCACCGGACGTCTTATTGGGAGGTTGAGTCCCAGAAGCCAGGGTGGAGCAGGAAGAGGAAGAAGCCTCTGCTGGAGGGGGGAGAAGGCCCTACAGAATAAGTCTGTTCCTCCTGTTAATGAAAACGTGGGGGTTGACACCCACGCAGATCGAATGGGAGGAGTCTAAATGGGGAACACCCAAACAGACAACACACAGTGTGGGCATCCGATGGAGGAAGCTTATGTCTACACTCTGCACACCTCCTGAAGCCTGGCTTAGGGGTTTCACCCATGTCAGGAAGACAACCTCGCACACGCACACACACACACACACACACACACACACACACACACACACACAAGACAGGAGAAAGGATAGAAAAAGGAAAGAGGGATTTTTTTTTAACCAACACCAAATGTGAAAGGGAAAGGGTAGGGGTTAGAAAAGATGAAGGCTAGGTCTAAGAGACAAAAGATAGAAAAAGAAACCCAAAAAGAGCACTTACAATACCCAAAGGTTGGAACAATAGAAAATCGCTGCTGTTCAAAATGAACAGCAAACGAGATCTGGGGGAGGAGGGAGAGTGGGCCATTATGGGTAGGGGATGAGCTTGGACTTTGGATCCGATACTGGAGTATGCGGCTGAATCAGATCCGTGCCATTTCCAAGTTCCCTCAGGTTGAAGAGCAAATGAAAACAACTTCAGATCAAAACTTAAAAAAAAACACAACTGAGGAGTATTACAAACGTACCTGCTTTACTGCCCAGGCTCAGACAACTTCAACTTTCTCTACATTATGGAATTCATACACAAATTTACATAATTTGTAACACCAGTTCAGCTTACATGTTTGCTCATACTGTATTATGTACAAATTCTTCATCAAAACAGTGAACATAACTGCATAAATATTAGTTAAAAAATGTATAAAAATCCATTCCTTGACTTTAGGAATATGTAGCTTTGTCTAATGTCCTTTATAACTATTAGACTGACAAAACAAACACGTTAAAAGTATGACCTCAATTTATATTTATCAGCAGAGACTGGCAGCCCTTTCTCTGTACTCAGTCTTTTACAGACTCTTCCATGGAGATCCAAGTCTAGCCTTTTGCGTCATGAAGGATCCAACTTTATTAGATCTCTTATTCCTTCACAAAACTAATAGTACATCAAATACTCAGTTAAAGGAACTAAACCTTTATCAGTACATAAGTAAGACACTTTGCCATGACAGATTCATATCCTAATGCATTCTTCACTTCTGGAACAAATTTCCTCTACACGTCAAGCAGAGTCGCACTCTTGCCATTTTCAAGGTAAACGTAGATAATTAGATGAGCAGCCTCAAATTTTCTCATGGTCCATCTTGTCTTGCTCCCCTTGAGGCTACAAGGAAATTCTGAACAGAATGTTTTGACTAGGTTTGAAATGGTCCACAGACTGACTGCCTAGTACTCACCTGTGAACCTATGAACCTATATCACTGCTGTATTTTCTCTATAGATTCATTACAGTTTAGAGTAAAGAATGAATTCCAAAACCTTTGCATATCAAGCAGCACTGTAATTTTTGACATTTTTTTCTGTGTATGTTTTTAAAAGTTTTTGTTAAATATCAGCAAAAGTAAATTACTTAATCAACTTATCTATATGTATTACAGTTTTACACCAGTGCTTGATTTATTTGCATTATGGTCTGGTTCATGAGTAAAAGGGTCCAAAGAGCATCTCATTCACACAGTTAACAAAATTAAATGAATAAATAAATGTATTTTCAGAGGAACAAGTCTAAAACAGCAGTGTGCTACACTGTTTAATAGCATTATTCCTCACCGATTTCTTAGAATATCTCAGATTGTGAGAAACAGAGCAAAACTATGGAGTAAAAACAAGGATTTCCCTAAAAATGAGGGATAGTTGACACAACAGCCTGCTTTCTGTCATATATCTACTTAATACAACATTTCATATTTGCCACAGTGTGGCTAAAGTCAACAGCAATCATTTTTTTAAGAATCTGTTTCTAGACATCGACAAGAAAGATTAACAAAATGCTACAGAATTCAAACTCAGTTTTAGAACATTTGGCAAAATATGCTATCCCAGTAAATGAGAGAACTGGTTTTCTTAGCAAAAGATAATCTGGGAAACTCACAAACTACTTTACAGAAAGCGGCGTTGTTTGTGCAACCTATTTATTCCATTATCTAATAATTATGTCCAGCCATGAAAAAGTCAGGGTTGGACTTCAAAATTACTTTTCCACAAAGATGGATCCAACAAGCAGATTCACCAAATCCAGGATAAACTCACATGTATGTTCCGAATAGTAGGTGCAAAACTTAAGAGTTAGAGGTAAGCATTTCAAAACTATTTTCCACAACAATGGTACCCCAGTCTTTTAAGTTATATATAAATTTAACACTGTTAAATCAGATAAAGGTCAAGGCACAGTTCTAGATAAATTTAAAAACAAATACTTACATAGGGAGAATAGAGCTCTCCAGTTTCAGTAATACCACCGGCCATTGTAAAGTGTAGATGTGAAAAAAGCTAGCAACAGTTATTTCCTTTGTGCTACAACCTGATTGAAAAAAGTGAAAGAACACCCTGTTAAGAAAATATCATTTGCTTGTTATTTGTTCATAACACAGACAGCAATATGTGCCTTGTGGTGCTTATCTTATCTATTACTCTAATTAAATGGGAAAACAGTTGTACATTGTAGCTACAGAGTTCATAGGAATAAAACAAACTGTAAATATTATTTGTGCTCTATTAAGCTCGACAGATATAAAACAGAGAAACGTTATTCAAAAGTGATGCTTTGGTAGTACAGCTTGTTGCACAACTCAAAAATCACCCAGGAGATTTTAGATTCAAATCCCACATCAAATATCATTTTTGAATAATACTATGCCAACCACTGTTACTCAACAATATGGCAGCACTGTGGCCTTACATACCGTGACTTTACAGATGAATAATATGAAGGCTTAATACTTCAAAGTAAGTAGTGATCCCACTAATTCTAACACAGAAAGAGGCCTATTTAGTTAAGAGTTAAATTCTACAAAGCAAAGTTAATGTAACAGGCAGGAATCCTTCAGCTTGAAAGAAGAATTAACTATCCGGCAACGCTTGTAACTGGTGAGCACTAGTACACGATCTCAATATCCAGGTGTACTTGTGATATAAATCTCTTTTTCAGATAGGATAAAATGCAGTTTATGGCTTTGTATGGCTAACAGCCTTCAGAATGCTAAATATTTTTGTTGTACATAAGACACAAACATTCACTGGCAGAAAGAACTGTAAACATAACAAATCTGTAAATTAATACCACAACAGTCAGCGAAAGTCAACACTATATAAATAATACACTAAAAAGTCCGTTCACTGTGCTGGATGCCAAAATTCACTTAAGCAACAAGGTAGTTGATAGAACACTTCTTTATTTAACAAATGAAACCTTTTCAACCCACGTTAATCACTTTCATCTACTCAAATAGACTTCATCAGAACACATTCATTAAAAACATGCTGGGTTATATATACAAATCCAACCAATGGTATCATTTGATTAATCTTTCAATTAACTATTTTCAACCATTTAAAGTACACAGTGTTTAATGCATTCTCATACATACCACCCACTTGTTTCTACTTCATTACTCTATATAAAATTATACTTTGTACTGAATATATAAAAATACATGACAACTTCATAAACTTGTTTAAAATATAAAAGTGCAATAAAATCACCTTTCTTTCTTATTCATCACTTGTAATAATCAGTTTTACTTTCTAAAACAGGCTTAATAGAAACACTGTCATTTATTCCCGGGTAAACAGATGCATTTAGCAAAATCTGCCATCTAGTTTCTTTTCCCCCTAATTTCTTACTAATACTGCCGCCCCTAGGGTTGGCCATAATTTGCTCCAAAATTGCAAATTTAAAAGTGTTACAACTTGAACTCATGGCTAGGTGTCTATATAATGCATTTTTCATTTCTTTTTTCCTTATACAATAAAAATTATCATAAATTCTGTTTCTTAAACACCTATCTGTCTTGCCCACATAATAACATGGGAATTTTGTACACTTGGCTAAATATATCACAAGCTGGGGACGGCAATTACCATTCTTGAATCTTACCACTGTTTTATTTGTATCTTCTAGTGTGATAGATGTATCTTCCATTACAGCACTACATTGGTTGCACTGTCCACACTTACGGGTACCCCCATCCCTTCCTTTACTATTTTTAATAGTAAATTTGTTTTCAAATTTACTCTTCGATTTTGTCCTGTTTTGTGAATAAACACCGGATGTTCCCCTATGGTCTTGTATATTGTGTCTTCAGTTTTCAATATATTCCAGTTTCTTTCAACTATTTTTTGCATTTCTTTAACATGTGAACCAAATTGGAAAATACGCGCTCTCTGGAATTTATTTTTATTTTCATTTTTGATTCCAGTCTCACTATTTTCTCCAGTATTATTGTTATCAGATGTCTTAGTAAACCCAGTACCTAGTAAGGGTTTGTATTTTTTGCCCCATTCTTCTTTAACATATTTTTAATACTGCCAATCAGTTCTATGGGATATGCTCTTTTCCTGAACATATTACCTATATTATCTAATTCTTCTACCATATCATCATATTCGGAAGTCATTCTAGCTGCTCTAATGCACTGACCCTTTATTATACTACATTTCTGACTATAAGGGTGGCAGCTAGAGTATTCCAAATATGAATTACTAAAGGTATCCTTCCTAAATATTTTAGACTTAAATCGACCATTCTTCAAATATATATGTATCTAAGTAAGAGATACCTTTTTTATTAAAATGGTATGTGAATTTCAAATAATCACTAGTAGAATTCAAATAATCAAAAAATGTATGCAATTCCTTAGTAGGTCCAGTCCACAAAATGAACACATTGTCCAAAAATCTTACATAACACGTTATGTGCTTGTACCACCTACTGTTGAATATGTGTTCAGTCTCCCAGTCAAGGAGAATTAAATTAGCAAAAATGGGGTGCATGCCGCCCCCATAGCCACCCCCTTACACTGTCTATAGTATTCTCCTTAAAAAAATATATAATTGAATTTTAATACTATATCCATGAATTCCGTAATCAATAAGACTTTCTCCCATGACAGTCCCGCATATTTTTCAATACTCTTGGTAAACCGCCTCATTCCATCATCCTTGGGGATACAAGAAACTAGGTCGACCACATCTATTGTCACAAATATTGTGTCCTTTTTACACAAATCTGTAGCAAGTCTCCCTAAAAAATCCCATGATTCAATAACTATATGTGATACTTTTTTGTATATGGGTTTTAACCATGTGTCTATAACTTTGCATGAGTGTGCAGGTAGAACTTGACTGATTTAAGACTGCTGGAACGGGGCTCAGTTTTTAGCTTTCATTGGTTAATTGGTTAATTTGTTTGCTCGTTTCCATTCTTTCCTAGCTAGTATAGTCCAGATCCCAGGCTTTGCTGGTTTCAGGACTATTTTCTATGTTCAGAACTATCCAGACTTTGCTGCGGTAAAGGGAAGTCCTACTGCTTACCAGTGGGAGTGGTGAGCATTGCACTGCCTATCTAACACTAGAGGAGTGGTTTCCAGCTCTGAAATTGCAATTGTATTAGCCTTTTTGGGATGATTTCTATCCCTTTCAACTTTCTGGCTTAAAAACGCATGCGTTTGTGCATTTTTCACACTGTGCAGCACAGCAGGGCTACAGTTAAACTATTCCAGGTGCCAGAAAGTCTGCTCTTTAAATTTTCCCTTAGAACTAGCTGGTTTCTCAGTAGTAGCACTAAAATCTGAGTCTCTGTGACTAGCACTTGCTCTAGAACCTGCTGGAAAGCACTAGGAAGCCTTGAACTGACACAAGCACACAACTCTCCTTGTTAATAAGGAAAAATTAATTGCAGGCACTAAACAGCCTATAATTGCAAAGTACCTTGCAAAGGTAAGGGAAAACAGCTCTTGTACTTTACAAAAAAAGCACCTAAACAGGCATGTCCAAGAGTCAGCTTCCGGTGATTTCTCCTATCCACCTGGTGAATCTGGGCATACTGGGGCAATGCAGCAACTGTCTCATGTACACAGACAACCCTCTCCTCCTACCACCCAACACTACAACCTGTGAGAGATGCACTTACCTTGCCAAACTGGAAGCAAAGCTCTCTCCAGCCAAGATAGTGCTGGACAGTCAAGAGGAGGTTAACACCTGCACCACACCTCAAGCAACACATAGCCCTTCTAAACACACACAATCAACACACACAAATAGCAACACTAAACCCACATATGCGGAAGCCCTTAACATTAACCTGCCCAAGCAACAAGGACCTCCGAAGCTGAAACGCAAACAAACACCAGTCACAACCAAAGTGACACATAGCTCACAACACCAGTGTGCTACTCAACAACAGCCCCTACAGCAAGACAACGTACCAAACACTTTAGTCATAGGTGACTCTATAGTCAGGCACACTGATGTCCCACTCACCAGGCTGAACAAGGACAAAATTACAGTCAGTTGCCTGTCGGGTGCCAGGATCCGCCACATAATGCATGCACTCAAGTCACTTCACAAAAAGTACAAATATGACTTTGTCATTGTCCATGTTGGAGTGAATGATTTGAGACGTACCTCTCTGCACTACATGAAAAGAGACATGGAAGAGCTCTCGGATCATGTGGCCCAGGCAGGTATGACCCTAGCCCTGAGTAGCATCCTGCCTTCGCCCACAATGATACCACAGTATAAGGACAAAATGATTGACTTCAACAATTGGCTAAGCTGCTGGTGTCATTCAAAGGAGATCCAGTATCTGTCTGCCTGGGACGACATGATTGACAAACCACGATGCTTTGCCAGAGATGGTCTGCACCTGTCACCTCTGGGATTCAGGTTACTGGCTAAAGCTCTTGCCACCCCTATAGTGCCTTTTTTAGGCAAGGTTCAAAGGACAAAACCACCACCATAACAGATACAAGCATGCAAAATCTGAAGGTAATGCTACTCAATGCTAGAAGTCTAAATCTCAAAATGCACTCTCTCGAGGCACTCCTAAAAATGGAGAACACTGACATCTGTGCAGTAACTGAGACCTGGTTCAAGCCTCCAGAGAGCACCCCTGCAATACCAGGCTACAACTGTTACCACACTTTTCGGCCACCAAACCAAGACCGAAACACTAAAGGTGGAGGAGTGTCATAGGTTCGTAGGTTCATAGGTTGGTACTAGGCTATCAGCCCTAGGGCCTATACAAGCCTAGCCATAACAATTCCCTGGCTATTTCTTCCCACATTATTTACTTTCCTGGACCCCTGTCTAGCAGGGTGACAGACCTGATCCCTGGGGTGAATTTCCTTTCTCCCATCCAAATGTCAAGGTTCCTCTTGAAGAGGTCCATAGAGGCACTCTGCTTGACATGTATGGGCAATCTATTCCAGAGTCTGGGGAGTCTCTGGGTCAGGAACCTATCCCTCCAGCATGTTTTGTTTATTGTGATGACAATGTTTAGATCCCTGGAGCGTGTAGCTCTGAGGGATTGGGATTTCTTTAAGTGTAGCATGTCCAACAGCTCTGGGTTTGACATGGCCTTGTATGTTAAGCAGAGATCGCCTCTGAGTACGATATGCGACAGAGTATAGCTGGAGTTTTTTAAGGCGGTCAGCGTAGGGCATCTGCTTTAGGCCTGTGATTCTTTTAGTGAGGTATTTCTGAGGCCTTTCCAGTTGTTGCAGATGTCTTGAGAGGTACATACCAAATGGGGCGTTGTATTCTATAATGGGTCTAATGAGGGATGAGTACAGTGGGACAATGACCTCCTTCTTTCTGGATGAAAAGCCCTTCGTGATGAGGTGTGCCACATAGAAGGATTTCCTGACTGTGTGGCAATGTGGTTATCGAAGGTGAGACCACTGACCACCTGTGTCCCTAAGTCTCTTATCACACTTTCTGTGTTTAGTGTACTGCCACCTATATGGTAATTCATGGATACATGTTTTTTCCCAAAGGGGATAACAATACATTTCTTGGCATTGAGCTTGAGCCCATGGCTCTGGCACCAAGCATCTGTTTCTGTAAGGCCCTTTTGTAGAGTATCCACATCATTTGGGGATTCAGTAATGGTTCCCAGTTTGCAGTCATCTGCAAACTTTGTTAGCCAGAGTCCCTTAGTGTTGACCTGTACTTCAGAGAAGTAGATGCCAAACAAGAGCTGCCCCAGGACTGAACCCTGAGGTACTCCACTTGTCACTTTTCTGGAGCTGGATTTGGAGTCGGCTACTTTTACAGTGTGGGTTCTATCAGTAAGCCATTTAGCAACCCATTGGGTGACATAGGGATTAATGCCCAACTTAGTAAGTTTATCTATGATTCCAGAGTGGGGGATGGTGTCAAAGGCCTTGGCAAGGTCTAGATAGGCTGTGTGGACCACCTTACCCTTGTCTATGGCTCTGGAGACTGATTCAAAGAAGTCAATCAGGTTCAGGAGACAAGATCGCCCTTCACAAACCCAAACTGGGTGGGGTCCAGTGTTTGAAGGTTGCCAATGTCTTTGTTTATAAGTTCCATGATAATACGCTCCATGGCCTTGCAGATAAGGCTTGTCAGACTGATGGGACGGTAGTTTCCGGGATCCAAGGTGGATCCCCCTTGTGGATTGGGATAACTGTAGCTCTGCGCCACTCAGTGGGCACGAAACCTGAGGTGAGGCTATAATTAAACATGACACTTAGGTGAGGTGCCAGTTCATATTGTAGTTCATGTAGTACACAGCCCGGGATGTCATCTGGTCCCATGGATGCTGTATTCTTGGCTTTAGAGAGTGCGTTTTGTACCTGTGTGGCCGTTATTACTGGAATTTGGCAATCTTCCGGTATTGAGATGGGCCATTTAGGGGTGAGAGGGGTGAAGTTGGCACTGAATCGATCTGCCAGGATATTGGCAATATCCTTTGGATCAGTATATTTAATGCCATTCTGTTTTAGCTCAGAGCAGATCTGAGCATTGCCATTTAGATTCTTGACATAGTTATAGAATGCTTTGTGGTTGTCTTTGGAATCTTTGGCAATTTAATTTTCGTAACTAGCTTTGGAGGATTTTATGAGGCATCTCAGTTTCTTACTGAGGCTAGTAAGGAGTTTTGCATCCTGGGATTTTTCTCTTTTCTGCAAAAGATTCTTCCTTTTGTTGTAAAGTTTGTTTATGGCAGGGGACCACCAGATTGGCTTCCCCTTTTTGGATGAGAGCATTTTGGTTCTATTTGGGATGGCACGATTCATGCATGAGTGGATGTGCTCGTACAGTGCCTTAGTGTAGGATTCAGCAGTTGAACTTTCAGTTCCCGTCTGCATGGGTGTTATGAAGTTTGTCACTTCTGACTTGAGTAGCATGAAGTTGGCTTTGGAGAAGTTTTTTATGGTGGTTTCTTTACTGGGGGGTGGGGGTGGGATGTGGATGTTAAGGGTGATTAGCTTATGGTCAGACCTGACTAACGAGGGGGTGACCATAGGTATGGAGCATTGATTTCCCATGTTGGTAATGACCAGGTCTAGGATATTGGAGCCCCTGGTGGGACTATGGATTAGTCCATATTCACCAAGGATATTCACACCTCCAGACTAGTTGCTCAACACAATGCATCTGAAATTCTCCAGGTGCAACTAACACTAGGTAAGACTGCAACCCAAATTGTAGCTTGCTACAGATCCCCCACCATGCCCCAAGATTCTCACTACACCTTTTTAAACATACTGGAAAATATTAAGATACAACCAAACACCCTAATACTGGGCGATTTTAACTACCCTGCCATTAACTGGGAAAACTACTCGGGTACTAACATCTTTTCCCAACGGCTCTTGGAATTCATAAATTCCGATGCCCTGGATCAACTAATTCATTGTCCCACCAGGGGCTCCAATATCCTAGACCTGATCATTACCAACATGGGAGATAGATGCTCCACATCACTGGTCACCCCCTCATTGGTCAGATCTGACCATAAGCAAATCACCCTTGGCATCTACATCCCACCCCCCAGTAAGGAAACCTCTGTAAAAAACTTCTCCAAAGCCAACTTCATGCTACTCAAGTCAGAAGTGACAAACTTCATGACACCCATGCAGACGGGAGCTGAAAGTTCAACTGCTAAATCCTACACTAAGGCAATGTACAAGCACATCCACTCGTGCATGAATCGTGCCATCCCAAATAGAACTAAGATGCTCTCCTCCAAAAAAAGGAAGCCAATTTGGTGATTTCCTGCCATAAACAAACTATACAACAGAAGGAAGAAACTGTTGCAGAAAATGGAAAATCCCAAGATGCAAAAAACTCCCTTACCAGCCTCAGTAAGAAGCTGAGATCCCTCATAAAATCCTCCAAAGCTAGTTACGAAAATAAAATTGCCAAAGATTTCAAAGACAACCACAAGGGATTCTATAGTTATACTCTGGAATAGACTGCCCATACATGTCAAGCAGAGCACCTCCTTGGCACTCTTCAAGAGGAACCTTGACGATTGGATGGGAGACAGGAAATTCACCCCAAGGAACACGTCAGTCACCCTGCTAGACAGGGGTCCAGAGAAGTAAATATGGGGGGGAGAAATATCCAGGGAATTGTTATGGCTAGGCCTGTATAGGCCCTAGGGCCAATAGCCTAGTACCAACCTATGAACTAAAACTAATAAATTACTTTAATCCTTCACAGAGGTAAAAAAGCATCATACATTTTTACTACTACTGAAAAACACATTTGATTCAAGGATGTAAAAGGCAAAAGTTATGCACTTACCATAACAATAGACCAGTGTTCTCTCTCCGTCTGGTTCAACCTGTGGGTTATTGCATCAGACTCTGATCAGCCAATTCCTTCAGACTTTGGACTCACCAGACTCTACCACCCTTACCAACAACCCCCACTCCTCACTATTCTCCTCAGATTGAATTTTCTCTCATGTCACCTGCCTTCAACACACACTAAAGCTCCTTAACCAAGGAGAACGCAGGACTCCAAATATAAGGAATGGAAAACCACAACTGTCCGACCATCACAAAAAAGGAAGCTCACCATACCTTCAAAGGCAGGGGCAGGATGTGGGGAAGGTTGAACCACACAAAAACAGACAGCATTGCTCTATCCTTATGGTAAATAGATAACGTTTGCATCCAATGTTGTCTGCTCTGCTTCAAACTGTGGGACAGAGTCCTCAGCCACGATAACTGCTCACGAGGAACTAAGGAAGGATATTCCGCAACACAGTGGGGACAAAGGAAGCCCTGGATCTTGACTGAATATCCAGTTTCTAATGAGGCACAAAAGTGTGATGACCCATCCATGTAACAGTCATAGACCTGGTAGAATGACCCTTTGGTTTGCGTGGAAGGGTTTTACATTTTAAAGAACATGCAAACAAGATACAATCTGATAGCCATTTGGATAAAGTCACTTTAGACACAGGTAAACCCACCCTGAGACAAATAATTGACTGGATTTTCTAAAGACTTTGGCACAGTCCAAATAAAACATCAATTGCCTCCGCACATCCAAACAATGCAGGGGGTATTTGCCTTTGTTGGAGAATCTGTGAAAAAACACAGGGAGACGAACAGAATTGTTAGGGTTATTCTTGGAAACCTAAATAAGAAGAAGATTTTGTGTGAAGAGACACTGTCTTTGTGAAACACCAAATAAGAAAAAGAATCAAGAGCTTGCAACTCCAAAACCCTCCTAGCCAAAGTAATAACCACCAAAAACAAGGTATTCCAAGACAAGAGCTTCAAGTCAAAAGTAGCTGAAAGTTCAAATGGAAGGCCTGCAAAACAAAATGCAAATCCCAGGGAGAAACTAGATCCCGAATTAGGGGACAGAGCAAAAAAGATAACTTTGAGGAATGCCTTGGAAATCTTGACAGAAGCCAGAGTAACATTATCCCTGCCGAAATTGGAAATTAGGCATGACAGCCAACTGCTCCTTAATAGTAGGAAAAACTGGAACCTGATTGAAACAACTCAGCAAAAAATTAGTGATTCTAATGGAGTAGAGAAAGGGTCGAGCCCACAAGATTCTGCCCAAAGTACAAAATGTCTCCATTTACTGGAATACACTTTTCTAGTAGACTGTTTCTGACATGAAGACAAGATGCGAACTACAGCCTGTAAAAGGTTGGGATTTCTGCCATCAAGAGAACTGGAGAAACCATAAGCTTAACTTGAGGGACTGAAGATTGTGTGTGGGGGGGGGTCCAGACCTGCTGGATTAGAAATGAGATACAGTACACGTGGGGGGGGGGGTACATCAGAGGAAGCCAAAGGAAGGGAAACCACATCTTATAAAGCCAAAAAGGTGCTACAAGGATCACAGTTGCTCTGCATTGGGCTGCCTTCTGAAGAAATTTTACCATCAAAGGAAGTGAGGAATAAGCGTACAGAAGCCCTGGGGTTCATGTACACAAAAAGGTGTCCTTGTGCAACTGTCCCAGAGTGGAAACTAATGTGTAATAGCTGTTGCACTTTGTGATGAATAAGGAGGCAAACAGGTCACAACACGTGGAACCCCAGCACCAAAAAAATTGAGCCAAAACCCTAAGATTTAGGAACCACTCCTAGAAGCAGAATGCTCCTGCTGAGGCTGTTGGCCAGAATGCTGGGCATTCTTGGGATGTGTGTTGCAACCAGAAAACACGGAGAAGAAATCACCCATTGCCAAACCCTCATGGTCTCTCAACAAAGAGCATATCAATGTGTTCCCCTCTGCTTGGTGAAATACCAGACAGACAGACAGACATATTGTCTGTCTGTATTGAAATCACACCTCTGGCAAGGCTATCCTGAAAAGCAGGACTGCTCTCATCTCCATAACATTAATGTGAATGTCAGATACCACAGAGGACCAAGACACTTGAACCATCCTCCCTTCAAAATGCCCCCCCACCACCCACCCCAGAAGGGAGGCATCTGTGGTGACCATGGCCGAGGGAGCTGGAAGAACAAACAGTCCCCTTGTTGGTTAGTACAGGAGACCGCAACCACCTATGAATTTAGTCGTGACACACCTTTGTCAGTCATATGAGAAATTCCATTGGATGAGACAGGAAAAGACCACTGTATGGCCAGACTTCATTGCAGAGCCCTCATACTATACCTGGCTAAAGGGACCAACCCTTTGGATGATGCCATAATGACCTGAAAACTTCATAACTGCATGAGCTGGAGGCTTCAAGGTTGTGAGCACTGACAAGGCCTCAGCACAAAGACTGATCCATCTGGAAGTCAGAAGTCTGGCAATTTGACTGACTGTATCCAAGCAACATCCTATGAACTCCAATACCCAAACAGGCTGTAGGCTTGACTTTGGGTAACCAACTGTAATGCCTAAGTGGTCACACAGTTGCAGTAAGGTATGCCTGACTATGATTGACAACACTCTTGTGGGGGCAGTAAGGATCCCATCGTCCAGGTAAGGGAAAAAGTGAAATCACTGCTGCCGGAGCTAGGCTGTAACCACTCTTGGTGAACATCCAGGTGGCTGTGATGAGACTAAACAGCAGGGCCCTGAACTGGTAGTGATTGGCCAATAGTTGGAAGTGCAGAAACCTCCTGGAGAGCTTGTCTATCTTGATATGATGGTAGGCATCCTTGAGGTCTATTGTGCATATGCAATCATCCTTCCTCAGAACAGGTAAGATGAATTGCACCGTGACCATCTCAAATTCAGTCTGCTTCATGAACTGACTCAGTCTGCTTAAATCCAAAATGGCCTGAGGTCCTTGTTCTTGAACAGACCCCAGATCCTTGCTGGTCTGGTGAGAACTCTTAGATTACTCACTTTGTGAGCAGCTTGTTTATCTCTACTGCTGCCTGGGCTTAGGAGTTGGCCTAGTAACCGAGGTCTGGGCTGGAGCAGTACTGGTTCCCCATCGATGTCGGCTGAGGTAGGCATCTGGGTCGGCTACACTAACGTGCTCTCTGTAGCTGCAGTAACGGCCTCTTCCAGAGGATCCGTTGAAGCTGACGGAAGAATCAGCTGTCTCTCGGCTCCTAAATTGTTAGTCTGCGGGACGTCCGATGGCAAAGCGGCAATGGGAGTAGGCCTGGAAACTTTGGCCTTCTTCCTCGATTGTTAGTTTGGGTGGCCAACTCGGGATTCATCCTGCGAGCAAGGCGTTTCAATCTTTGATTCTCAAGATACAAATTTAAAGCTGTCAGATGGCTGTCTAGGGTTTTTGGTACAAATAACTGACAAACGAAGCAGGCCTTATGGTCATGCTCCTCACCTGAGCAAAACTTGCACTTGTCGTGTGAATCCTTATATGGTATCTGCCGCACACAGTTACATTTCCTCTTTTTCTCAACATCAGCTAAATAGCTGAAAAAAGAAGTTATGTACTCACCATAACATTCCATCTAAGTAGGTAAACTTAATTTGTCAGCAACCTATGGGTTACGGATCCGAGCCGGCAGCATACCAAGCAAAAAGATCCAAGCTCCTCCCCCTTACCCATACTACACTGCAACCTCCTTCCAATCCTCAGATCGCATTTGCCACCTGCACATAATAACAAAACAAACTAACAACCTGAGGCACCTGACTCAAGGACAAAGTAAGGCTCATAAGTCGGAACCTCGAGCTCAGCTAAATAACCATCAAGGTAAGGGGGAAGGAGGGAGAGACGATTGCTGACAAATGAAGTTTACCTACTCAGATGGAACATTATGGTGAGTACATAACTTCTTTATCTGAAGTAGTTAACTTCATTTGATCAGCAACCTGTGGAACAGAGTCCCCAGCTATCCAAACTCTTGGGAGGCCCTTAATGAAGGATATTCCAGAGCACTGCAGAGCCAAAGGCAGCCCTTCCTCTAGACACCAAATCCAGTTTATAATGAGAAATAAAGGTGTGAGAGGTCGCCCAGGTAGTCGCTGAACAAATGTCATCCAGGGAAACTCTAGACCAGAATGCAGCAGACGTTGCCATAGAACGTGTAGAATGAGCATGAACTCCCATTGGTTCTGGTAAGCCAGACTCTCTGTATGCTTGTAGGATACAACTCAAAATCCACCTGGTGAGTCACCTTTGAAACTGGTTTCCCTAGAAAAGGCTTAGCAAAGGAGACAAAAAGTTGATGAGATTTACGAAAGACAGCCGTCTTGTGCAAATAAAAACGTAACTGTCTGTGAACATCCAGCAAATGTAGTTTATATTCTCCTTTGTTCTGGAAATTAGGGAAAAAGACAGGCAAATTAATGGACTGATTTAATGTTAGTCTCGGAAGCAACTTTAGGGAGAAAAGAGGGATTAGTCCTGAAAGATACCCTATCCTTATGAAACACAATGTATGGAGGTTTGATACAGAGAGCCTGAAGCTCCGACACTCTCCTGGCTGAAGTAATGGCTACCAAAGAAGCAGTCTTCCATGACAAGAACTTCAGATCAATGGAAGCTGCGGGTTCAAATGGAGGTGCAACTAAAGCCTGAAGAACTAAGGTCAGATCCCACGGCGGGGATGAATTTCTAACAGGGGGTCTCAAAAGAAAAGTGCTTTTTAGAAAGGTCTTACAAATTCTGGCAGCAGCGATAGAACCAAAGTTGTCCCCAATATGGAAATGGGAAATGGCAGCCATCTGAACCTTCACAGTAGATGAGCTGGCCCCTTGCTGAAAAATATGAGACAAGAATTCCAGTACTGCTGGAATAGGAGCGGTGAAAGGATCCAAGTTCTTTCGTGAAGCCCACATGGAAAAACATTTCCATTTGCTACTGTAAATCTTCCTGGTAGAAGGTTTATGTGCCGCCACCAGGATAGACTTGACTCGGGAAGAGATACCGGAAGTCCTGGCAACTAGGGGAACTGGATCATCCAAGCTGAGAGTTTGAGACCATCCAGGTTCGGAGGAGCCATTCCCGAGGGATGAGAAATAAGATCCGGAATGGGATCCAAGATCCAGAGTGGAGCTATGAGATGAGACCGAAGGCAGGGGAACCAGACTTGACGAGGCCAGAATGGGGTTATGAGGATAATCTTGCTCCCTAACCGGCGAGCTTTCCGCAGAAATTTTGTCATAAGCAGAAGTGGGGGATACGCATAAAGAAGACCGGGTGGCCAAACATGGACTAGAGTGTCTCTGGGGGCTTCCCCCAAAGGAGGGATTAGAGCGAAAAACTTGCTACACTTTGCATTGGAAGGCGATGGGAAGAGATCGCAGCAAGGCTGACCCCACTTGAGGAAGATCTGTTCCGCAACACAAGGATTCAAAGACTGCTCGTAAGGAGAGAGGATAGTTCTGCTCAATTTGTCCGCCAGTATGTTGGACCGACCCGGAATGTGTGTTGCTAACAGGAAGTAGTTGATGGAGATCGCCCATTCCCAAACTCTCATGGCTTCTCGGCAAAGGGGATAAGACCTGGTTCCCCGCTGTTTGTTGATATACCAGACCCCTGACATATTGTCCAACTGGATATCAATAGTCCTCGGAGGAAGAGAGGCATGAAGGGCCTGCAATGCTAAAAGGACTGCCCTCATCTCCAGGACATTTACATGCAGTACAGTCTGGGTCTGAGTCCACGTGCCTTGGACAGTCCTGCCTGCACAATGCCCCCCCACCCTAGGCGGGAGGCATCCGTGGTCACTGTGGCATGGGGTGGTAACATAACAAAGGGTCGTCCTTCCCGAAGGGCTCGGGATTGAAGCCACCACATGAGGGAGTTCCTGCAAACCCTGCTGAGGGGGATCAGGAAGTCTAGAGGGTGGTGTAGAATTGACCACTGGGCTTGCAATGTCCACTGTAGAACCCTCATGTGCAGATGAGAATAAGGAATCAGACTGACTGCTGCCGCCATGGACCCCAAAGCTCTCAGGACTAATTCTGCTGGGGGAGCAGTGGACTGAAAGAGGGCTAGCACATGCAGAGTCATGCTGTGAAGTCTGTCTGATGTTAGGAAGGCCCTGGCCTGGAGGGTATCTATCCTGACCCCTATGAAGTCTAACACTTGAACAGGCTGGAGGAAAGACTTCTTGACATTTATGGTTATCCCCAACTGGGGTGATATCCGGAGGAAGAAATCCCTGGCTAGAAAAAGTAGATGCCTGGTGGGGGCGGTGAGGAGCCAGTCGTCTAGGTACAAGAAGACCTGTATGCCCTGGAGCCTCAGATGGGCCGCTACAACTGCCATGACCTTGGTGAACACCCTGGGGGCTGTGGTGAGACCGAAGGGTAGGACCCTGAATTGGTAATGACTGGCCCCTAGCTGAAAGCGGAGAAACCTCCTGGACCATCTGTCCATGAGAATATGGTAGTACGCATCCTTGAGGTCTATGGAGCACATCCAGTCCTCCTCCTGCAAGAGGGACAGAATGGATTGAAGTGCGACCATCCGGAATTTCTCCTTGGCAATGAAAAGGTTCATTGCTGACAGGTCGAGAATCGGCCTCAAGTCCCCCGTCTTTTGTGGCACCAGAAAGAACCTGGAGTAGATGTCTGATCTGGGCTTGTCTGGGGGCACATGCTGGATGGCTCTTTTTTCTAACAGCTTTTTTATTTCCAAAGCCACAGCCTCCCTTTGAGTGGGTGGGACATCTGGGAGGCGCCTTGAGTAAGTGGGCTTGTTTATGAAGGGGATTGAACAGCCTCTGGATATTATCTGAAGCACCCAGCAATCAGTCGTGACGGACTCCCATTGAGCCAGGTGCCTTGAAAAATGCCCCCCCGACTGCCTCCAGAGAGGAGCATTCGGGGAACCCCTCAGGGCTGCTGCGCGGGTCGGTTGGAAAAGGGTTCCCGTGACCTGAAGGTCTTCGGTCCCCCTCTGCCTCTGGGCCAGCATCCACCTTGTCCCCCTCTGCCTCTGGGGGAGAAGGAGTCTTGAGCGTTCCGGGCCTGCTGAGATTTCCGTAACCACATCTTCTTCTGCCCTCGCTGGTTCCTGGAGAAGGACCTTTGAGGGGTAGAGAAGCAGATTCTGACGGCTGACAGCGTTTTCCCATCTTTCTCACTTTGGACCAGCGTCTTGCGGACAGTCTTCCCGAACAGGGTCGACCCGTCAAAGGGTGCATTCGCGAAGGACGTCTTGAAGGACTCCGAGAAATCGCAAAGTCGAAGCCAGGCATGACGCCTTAAGGCGATACCAGACCCGCTAACTCTAGCGGCTCCCTCCATGGCATGGGAAAGTAGCCACATAGAAGTATTAGACACTGACGTGAGAGTGGCCATACGAGCAGAGAAAGTCCGTTTATCCTTGGCCGACATGGACTCTGGAAGAGACTCAGCGTACTCTTTGACCAGGTCCCGCTGCAGTCTGATTACATGGGCCAAGTAATTCAGCGCCCTTATAGAGAAGGTAGCTGAAGCAAAAGTCCGCTTTCCAATACGGTCCATTGCCCGAGACTCCTTGTCACTAGGTCTATCAGACTGTTCAGAGGGTGAACCACCCAAGGCATCGATGGGCCTAAGCTGAAGGCCTCCAAAAATACCACCTTCTCTGGACAGGGGGCTGCAGTGGTCCAGTCTTCACATTGGTGAGCAGCTCCAATAGATTGTCAAAAGAGGCATCATCCCACAGAGACTTAGGGAACCCCACTCCTTCCACAAGGTCAGTATCCTCCGTGAGAGACTACTCCGGGGAGTCAAGGTGTTTCATCTTACAACTCTTCCCTGAAACCTCCTGCTCCAGTGATGCCAGGGGGAAGGGAAAGAGGCTGGAAGCCCAACTAAGGGAGCAGGATGGAGACCCATCAACACAGGTTATCCAGGACAAGACTGATGACTGATCACAGGATTGGATGAGATAGGAAGGAACACCAGTTGGAGAAATCCAACCCTTTTCCTGAGAGGAGAGCATCCTTTCTACAATGTCAAAGGTGATGACAGAAGCTGGCCTGTAAGAGCCAAGGATCCCAGCACCAGAAAGTACCAGAGACACACCCGAGGCTAGCCCCAACATTTAGACTGGAGCCAAGCTGTCCAAAGCTAAATCCCCGAGCAGGAGAAGTGAACACAAAGTAGGGATAGTCAATTTCACCCCAGGAACTCCCACTTCGACACCGTAGCTCCCATATCCTGTCATCCCTGAATTAGCCATCAGATTTGACCCAGATCTGACCCAGAGGAAAGGAATGCAGTTGAGCCTGAAGACCTGGATCCAAAGGGGCCGAGGGAGGACGCTAGATGGATGAATCTTGTCTGGGAACCAGACAAGACCAGAAGGGATAAGGCTTAATTGCATCTGCTTCTGCAAAAAGGACCTCATGAGCTGCTCCATGTGAGAAGATTTAAAGATGCCCACTGACCTTGATAACTGGATGGATGAAGCCACAGATGGGGGCTTGAAGGTCAGTTTAAAAGAGGATGAACCTGTCTGCTACATCTGAGCTGGAGAAGCTTGTTACCAGGGCAGGGAAGGAGAAGACACTGGTGACAGCTCTGACAGGGTGGAAGGAGAAAGGTGAAGTTATCTAACTTGAAGGAGCTCCTTTAAGCAGAAAGCGACTATGAAGACTCAGAGCCACAGCCTTCTGGGTGGTCAGCACCAATGGAGATCATCTCCAAGGGGTTAGAACAGATGTCGAAACAGGGGCAGCTGGGGGATCCGAAGGTTATGGGATCTTTGTGCCCAGTGAGCCCAAGAAGGAAGGACTAGGGACAAAAGCAGAAGAGGACTTCTTCCAATCCCCCTTCATAACATTTTGAGACCCACATATGGTGCTTCTCAGACCGGACCTTTGGAGCCAAAGGGAAATTCAGCAGATAAAGGAGGAGGGCCAAAGGGGAAAAGTCCCTTGGGGACCATCTTGCCCCGACATTCATTTAATTGCCCTGGACCTAAAATCTTCCCAGATGGAACAAGCAGAGTCCAGGTGTAATGTCCCCAAGCAGGAAAAACATTTATCATGTGCGTCCTATGATGGTAACTTCTGCTTACAGGCAAAGATTTCTTAAACCCCTTGTCCATAATGAAACAAAGGTGAAAAAGTCAACCAGAAAAAAACTTCTATGAAAATTATCAGCACAACACTGACACTACTATAAAAACTATTACAACAACAGTAACACTAACTACACTATAGCTAGAGAAAATGCAAGAATGCACCAATAGCAAAAAGCACAAGCCCACCAAAATGTGGGAAGCTTATCTACAAAACACCAACTCACAGAACTACCTACCTATCTACCTACTGTGCACAATCCAAACTAGACTAATTCTAGTTAACTGGGTAAGAGATGCAAAAATCCAGCACAAAAAGCACTAAATAAGGTTTCTAAAAATGATACACCAAGCAGAGCAGAGATCGAGCTGCTGACAGGAATGGTGGCAAACTAGATTTGAGAAGTAGGGTGAGGAGTGGGGGGGCTCGTGGTAAGGGAAGCAGAGCCTCGCAAGTTCAAAGTCTGAAATAATTGGCTGGTGTTGGATCCAAAAACCCAAAGGCTGATGCCAGAAAGAGCAGACATTGGATGTAATTTTGCCAGACCTTCAGCAAGAACAGCCACAAGTATTATATAGTGTCGACAAAACTGCACAACAAATCTGAAAAGCAAATGAGCTACAGTACAAAACAAAACTGCACTACAAACCTGCTGAACACCTTACTTGTTAAGATGACACTTCTACAAATCTGGAAAACAAATAATGGCCAAGCCCTGTTTATGCAGCTTGAAACAGACTACATTAACAGCATCATGTTTCTTCTTCTATTTAGCTCATTTTCACAACAGCCTTTTATGCGTCTGCATCATGAAAGAGAGAAAATTTCAGTTTCAAACCTTGTACACTCAATGTAAAATCCACCTAAACTTACTGCTACAGAGATGATTATCAGGGTATGTTTGCACTGTGGACAGTGGCGGCTGGTGACTTCAAATTAAAGGGGGGCTGCAGGAGACAGCTGAATGGGCGGGGCCAATGGGAGGGTGTGTGGCCAACTTGAAAGGGGTGGAGCTATGTTCAAAACCACAACAACTAGAACTTTAATTAAATACGCTGCCCTGGGTGCCACCCATAATTACGAGAGTCCAATCAAGACAAAATGAAGTGTAGAAGGAAAAAATATTTCAATGCATTGGCTACATGACAACTTACTTAATATCTAGATGGAAACACAAAGGTTGTGAGGCATGAAAAAATAAATTACTTTTTAAATACATTACTGGAATGCCAGTCAAAATCAAGTATAAAAAAAACAAGCAGCACTCAACTCAAACCACTTCTCCTTGCACTGCAGTTCTAATTATAATGTATATTCAGCTTTATAAAATTGCCAAGTAACATGCTGAAAGTAGCAATCTCTGTGATACCCCCACTTGGAAAAATGTTTCTTTATCCAAAAAAGACCTGCTGCCTGACAACAACTATCTTTTTGTTTCATGGGGAAGACATGATCAAAGTAAAAAATGAACAGCAAACAAGAAACAAGCTCAAGATAAATTGCTTAAAGGATTACTGCACAAGTTATGGACCACACATGATAGATTGGCATTTTGTTTAGTTTACGGGTAAAGCCTGCAAAGATGACTACAAGTCTCCAACAAATGTAATGAGCTTCTGAAAATACTGTAATCCTGTCCTTTATTACAAATACTGTCATATGCATTTCAATACCTAAGGCTTATACCTTATCTAGTTATGTAAATATTCTCTGCATGGCAACAACAAAGGGTTTCAATGTTGGTAATTATTTAACAGTATGCTTATTAAAGCTTACTTGCATCTTACAATCTCCAACAAGCTTACCTGATGGTCATTAAAGCATTGCTACTTAAACAGAGAGCAACAGGGCACTGCGACACCATGCATTTTTTGAATAATAAGAAGCATAAATCAACAGTATAAAAATATGACAGAAAACCAGAACATTCTGCAAAATAAAGGACAGATTTAAAGCCATGACTGTACTTGTGTCTACCTTGGATACTCTAAGTGCTCCTTGCCTGGACACATCTAAAGTCACTACATGGGGGAGTGGGGGTACAACAAGTATGTCACAATTTGAAACGTCTCTGGCTGATGGCAATGGCCCTGACACATTTCATATACTCAACCTCTGAGCAAGAAATCTTGATAAGGCCATAAATAAAAGTAGGACAAAGGTCCAAAAAATATAGACAGTTTTTAAATGCTGCTTTTACAAACTTAGAAAGTTCAGTAGGTCTTGCATCAGTATGAATTTTCTGTAGGGTATGAAATCTGAAACTCAAAGTGAACCTCAGAATGTTACAGAAATGCTCATCACTGTTGCTTAGTTTTCCAACTTGTAAAATAGCACTGGCTTTATGCAAAGTAAAAATCTGAGCAGATAACTTTCCAGCAGATCTTTATATAATTAAAAAAAATAAATAAAAGGTGTGGTTACCTGGTCAGATGACTGTATTATTCTAGCCTGACATATTCTACCTGCAAAAGCATTCCATTTATTTATTTTTAATGGATAAGTTTGAAAACACCCTTGTCTCGTTACAGTGCCAAAAGCAATTAACTCATAAGTAAATACTGTAAATTGCTCATAATTGTATAATTTCTTAGGTACATTTCATAATGTTATAGCTTCTAATACAATGTATTAGACTGCTCTGCAAGCAATGCCAATAACACTGTCACTACTTTCTCATTATTTTCAATTGCTGGAATATTTCAAGCTGAATAGGACAACTGACAACCCCAATATTACAACTCACACAGCAGGAATTTCCTAGACTAGAGTGTGCCTCTTAGCAGCCACAGTTTTAGATGCCTGACAAAAACAGTGTTCCACATTACACCCATTATGTACCACCAGAGATCAGCTGCTAGTAAAATCACATCTTATTTTAAGGTCTAAATAAAACTATGCAAAGGCAAGATCAGCAGCTCAAAACAAAATACTTTTGGCTAAACCATTGCATCTCACGACAGTGAGGAAATACGTGAATTACAAATGTCCCTATCTCTGTTTGTTACACTTATTAATCAGGATTAATCATGTAGCTACTTATTTAAGATGCAATGCACATGTGCTATCTGTTCTGGTGATGCACACACTACATACATAGGTGTTTGACAACATAAATGGCATGGATATTATTCGTGGCAGTGTGGATTGTGCCATAGCTATCCTATATTTCTCATAATATCGCATAGAGGTATAGCAGTGTTCCACATCCTAACAGTACATATGCTGCTGCGGTGACCCTCTCATTCTGTTTCTGGTTATTCAGAACAGGTTCAGCCAACACCACCACATCTTTTTCCAGCTCTTTCACAGATGAAACTTATTGCTACGGTCCAGCTGCAACACTTTGTATTTGTCCACAGTGAACCGTAGTTGCCACATTTCTCCCCAAATGGGCAGCTTTTTCCAAATCCTTTTGTAGACTCAAGTAATGTACTGACACTTAATAATCCCAAAGACGTCAAATCAAAAAAGAAAAAAATGCTCCAAAAAATAATTATACCTACGAACAAATGCTCTCACATTAAGAAGCTAAAAACAAAAATATTATCTTAATCACTTATTTTTCATAAATGATTTGTCTTTAATAACAGTTTAGTTAAAAACAAACTGTCTAAACCCTCCTGCTACAAACATGCAGCTGTATGTGGCATACAGACTATAGACACCTTTCTGTCTTACATAAAATGGCAAAACAAACTGCACAATGCAACGTAAACTTCTCTTTCAGCTTCACAGTCACAGTATCTGTAATATCCTTTCAGAATCAGGATGGACAAACCAATGTATTTATCTATATTACATTTTTCATTCATTCGTGACAGATCCTGCTTTTACTAACATGATATTAAATGAAGTTTCTTTAAAGCAATGTTTGCTCTTAAAAAGGAGGAAATTATCTAGATTCCTTACCTCAACTGATAAGTGATTTCAAAGTCCAGGCCCAAGTATGCAAAAAAGCTATTTGACGTATGGCTGTTTTGAACAGGGGTCTAACCAATGGAATCACTTCATCAGGATTATCTCTTTTGGGGTACATTTGTTGTTTGATAGGAAGCTTTGTTTCAATGGTGGGCAATGCCCTTGTTGGATGATTTTGTAAAGCAGAAAGCTAAGGAAAAATGTTGCCCCACTACTTCTTGGCAGATAACTGAATGCTTTCAGAATGGTGTCAGCAGGATAAATCTGTGTATTATTTTCAGCTACCTCTGATTTTTATTGTTGAAGCTAAATTGTGGTAATTGTAACAGCAGGCTATACTCTCATTTGGTGATAAAGACATTTCTGGCAATACAGCAATTATGTATGCCCCTAATGCTAACCAACCTCTGTCACATTACTGATGGATATCATACCTGTGGTCTGATGCTAAGGGCTCTCTCATATATAAAACTCAGTGTATCAGTACCATTTTTCGCTTATGGTGTTCTCCACTAGTAAAGTGACTACATTATCTGTAATTATAATATCATTTAAATGGCAGGATTAGTGCTACAGACACATCAAATGTCATATTTTGTTTGACATTTTATATAGGTAAGACAGGGTGGTGTCTACGCATCCATTTTCTAGAGCACATTATGAAAAAAAATGAAAATATGTCTGTTGCTCTGTATAAATGTCACACAGACTCATACTTAGACAGTTTACAGAAATTTTAGTTTGCAAGTGGACAGAATGCCTTTACTGAAAGAGGATGCTATAAAACATTCATTATAGATGGAGTCTAAACGGCAGGAAATATCCAAGTAATTGTTTCCAATTAAACCACTTAGAACCAGACAATGACTGTTAATCCCTTCAGTAAAACCTCAAGTTTCTTTGCCCCCCCCCCCACAAAAAATAATGTTTAAGGTACATAGAACACTTGGTCTGGTTACTTGAAGGATGGTTTATGCTCCTGGAAGTTCTTCACCACTGCAATGTTTGAAGTGATGCCTGTAAAAGCAGGATCTCATGTTTAAAATGGAATGTTTGGTACATTTTTAAGATATCATGTTATGTTTAAGAAACCTTTGTTAAATGCAGTTACAAGGTACAAAACTTGACAGCAACGACTTAAGAGTGATTCACTGCACTAGAGAACTCCCTCGGACAAATTTGATACAGTCATGATGTTCTCACTCTGTATGGCTAATTTGTTTGAACTTTGATGCAAGTTGATGGTAATTGTTCAGTGATCTCTGCAATCAAACATGCATGACACTAGTAACTGTCTTCTGCAGTGCACAGTGGCCTTCCTTTTATCCTTTACAATGCTGATCATTTAATCTGCCTGGTTTACATACAACAGCTCCCATACATTGTTCACATGAACAGTACAAATTAAATTTTAACCAGTTAACATGGTACACTATATATAATCAGCTGTCCAATGTACCCACAATAACTGAACATAAATCAGAAATCAAGAGAGAAATATCTAGTAATGCCCTGGCTAAACACATGATAGAAAAGGGTATTGAGCATAAATTTAAGTTTCGAGTCATAGACATTAAATTTGAGAACAGGAGGGGTGGTGATATTATTTTATTTTTTTTACTACTTTATACAATTATATGGATTGTTTATCACATACAATTCTTATATACAATTGTTGTATGTTTTATAAGAATATTTGAATGATGAAGAGGATGAATTTATGAATATTATGTCATTGAAATGAATTTCAAACTGGCTGATTACTTCATTGTTTTATTGATTAATTACTGGCTGTGTCATAAGATTGTTATCAGATATATAAATGTAGAGTTTTTCAAATGGGAATACACACTGAGGAAAAGTTAAGTTACACAAAAGGTTAAGTTACACAAAATATCACTTTTTATGGCAGATATGGAATGGATGATATTAAGAAATATTGTATAACAGAATTGTGTAATAAAAAAGACTTAAGAAAATGTGGTTATGAAAAGCAATGGGAGGTATTTAAATAAGTATATTATAAATTGTCTTTATTGGGTTTATACATGTTAAATGCAATTCTGATGGAAATACTGACAATCTGATTTGTGCATAGAAAATATTTTTTGGTTATTTATTTTTTAAGTCACTTCTACTTTTTTCCAATAGAACCATGTGTTCTTTAACATTTGTTAGTGACTACTAAGTCAGGCAGATACTGCGGTGGTGGTGCTGCGGTAGCGTTGTCGCCTCACAGCAAGACGTTGTCCTGTTCTATTCTCAGCTAAAGCGTCTTCTGTGTGGAGACGTGCATGAATGGGCGTACCTTCGTTGAAGGTTGTGCATCAGGGCTGGCAACTCGCCATGTAAAAATCTACTGCCAATCATTAGCAGACCGGAGTTCTGCTGTGGCGACCCCTTATCGGGAAAAGCCGAAAGACACAACAAAAGTCAGGCAGACAGGACCTTAGTATAACATCTCTTCAAATGTCCTTCAATTGTATGGCAACTAAAGCAATTGTACTGTTACAGATTGAACCTTTTATAGCACTCTTTAGAACAATATCAGAAATAAGGCAACCCCTTATATAGTAGGACATCTTACTTAGCAGTTCATTCTGTCATCAGCCAAATGCCATCATCACTGAACAGCATTAAACATTGTGCAATGATCATACAATTACTTGTTACATTAACATCCAAACTCAATCATGGTGAGGCTTGCTCTGCATAAGCAACTGGCTTCACATTGAAGAGTAGTACAACCTTCTAATACATTCTGAAGGTGGACAGCTAACCACTGCTGACCAGGAGCTAACACTAACAAGCAAAGCCATGAGTTTTCTTCCATTTGGTCTGTACCCGCTCTATGCCTGAAATGAATAAATCTACAAGACAGCAATGCCCCAGTGGCCTGTTCTGCTACAAGAAGGGAATATAATTACATATTAAACAGTGCTCCATGAAACTTTATTGTTTTCTACCAACCCAGTAATGGCAAACAGCCACAAGACACATCATATTTAATTCTCATTTTAAGTGTTCTTACCAGTGTCTATTACGCATGTACAAACAAGCAGTCAAGGCTGTGTGGAGTACACCTCAGTCATAATAATCAAGCTGGGCCTAACAGAAACAACAAAATACCTAACTCTAAATAAAGCGTATATAAAACACTGATTCAAATGCAAGAACAGTCTATAAGATATACAATGAATAAAAAATAACTTGACAGTAATATCTGTATCCATGTTACTAATGTAACTTTGCTGTACATTTGTTTCCAGCTACAGTATTAAGAAGTTTTGTTTGTACATGGATGGTGAATTAAAATGAATCGTATGTTCAGTGCAGTACAATGACTTTAGCATAACTTACATTTCATAAATATTTTTCATTGTATAAAATGTGACTTATAAAAGAAAATACACAAAAAGTAATTTTTTCAGGATCACAACACTTCTTGCACCTCTGCACTCCCATAATTAAATATACTGACTCATGGTTCTACTTTAAATGTTCAACTTAAAAGAATGTTGTGTCCTATAACAATGAGAAGGAAATAGTGACGATTTACGTAAACTCCGCAAACTCCCGGAATGGCAAATATTACCTCCGGGAAACTAACCACTTTGCCTCACCCCCACCCCCATCTAAATATACCAACTCCGAGATTGCACTACAGTGGAGGCAAGGGCAAAGTTCGTCAGTGGTGGGCAAGTGGTTAGTTTCCCTAAGGTCAAAATTCACTGTTCCGGGAGTTCGCTGTTGTAAATCATTGGTGTTTTCGTCTCACTGATACAAGAGTTGACATCCTGGTAATTCAACCACTTAAAGGGGAACCTGACTCACACCTATAGTCTTACCATGATATCATACAAAGCAGTGATACTGGTATAACAACATATGCAGATGGATTTTCAGTACACCAAGATAATAGATTTATGGCACAAAACCACTCACAACGAATCCTCAAAACAAAAACAAACACATTCAAAAATGTCTGACATGTACTACCTTTTCTGTATCTAACACTGATAATCTGTCAGAACAATTCTGCATTTTTATCACAAATCTGCATACACAAGATATTGTAGCAAGTCAAATCCTGCTGGTTGTTATTAATCTTTTGTCAGACTCAGTCATGCACCCATCAGGGAGCCAAAGAGTATACTTACTTTACCTTCACTCTGTTCTTCTTCTAACTTATTTTCTTTCTTCTTCTTTCTTCAGTTCTTCTTCTTGACTTCTGTTGTTCTTCCTTCTTAAGCAGCTGACAAAATACCGCGGTGCCCAAATAAAAAAATTAAAATGCAATTGCAATGGCAAAGTAAAAAATAATCGGTCCTCAACAACTCCTAATCCCATTTGTTTGACAGTCACGATTCTCACGAAACATAAACAATCCACAACTGACACTGACTGATTGGTTCTCGCTCTTTTCCCAGCACATAAAGCCCGGGAAGAGAGCGACAACGAATCAGCAGCATTTAGCCCAGCAAGCACATCATGACATGCCTGCGGACGTCGCAGTCCGAGCCCCTTCCAATTCTATGCGGTTTGGAACCGCAAAGACTTCTGGGCATCACAATGATGCCTTAATTACTCCCCCGAGCTGCAATAAAAACAAAACAAAAAAAAATCTATTTAAAACCGCCGCAACCTGAGGCGGTTACAGTGCGCATGTGCATACTTCCGAGTCACTGAATCGGAGACACCTGGCTACAAATTTGTTGGTTTTAAACTAAAAAATTAAAAATGTACTTTTATTATTTTATTTGCATTTATTCTTGCATTTTTTGAGGGGGCTGCAGTCCAGCAGTCCGATGCCACGAGCCGCCCCTGACTGTGGAGAAAAGTAAGTAAAATGCCTAAATTCTGAAGCTGCAATGTCAGCATTTCCTCACTTCTATCATAATTCTACACTAACCACTCTCACAAGAACTCTTCAGGTATTATTGAGTCAGGTGTTAACAAAATAATGAAAAACAATGCATCAAGTGAAGATTAAGTTCATCCATGCATTACTTCATTCATTCATTCATTCTCCAATTACCTGCTTAATCCATTTCAGGATCATATGGAAACAGAAGCACAGCCAGATGGACATCAACTCACAGCTAAAAATGAATAAATCAGAACTCCATTTCGTACTAATTTAATACCTTCCTTATTACAAAACTTTTGCTATTTGTTACTTGACACAAGTACTTTTAAAATGCCTTTTGAGAATACTTTCTCACTTTTTGCAAGGAAGCTTACTGTTAAGACCTATGCCTCACAACTCCAGGGTCAGGAGTTAAATTGGCACCTTGCATCACTATATGCATGGAGTTATGCATGTTCTCCCTGTATCTGCATGGGTTTCCTCTGGGCATTCTAGTGCCTTGTTGCATTTCAAAGACATGCTAGCAGTTCAAATGTACTGGACTATTCATGTATAGTTTATATATATATATATATATATATATATATATATATATATATATATATATAAAATGTGTGTGTGTGTCTATACATGTATACACGTATATATATATATATATATATATATATATACGCATACACACATTTGTATATACATATACACACACACACCTACACACATAGGTTCATACTAGGCTATCTGCCCTAGGGCATTTATAAGCCTAGCCAGAGTGTGTTTGGCTTTCGCCACCCATTTTAAATTAATTTTGCTATGCCCTTTTTCGAGGTTAGTATACTGTGCTTCTGTCTAACAGTGACACAGAAGTGATACTGTCCCTCCAGCATGTCCTATTTATTTCAGTGTTGAGGTTCAAGTCTCTCGAGCGCATAGCTCGATGGGATTTGGATTTTCTGAGGTGCAGCATGTCCATTAATTCCGGGTTGGACATGGCTTTATATGTCAGGCACAGATCGCCTCTGAGCAGGCTGTATGCCACTGAGTAGAGCTGGAGTTTCTTTAACCAGGCAGCATATGGCATCTGTTTGAGCCCTATGATCCTCTTGGTGAGGTACTTTTGGGGTCTTTCCAGTTGCTGCAGGTGTCTGGTAAGGTACATCCCGAAAGGGGCATTGTACTCAATTATGGGCCTGATGAGGGATGAGTAAAGTAGCACGATGACCTCCCCTGATCTAGATGTGAATCTCTTCATGATTAGGTGGGCTATATAAAATGTTTTTCTAACCACTTTGGTCACGTGGTTGTCAAATGAGAGATTGCTATCAACTTGGGTCCCCAGGTCCCTAATTACTTCTTCTGTACTTAATGGATTACCACCTATGTGGTAATTTGTGGGCACTTTGCCAAAGGGGATGACTATACACTTTTTGGCATTTAGCTTGAGGCAATGGCTTTGGCACCAGTTGTCTGTTTCTATGAGGCCCTTTTGGGGGATGCTTGTGTCGGCTGGAGAGTCGATTATGGCGCCCAGTTTGCAGTCATCTGCGAACTTAGTCAGCCACAGTCCTTCCATGTTGGCCTGTACCTCCGAGAAATATATACGGAACAAGAGAGGTCCCAGGACTGAGCCTTGTGGGACGCCACTTGTAACTGGTTTGGAGTCTGACATGGCTCCAGCAATTCTAACCATGTGGGTTCTGTCCTTGAGCCAGTTTGCAACCCATCTAGTGACATAGGGGTTTATATTTAAGCTGGTGAGCTTATCTATAATGCCCAAGTGGGGTATTGTATCGAAGGCTTTTGCGAGGTCCAGGTAGGCTGTGTGGACCACCTTCCCCTCATCAATGGCCTTGGTGACTGTTTCAAAGAAATCAACCAGGTTTAAGAGGCAGGATCTGCCCTTAACAAAGCCAAACTGGGTAGGATCCAGTGTATGTAGGTCCCCAATATCTTTATTTATGAGGTCCATGATGATCCTTTCCATAGCTTTGCAAATCAAGCTAGTCAGGCTTATGGGGCGATAGTTTCCAGGATCCATTGAGGCACCACCTTTGTGGAGAGGGACCACTGTTGCTGTACGCCACTCTTTGGGTACATATCCTGTAGTTAGGCTGAGATTGAACAGTAGTTTTATGTTTGGGTTTAGCTCTTCTTGGAGTTCATGTAGGACGCAGCCCGGGACACCATCTGGTCCCATTGATGCTGTGTTTTTTGCTTTGGAGAGGGCAGCTCTTACCTGAGCATCTGAGATGTCAGGGGGGCAGCACTCTGCTGGGATAAATATTTGCCCCTTTGGTGGGGAGGGGGGGGGAGAGAAGTTTGCGCTGAACCTGTCAGCTAGGATGTTGGCAATGTCTGTGGGTTCAGTGTATTTTTTGTCATTTTGGACCAATTCTGAGCATATCTGGGAATTCCCACCCAGGTTCCTAACATAACTAAAGAAAGCCTTGTGATTACCCTTAGTGTCCTGTGCAATTTTTCTCTCGAAGCTGGCCTTAGACGATTTTATGAGTGCCCGTAGTTTTTTGCTAATAGTGATCAGAGATGCCTTCCCTTTTTGGGATTTTGCTCTATCATGTAGTAGCTTCCTCCTTCTATTGTATTGTTTGTTTATGGCTGGGGTCCACCAGACAGGACGTCTGCCTTTGGAGGATTGGGTCTTGGTTTTATTTGGGATTGCATGATCCATGCATTCCTGAAGGTGTTCATAGAATGCATTTATAAAGGATTCTGCGGTCTGGGCCGTATTTTCAACAGGCCCGGGGGCTTTGAAGGATTCCACCTCGGTTTTGAGGAGTGTGAAATTTGCTTTAGAGAAGTTTTTCACTGTGGTTTTCAGGGCAGGGGGTGGAGTCGGGATGTGAATATCCAGTGAGATTAGTTTATGGTCTGATCTTACCAGTGAGGGATACACTTCTGGTCTGGAGCATAGAGTCCCCATGTTGGTGATGATCAGGTCCAGTATGTTTTCCCCTCTTGTGGGAGTGGTAACAAGTTGTTCCATAGCATTTGAGTTTATAAATTCTAGGAACCTTTGGGCTAGGGTGTTGGAGCTAGAGTAATGCTCCCAGTCTATGTTTGGGTAGTTGAAGTCGCCCAATATAATGGTGTTTGGAGAGACCTTCATATTTTCCAGTGTTCTCAGGAAGGCCTAGTGGGGTTCCTGGGTTTGGGAGGGTGGTCTGTAGCAGGCTATAAACTGGAAGGCAGTTTTACCCACTGTTAGTTGCACATGGATAGTCTCTGATGCTTCATGCTGTGCCACCAACCTGGAGGTGTGGGTATCTTTGACGAATATTGATACTCCCCCTCCTTTTGTGGTACGGTCCAAGTTTTGGGGCCGAAAAGCATGGTATGAGGTATAACCTGGTAGTGCTGGGGTGCTCTCGGGAGCCTTGAACCAGGTTTCTGTTACTGCACAGATATCGATGTTTTCCATGCTACGGAGAGTTTCGAGTGCGTGCATCTTGAGGTGTAGACTTCTGGCATTGAGTAGCATTACTCTTAGTTTCTTATCCCTTGTGATACCTATGGAGGTGGGTTTGTCTTTTGAACCTTGCCTAAAAAAGGCACTATAGGGGTAGCAAGAGCCTTTGCCAATATCCGAAAGCCCAGGGGTGACAGGTGCAAGCCGTCCCTAGCGAAGCATCATGGCTTGTCGAGCATGTCATCCCAGGCTGACAGGCATTGGATCCCCTTTGAATGACACCAATACTTAAGCCAATTGTTGAACTTGATCATCTTGTCTTCATATTGTGGCATCATTCTTGGTGAGGGTAAGATGCTACTCAAGGTCAGGGTCAAACCGGCCTGGGCTACATGCTCAGAGAGCTCCTCTATGTCTCTTTTCATGTAGTTCAGGGAGGTACATCTCAGGTTATTCACACCAGCATGGACAATGACTGAGTCATATTTGTACTTGCCTTGGAGTGACCTGAGTGCTTGTGTTATGTGGCGGATCCTAGCACCCGACAGGCAGCTCACCGTGACCTTCTCCTTGTTCAGCCTGGTGAGCGGGACGTCAGTGTGCCTGACGATAGAGTCACCTATTACAAGTGTATAAGGTGTGTTGTTTAACCTTAAGGGCTGTGACTGTTCGGCACACTGGCTTTGTGAGCTATGTGTTGCATGTGTTTTGTTTTGGGGTAGCGGTTGCTTGGGTGTCTGCTTTGGAGGTCTCTGCTGCTTAGGCAGATTTTTATTTAGAGCCTCAGAGTATGTTTTTGTGTGTTTATGTGTTTAATTTGCTGCCGTGGTAGGTCTATGTGAGACTGGAATTATAGTGAGTGTGGTTTCCTTCTCCTCCTGACTGGTTTCGCCAGTACTGAGTTGAGAGAGCTTAGCCTCCAGTATGGCTATATGGTTGCATCTCTCACATGTGTTGGAATTTGTTGGGAGGAGGAGAGGGTTGTCTGTGTACAAGAGGCAGTTGTAACATTGCCTCAAGATTCCCAGATTCACCAGCTGGACCAGAGAGGAGATTGACAACTGACCTTTGGACATGCTAGAATAGTATTGGGAATTCCTTTATAATTGAAAAAAAAGGGCCAGTGGGGAACGAGGTACTCAAGGGGAGTTTGTGAGGGTGTAGTGCTTTTAATATTTTAGTGCTGACTTATATAATTGCTTTAGTGAGCAAGTCCCAGGTAACTTAAATAAAATGTGTTTCAGGTAACTTAAATGCAAAAACGACAAACAGTAACTTTCTTTCAAGTGAAACAAGGAAATAAGTACAGTAAGCAATGCAGATATCACTAGGGATCCACAGAAGTGCTGAAAAGCCGCGTTTTAGGTGGAATTAGTGTTCAGGGAAATAAGCAAACAAACAAGCAGCATACAAATAAAGCTAGATTCAGCAGGCCTGGATCTAGTCTATGCTACAGCAAACAAGGTGTGCCAATTTCAGTAAGAAACAGTTCAAATATGCAGGCACTATAAGCCTTTAACCAGAAATTCCCAGCTCACATATATATATATATATATATATATATATATATATATATATATATATATATACATACACACACATATATATATATATATATATATATATATATATATATATATATATACATAAATACGCATACATATACATATACATATACATATATATATATATATATATATATATATACATATATATATATAGAGAGAGAGATACACACACACAGACACACATCACTATTTCTATGTGTGTGTGTGTGTGTGTGTGTGTGTGTGTGTGTGTGTGTGTGTGTGTGTGTGTATGTGTATGTGTGTGTGTGTGTATATATTGGCCCATATTCCAAAATCCTTGCTCTCATTGTAAGTGACTTACTCTGGTGTAAGGCCTATCTATAAAGTAGGCTTACACTACATTGTGCTCCAACTCCCTATGCGTTACATTCTAACTTAAGGTTAGCTACACTGTGGGGACTTCCAAGATGACAGCACACTGATCAACAGCTTAATTTCAGCTCTCCCAGTGTGAAAAAAAATTGAGAGATAAGGGCCTGTAACTCTGCCAGTTTTAGCAAATTCAGTTACTAGCTAGTACGTACACTGCCTGGATGCCAGCGAAGGAGAACTTAAGAGAGACTTAAAGAAAATCAACTAGAAAATGTGAAGAAATTGCTCCCTATTGAATTGTCAGCAATCAAAATGCCAAAAAGAGACCAAAAACACAGGAGAAGAGTGAATCTCAAAAATCCCTCTTCTCCCTTAAACTTATTTTTGTTGGGATTGCCATACCTTGAAGAAAAGGGATATTCTAGGAAATGGCACCTCAGACGTAGTATATGCAAGTCTGTTCTTTTGGCCATTCACTCTCCTTATTTCAGAACTCACTCTAGCTGGTCCCGACATTCAAATGGTTACCAAAGAAGAAGAAGAATCTGACTGGGAAGAAACTCGCAGCCATTTAGCAAAAAGCAGTTCAAGCTCCAGCTTTGGTGCAAGACATGGCTTCCAGTAATCTAAAGGAAAAAATAAATCAAATGTGCTCAGAGCTGATTAAAATAAACAGACTCAAATAATAAAGGGCTGGAAAAATTAAAGAAGCTTTAAACAATTATTCAAATGAACAGATAAAACTGCAAAAAAATCAGAAGCCAAAAGGAAGAAAACACTGGCAAAACAATGAGACTGCGCAAAAGCTGTTTCAAAAAATGGTAGTGTTAGAAGGGGTCTATATTAGATGAACAAAAGTTCATCTTAGCGAACACTCACATGAGCGAATATTGTGGAACTCGAAACCGCAGTTGTGAGATCGTGGTACAGTGAAAATGGGAATATTTGCCCTTTTCTCACTGCAATGCGATCTCAGAGTTTGGAATATATATTTAGCAGGGGGTGTGGGGGTGCAGCGCCCCACAATTGCATTTTCGAGTACCTGGATATTTGCTCATGTGAGCGTTCATTAAGATGAACTTTTGTTCATCTAAGCATGCAGGGAAAACATGACAGAAACTGGAAGGAAGGATCATACTGTATTCATTTTATGAAAAAACAAGTAAGCAACTGGACTCGTATTCCACAGCAGGATTTGTTAATTGAAGGGGCACATCATGTGCATGCTCCAAACCTGACCATGAGAAAGCAGCCAAGACATGTATTAGTAAAGATGCAATCATACCAACAGAAAGAGTTGATCCTGGCAACACTTTGGCAGAAGGGCAAAGTATTAAAAGATTGAGAAAAGAGTATTTGTGGAAAATTATATTCATTCTGCACTAGGCAGAAGAGAATCAAATTTATCCCAGGAACCACAGAATGTCTCGAGACAGGTGTGAGAATCAAGCTGCTTTATCCAGCTGTCTTCATAATATTATTTACTGGAGAATCCAAGAAATTTTTGATGCAGAACAGGCTAAGGAGGAAATACAAAACTTTGCCCAACAAAATGTGAGCTATCTAACAGAAGGAAAAGTACAGTTTTGTACCTACCATAAATGTAGATGTTCGAAGATCCACATTGCTGCAGTCCTTACACTTGGGTAGTCAGCTGTCCTCGGTCGGCCCGAATATCAAAGTATTAGGCTGACGTCGGTCAAGGCGCTTAAGACTGACATCAGGACGTCAGGGTACAAATGCGCATGACCGACGTCATATCCTCAGTCTTTTCTTGCCCCAGATGTCAGAAGACCCTAAAAAGAAAGGTCAAAACCAAAAGACAGCAAAAAACAACCAACCACCCTAGTACTAACCCTATGAACAATATATACAATATTCACAATATGTACAACCCAAACCACACAACCGCCTCTAACTACAGAGGGGAAGGAGGTGGACTGCAGCAATGTGGATCTTCGAACATCTACATTTATGGTAGGTACAAAACTGTACTATGTTCTTCATCTCACATTGCTGCAGTCCTTACACTTGGGTAGAATCCCAAAGCAGAGGTAAGGGAGGATGGCAAAACTATAAAGCAGTAGGAGCTGCCAAAATGCCCTGTAAAATTGCAGTGGCAAAACCAGCCCTAGATTTAGAGTAAAGTGGAAGGTGGTAATGCTTAGAGAAAGTATGCACTGAACTCCAAGTAGCTGCCTCTAAAATATCTTTAGTTGCCACCCCTTAAAAAGCTGTAGAAGTGGCAGTAGCCCTAGTGGAATGGGGCCTAATCCCAGCTGGAATCTCCTTACCATGATGGGAGTAACAGAAAGCAATACAAAACCCAATCCACTTAGAAATAGTTTGTTTTGACACAGGCTTGCCCTGAGAACCCAAAGCAAATGAAACAAATAACTGCTGAGACTGCCTGAACCCTTTAGTTCTGCTCAAATAATATCGCAACTGCCTGTGTATATCCAAAGTGTGCAAAATCTTTTCCCCTTTATTTTGGGGGTTTGCATAAAAAGTAGGCAAATTAATAGTTTGGTTTAAAGCCACACTAGAAACCACTTTAGACATAAAGGAAGGATTAGTACGCAAAGACACCCTATCCTTATGGAAAATTAAGAAAGGCTCAACTGCCATAAGGGCCTGTAACTCAGACACCCTTCTCGCAGAGGTAATGGCCAACAAAAAAGCAGTCTTCCATGATAAATATTTCAACTCAGCAGCAGCTGCAGGCTCCAAAGGTTGTAGAGTGAGTTTCTCCAACACAAAATTGAGATCCCAAGCAGGAGTAGGAGCTCTCTTATATTCTTTGCCCCTCTAAGGAATTGCTTAAACAAAGGATGAGAAAACAATGGTGGGTCACAGTCATAGTGAGCAGAAATTGCTGCAGCATGAACCTTAATAGAAGAGAAGGACAAACCTTTGTCCAGTAACTCAGTAAGATACTGAAGAGCCACACTTAAATTGGGCTTAGAAACATCAAATTCCTTTGCTGTACTCCAAAATAAAAATCTCTTCCATTTATCTGCGTACACTTTCCTTGTACTAGGCCTTCTGGCCTCCAAAATAACATTCAAAACCTGCTGTGGAAGCGGAGACCCTCCAGGGTTTAAAACAGAATATGCCAGGCTGTTAGGTGAAGAGAGTGAAGTTTTACATTGAGTAGATGACTGTTCTCCTGAGACAGCAGGTGTGGAATCGAAGGCAAAGGCCATGGAGGCTCCCGTACCAGACTTCTCAGTAATGGGTACCAGTGCTGTCGAGGCCAATCTGGAGCTATTAAAATCATCTTTGGCTTGTCCTGTCTGACCTTCAGGAGTACCTTTGGGAGGAGAGGCAGAGGTGGAAAGGCATACACATGAAGATTGCTCCAATTGAATGAGAGAGCATCCACTTTCCAAGCTGTGGGATGAAACCTTTTTGTGCAAAACTTTGGCAACTGGTAGTTTAGTGGAGAAGCGAACAGATCTATGTCTGGAGTTCCCCATAACACTGTCAATTTCTGAAATACATGAGGATCCAATTTCCACTCGTGGGGATCCATAATTTGTCTGCTCAACACATCTGCTAAGGAGTTCTGTGCTCCCGGCAGAAACCTTGCCTGAAGATTTAGCTGTAAACTGAGAGCCGTCTCCCACAAAATCATTGCTTGTCTGCATAGAGGATAAGAATGTGTTCCCCTTGCTTGTTGATGTACCACATGACAGTTGTGTTGTCTGTTAGAACCAACACCTGCCCAGGAAGGAGTAAATCCTTGAAAGCTATCAATGCAAATTGGACTGCTAGCATCTCCTTCAAGTTGATATGTAAATGTTGAAGTCTGGCAGGCCACGTGTCTTGTACCCACTTTCCATTTAGATGAGCTCCCCAAGCTTTGTCTGAGGCATCTGTCGTTAGAATCTGACTCGCCTCTGGCTGGGTCACAGAGAGTCCCTTGTTTAGGTGACATTCCTGAGCCCACCACAAAAATTCCTTTTGAATGCAAGGTATTATCTGAATGACAGTGTCCATATCTTGGCAGTGCTGTGTCCATACATTTTTGAGATACCATTGCAGCTTCCTCATATGCAGTTTGGCATTGGGAAGCACCAAAATACAAGATGCCATGAACCCCAAGGCTTGAAGGACTGTCCTTGCAGTCAGCCTGGACTGATGAGACAATTGATGGAAGTAAAGAAAGATTCTTTTGTTTGTCCGGGGTCAAAAAGGCCATCTGGGATGCTGTATTCAGTCTCACACCCAGAAAGCACATGTCCTGAGAGGGTACTAGACTGGACTTTATTTCGTTCACAGAATACCCCAGGCATCTTAGCACTGCTATCACATATTGTAAATGATGAAGAAGTTCATCCTTTCCTTGGGCCAGAATCAGGCAATCGTCCAAATAAGGATAGATCTGTATTCCTCTTAGCCTGAAGAAAGCTATCACTGGAGCCAGAACCTTCGTGAACATTCTGGGCAGTAGATAAGCCAAAGGGCAATGCAGAGAACTGATAATGAGAAGTCCCAGCTCAAACGCAGATACTTCCTGCAACTTAGCCTGATAGGAACATGAAGGTAAGCCTCCTTGAGATCCAGAGTCACCATCCAGTGATCTTTGCCCAGCAGAGGTAAAAGCTGTTGTAACGTCAACATTTTGAACTTGGGAATGTCCAGATAAGTGTTGAGGATAGATAAATCCAAAATTGGTCTCCACGTGTTCCCCTTCTTTGGTACTAGGAACAGGCGAGAATAAAATCCTAGGCCCACTTCTGGCAGAGGGACCGGTTGTATGGCCCCTATTTGGAGCAGCAGAGAAATTTGTTTGTGAGCCTCTAGTCTTTGCTGAGGAGGAGCGTCCGGCATGCCTTTGAAAGGAGGCAAGGTATGGAAATAAAACCTGTAACCTTGGTGTATGATATCTAATACCCATCTGTCTTGGGTAATCAAACTCCAATTTTCCTTGAAGAGTGCCAACCTTCCTCCCAAAGGTGCTGCCATGCAAGAAGGATCTGGCAGCTGAAAAGGTAGGTCATTGGGCCTGTGTACGAAAGGACTGGCCCCTGCCCTCACCCGAAGATTGTGCAGGAGAACTCCTGTTCTAGGTCTGAAGGAGCTCTGAGCTCTGCCCCTACCACGTCTAGATCTACCCCTAGACTGTGAATCATAAGAAGCGTCCACCCCTTAGCAGGCCAATTCCTACTAAACTGGAGGCTGAACTTGCAAAAAATCTTTAACAGTCTGCATAGACTTAGCCTTGTTCTCCATTTTCTTCAAGACTGACTCCACAGGTGAACCAAACAACACATCAGACTGTAAAGGAGCATCCAAAATCCTTGTCTTAACATGTTTAGATAAATTCTGATCCCTCAGCCAGGCGTGCCTGCGAAGAACTGACCCAGTGGCAGCCACCCTAGACGAGGCCTGTACAGCATCAAAACCACATTGTAAAGAATGCTTACCCACCTGTTCAGAAACATGTACTAAATCTTGTAATTCTTTACACTCAGTGCCTTCCGCCAGAGCATCTACCTTAGACTTCAATTGAGAAAGAAGATAGTTTTGATATTTCAACATGTGAAACTGGCAATTCAAAGCCCTCATAGCTAAGGTGGAAGAAGTATAGACTTTCTTTCCCCATCTATCCAAAGCTCTGGCCTCTTTATCTGGAGGAACCGGATTTTTTACAACAGAGGCCTTGACACCCTTAGGTTCCTGACTAACAGTTTCTGGGTCCGCCCTAGGACTCTTATAAAGATATTTATGAGCCTCAGGCACCCTGTAATACCTATCCGGTTTAACAGGAGCAGGAGGCAAAGAATCAGGATTAAGTGAAGCCTCTGCAAACACATCTTCCACAACATCCAGAACAGGAGGTATAGCCAAAGGCCTATGCTGGGGTAAAAGCAAAAATTCCCTAAGCCTTTTCCTGGAATCAGAGAAGTCCTGACCTTCCCACTTAAAATGTTCCCTCATGGAATGAAGAGTCTCTGAAAAGAAAAATCCTCTGGAGGAGAAGCAGAAGGAGTTGAATCATCTGCATCAGAATCAGAATAAGGAGAGTACTCCTGCAAGTCTTCAGCCGAAGACTCTGAAACATCTGAAGCCTGCTCAAAACTCCCCAACTCTGGTTCCACCCTAGGACTCTTATCTGGAGGGGGCAAAGAACCTCTAATCAAAGTAATTAAATCTTCTGCCATTTTAAGCATGTGCTTCTTGGGCACAGATCCTGTAGAACTAGGAGTGACACCAACAGAAGCTAAACCTGGCCTGCCTCTGGGAGAAGCCTTAGAAACAGAAGGAGAGGGCCTAACCACCTTAGGAAGGGAGGGAGTACAGTAACCTGAGAAGCCCCTTCAGCCTGACCTGCCTCCTGAGAGGCCACATCCTGCAATAACAAAGTCTCCCCTGGGACTCCAGAGAAGCCTCCGGAACCACGGTTCCACTGGCCTCTAAAGAACCCGGCTGGCGGACGACTCTTCTTGCCTGGGTTTAGCTGCTTTGTCTTTGCGCTTCTTGAAGAAGAGGCGTCGGAGCATCCGGCGGCATCTTATAATTGCACCGCTTCCCAAAGACCAACCTGGCACAATCTAACCTGGCAATAGTGCGCTTATTGAACCTAGCACAAAAGCGACACCCAACAACGTCGTGCTCAGGCCCCAAACAAGGAATACACAAAGTATGATAACCTCTATGCGGTATCTGTTTCCCACAAGAAATACAGTTATTCACTTTTTCTGACATCCGGTAAACCACTGAGGCAAGAAAAAACTAAAATGTTCCCAACGGGTACTTAGCCAACTTTGACTCGGTCTGAAACTCTGAATTGAAAAATTTCAGAGCGACGGCACTTGCAACGCTGCTTCTGCATCGGACCATGCGGCAAAAAAGACTGAGGATATGACGTCGGTCATGCGCATTTGTACCCTGACGTCCTGATGTCAGTCTTAAGCGCCTTGACCAATGTCAGCCTAATACTTTGATATTCGGGCCGACCGAGGACAGCGGACTACCCAAGTGTAAGGACTGCAGCAATGTGAGATGAAGAACATCTCTGCTTCACATTCTTCTGATAATAAAGCTCTTAGAGAGACTTTACCAGTGAAACCTGTTCTAATGTTCCAAAGGAAAAATATTGAGATAGAGAAAAGCACAGGAGTTTGACCAGAAGAATCGGGAGTACCTTGGAATTGAACTTGAGTCTGTGGTTGGGAGATGGAGATGAACAGGAAGATGACCAGCAACACTGGAAGTAGTGAATAAATGTGAGATTACAAAGCATCAATTACATTTATAAAATACGTCTTTACAGGAAAAAGTGGAAAGATTGGACTTTTGTTGACTTGGTTAAACGTGTGGGGGTCCTGAAAATCAAATACCTCACTTCATGTTATTAACAATTGGAAGGACACTAAAAAGGAAAGGAAAAAAGTAACTAAGTAAAACAATTTTTGTTCTTATGGTATTTGTATAAAACACTTCATTAAATAAATTGCATGTTGTTTAGTAAAGCATTTCCAATTACCATTGTATGTGCTACAGATATGGAAATTAGTGCCTTTTTTATTATTTTTTCAGTTTTAAGAAATGTAGGCATTACAATGTTGAAAGAGAAGAAAGGGTGGACCAAAGCTTTTTTAAGTTAATATGCTGCATTCTGGGATGTTGAAGTAGGGAATGGGGTGTAAAAGTGCACAAATTATAATATATGTAGAACCGATATGTTTTATCTTACATTTGCATAGGAGAATGCCTGGATTAAGGCTCTTGGCTTAATCCAAAAAGTTTTTTGTGTGTAAGCAAGTAAATATGAGAACAGTGAATGCAATGAAAGTATTTTCTTCAGCAAATAAATGTTCAGTGTGGGTTGAGAAGTCTGCAACTGACGGCAGCTGTACATTTTGTTATGTTCCACGATGACAAACTCACTATAGGGGTAGGCAATAAAAGCCAGAGCACTTTAAGACTAAAAGTTAATGTTGCCCAAAACCATACAAACTGATTTTCACATCCGGTAGGAAATAAAGATAAGACAAGAACAGACAGCAATTAATATAAGTAGGAGCACTGGCTTTAAAGCATATATTAGCATGGATAACCTTAATTTTAGATTAGGTAATGCCTGTGTGTGCAGCTGCCAATTTGGGACAACTGCTAAACTTCTTTATTTGAAAATATACATAGTTTAGTGTGTTTTATGTTACTAGGTTACTGGGGTGTTCTGGGAGTGTTCTTTTGAGAATTTTCATTAAAACAAAACATGTCTTGTAAAATATGACAGTTTCAAATGGATATGACAAAAACAACTGTATAAAAGATAAACCTACCAAACATTGGTAGATGCATGTAACACAAAAGCTGAAAAAGACATTTAAAAAAGCAAGAGCTACATTAGCCATATTATTTTGGAATGTGAATGGCCTCACAAGTAGAGTAATGAATTATATTATGAAATGCAGAGTGTAAAATAGCAATGGTACAGGAAACACATTTGGAAAAAAGTCAGCATGTGAATTTAATAAAGAAAGTATTTTAGGAGGGCTATTCAGCAGAGTATCAGGGACAACAGAAAAGTGGAGCACTTGTACTAATTGTCAGAGAAGCCCCAGAAGTGGTTGAAGAGGGAAAAAAAGATAGTGGTAGATTTGTGGTAGTCAGGGGCTACTGGCAAGGGAGGAGGATTACACTGGCGTGTATTTATGTTCAACTTGAAACTGATATTATGGAGCTAAGAATTTTTTGGGAGAAATAATCAGCTTTCAGCATGGAATATAACTTATGATGAAAACTAGAATTTGATTTACAACAGTGAGGATGACCAAGAAAGGAAAATATAACAAAAAAAGGGTAGATTTCTGAAGAAATTTATGAAAATAGTTGGTACAGAAGATGTGAATACAGCAGGATAAACTCAGAAACAATGTATATATTATTCTCAGTGGTACAATAACTGAGCTAGACTAGACAGAAATTATGTTTCGCAGAAACGTGGACATTTAACTGAAATCTTCAAAACACATCCAATCACTACTTTGAATCATGTGCCAATAACAACCAAGATAAAAATAAAAGGGTATATGTCTTAAATGAAGAGGTCTAGGTGAGCTGTGTCAGTCAGTTTTTACTAATTTATGGCAAAACTAACAGATGTGCTAGCTCAGCGATTGTATTTCTTTACCACTGTGCCTCTTTATGCCTAACCCATGTCTTCTTAAATCTCTCTGCCCCAACCACTGTCACTTGGCATTTCTTTCATACTATTCTGTTCTGAAAACAATAGTGACCTATGCTTCCCCTTTACTAAACTCATTTTACAGACTTATGCTATGAGCCCTCAGCTCAGAATGGCTACACTGCTGTAAAATGTGATATATCTGTAGCCAGCATAGCCTTGTAGCCTGCTTTGATGTCACTATATGTGTGCGTTCATGAACATGTACTTCTGAAGTGTGTTAGGAAAGAATACTAATAAATTGTATGCATCATTTGCTGCGTGTGTATAGGAGAAAATACTAATAAATGATTTGGATTCATTGGTGGGATGCAGGTTACTAATAAATTATGTGCATTTACTGGGATGTGTGCAGGACAGAATGCTAACATACAATGCAATCATTGGGGGGGGAGTGCAGGAAAAAAATACTAATAAATGATGTGCAGTTATAAGGTAGAGCAGGATAATGTCTGGCAAATGTGTACAAGACAGTGAAGTAAGGGCTAGCATAGCTAGCTCTTCGGCATACAAAGATAAAGCCCTGACCAGGGCTCTGATAACCAAAGTTTGATTATCTGCTCCAGTGTTTGTTGGAACAAGCAGAGGAAGGTAGGTGTGCCTAGCCTTGCCGGGGGGGGGGGGGGGGGGGGGAGTAGGGCGAGTACAGCATGTACAACCACAATTCCACCAGAAGAGAGGCCGAACTGTGCAGTGCATGATTGGGAGGGGGTGTATTTGGCTCACTAAGGCAAAGCCTGGCCTGGTGGCAACCTTCATTATGAAGTGTATGGAAGTGTACACTTACAATGGGTGGGATTAGGCCATATAAATGTCCTCAGTGCCAGAATGCCAAACAGAGCATAAGCAAAGTTCAATACTGCCTGTATGACAACCCCTCCAAACAGCTCTCATCCCCACACTGTACTAAGGTAACACCTCAGTGTATGGGAATGAATGTGCAGTAGTGAACAGCTTCTAGGAAAAAAGAAGGGATTAGTGTGCTGAGAACAGATGGAGTTTCTATCAATATATGGGAAAGGTGGAGAAGAAAAAACTGGAGCATGATTATGATTGTAAATTGAAAAGAAACTGAAGAGACTCAGGCAGTATGGGAGACATTCCTGGGGGTTCAGAAAGAATCCCACTGCTGGTGGCAACAGATGCGGACTGTTTTTACAAGGTAGGAAATGTGACTGAGAGACATGTTAACTGCAATGAGGAAAGACTTCATCATCAGTTAATTTACAAGTTTCTGAACTGCCTGTAACTACTACTTGTGCAAATCAGCACTTTTCTGTGGTAGTTCATATTGGCTAACAATGCCTTGCACTAGCACAGATATCTTCCCATTCACTCATATACACACAGCAGCATACCTCTTAACTGTCCAACAACTGACAGACCTTCCCAGATGCCTTATTTTTATCCCTGCCCTCATATATCATTGATCCTTACAGTCAGTCAATAATTCCAGCCATCAGAATTTCATTCTTCTTCTTTTCACTCAAGAGGTGCTTTTTAATTATAGACCTGTTGCTCTATTATCTTTCTGAGTCCATGTAATACTTTAAAACTTTGCACACCACTGCAATAATTGAATAATGTCAGACATTTGAGTTTCATTCTTATTATTATGTAAAACAAATGGTGTGTTGACACAAATTTAGCAATTAACGGACAGTGTTAAGGCTCCCTTGTTTTTTTTTTAGGGATGCAGAGTTTAAAGCTTCACTCCACTTTAATGCATTTATTTTTTTTTCAAAGACTTGAGGAATATGTAAAGACTATCCCTGGTGTGTAGGGGTGACACAGAGAGCTAACTCTGTGCTAAAGAGCTGTGAGTGAGTGCCAAGGGTTCAGGGCTTGAAGGTCTGTAAGTGACATTATTAAAGAGTTATCCTTAGTGTTCCGCTTCCCCACATTTTACTGCTGAAATATGCTGGTCATTTATGTCTTTCAAATTTCTTTAAGGCTGTGATGATATGAGGTAATACCATTCTGTAAAGAATTTTATGTCATTTGAACATCACACTGATTTGTACAGATGCTTGTGTCTGCATCAACAGTGGGTACTGCTGGACAGAAGAGATATACATGTATGTCAGACAGTATTACTATAAAGTACAGTTTTGTACCTACCATAAATGTAGATGTCCGAACTGGATAGCATCTGCAGTCATAACAGCTGGGTTGTCCTGTCGTCAGGCAGCCCGTCAGTCGGCCGGATTCCAAAGTCCGGGTCCGGCTTCGGCTGATGTTGCTCTTCATCCGACGTCATCTCTGTTGGACTCCGGGTATAAAGGCATCAGCCGACGCCATTTTCCTCAGTGTTTCTTGCCCCAGATGCCAGAAGCCCTCCTGAAGGCTAAAAATTTTGGATAGATGCCAATGTTTCCAAAAGGATAGAGGTAACCACAAAAATAAGCATGTATGTACATATATACAAACAAATACACCATAAGAGACTCCCCCCCATCAGCTAGCTATTAGGAGGGTAAACACCCTAGGAGTACCTCAGAGGGAAGGAGGGAGGGTAATCCTGACTGCAGATGCTATCCAGTTCGGACATCTACATTTATGGTAGGTACAAAACTGTACTATGTCCTTCATGGATGCATCTGCAGTCATAACAGCTGGGTAGAATACCATAGCCAACTAGGGAGGAGGATAAAGGTAGATTATGGTGAGTTTAGGATCCCTTGCAGTACAGCAGTGGCAAACCCTGCTCGGGATCTGGAATATAGAGGCAAATTATAATGCTTGGCAAATGTATGCATGGAGGTCCAAGTAGCCTCAATAATGTCTTTGGTAGCCACTCCTCGTAAGAAGGCTGTGGTAGTGGCTGTTGCCCTTGTAGAATGAGGTCTTATGTTCTGTGGAATTGGTTTTCCATGGAAGGAGTAACAGAATCGTATGCAATTTCCTATCCATTTGGAGATTGTCTGTTTGGAAATAGCTTTTCCCTCTCTTCCTGAGGCCACAAAAAGTTGGTCAGTCTTTCTGCTGCTTTTGGTTCTGTCCAAGTAGTAGCGTAGCTGTCTATGTACATCCAAGGTATGCAGTATTCTTTCCCCTCTGTTTTGTGGGTTGGGAAAGAAGGTAGGTAGGTGGATTGCCTGGTTTAAAGACACTCTGGATACCACCTTAGGCATAAATGTTGGATTAGTCCTCATGGACACTCTATCTTGGTGGAAGATTAGGAAGGGTTGCACTGCCATTAAGGCCTGTAGTTCTGAAACCCTCCTTGCTGAGGTGATTGCCAGAAGGAAAGCAGTTTTCCATGACAGGTGTTGTAAGTCTGCTGTTGCTGCTGGCTCAAAGGGTGATAGTGTCAACTTTTCTAGTAGTTTAAGTCCCAAGCTGGTAATGGTGGTTTCCTTGGAGGTTTTACATTCTTGATTCCTCTGAGAAATTGTCTGAGCAGAGGGTGTGAAAAACAGGAGGATCAAAGCTGTATTCTGCTGAAATAGCTGATGCATGTATCTTGATGGAGGAGTAGGACAGGCCTGAATGGAGAAGTTCGCCAGATACTCCAGGCTGTTAGGCATATCCACGCTTGACACATCTTTTCCTCTTTCAGAACTCCAACTGACAAACCTTTTCCATTTTCCAGCGTAGTTCCTTCTTGTTGAAGGTCTGCGTGCTTCAAGAATAATGTCTTTAACTCTTTGGGAAAGTTCTTGATTAGCTGCTGCTATGTGATGTTCCATGCAGTCAGTTGTAAGGTTTTCAGGTTTGGATGTATGGTGCTGTAGTTGTTCTGAGTTAGCATCAAAGGCATCAGTGGTATTGGCCACATATTGTTCGAGACAAGCTCCTTAGTAGTGGGTACCAGTGTTGTCTTGGCCAGTTTGGAGCTATCAGGATTATCCTTGGATGTTCTTCCTTGATTTTTAGAAGTACTTTGTGTATCAAGGGAGAGGTGGGAATGCATAAGCTGTTAGGCCTTTCCAGCTGAAGGAGAGCGAATCCACTTTCCATGCTAGTGGGTGAAATGTCCTTGTACAGAATTTTTTGAGTTGGTGATTGTGAGGAGATGCAAATAGATCTATCTGAGGCATTCCCCACTTCTTTGTAATGGTCCTGAAAATGTCCGGGTGCAGGTGCCATTCGTGAGCATCTGATGTGGTCCTGCTTAAATGTCCGCTAGAGTATTTTCTTTTCCTGGTACAAATCTTGCCTGCAGCTGGATGTTGTAGCTGAGTGCCAGGGTCCACAGTTCCAAAGTCATTCTGCATAGAGGGTATGAATGAGTGCCTCCCTGTTTGTTGATGTACCACATGACTGTGGTGTTGTCTGTCCTTATCAACAGCTGGCCCTCTTTGAGAAATGGTCTGAACTCTTGGATAGCCAGTTTTACAGCCAGCATTTCTTTTAGGTTGATGTGCAGGTGAAGTTGATCCTGAGTCCACAATCCTTGCGCATTTGTCCAGCATGTGGGCCCCCATCCTAGGTCTGAAGCATCTGTTGTAATGCTCTGGCTTGCTTGACATCTGTGAAAGGGAAGGCCTGGGTTGGAGGCATGCCTGGGCCCACCATAGGAACTCCTGTTTTAAACATGGAATTAGTGGGATTTCTGTTTCGAGGCTGTGCCTGTGTTGGGACCATAAATTCCGTACCACTGTAGTTTTCTCATATGTAGTCTGGCATATGGAACCAAAATTATGCATGATGCCATGAAGCCCAAGGCCTGCAGAACTTTTCTTGCTGTTAATTTGTTCAGCTTTGTTAGTGACAAGAAATAAAGAGGGAGTTCTTTTGTTTTCTGTAGTTAGGAATGCCATTTGTCTCACTGTGTCCAATTCCGCTCCCAAGAATGTCCTTGTTTGGGATGGTATCAGCCTTGACTTTTGTAGATTGACTGTGTATCCCAGTGCTTGTAGCAAGTAAATGACCCTTTGCAAATCTGTTGTCAACTTGCTTTTGTTGTCCCCTTGTAGCAGGCAGTCGTCCAGGTATGGGTAAATATGAATTCCTGTAGTCTGCAGTATGCGATTACTGATGCCAGGCATTTTGTGAATACTCTGGGCAGTAGATAAGCCAAAAGGCAATGCTGAGAATTGATAGTGCTCTGATCCTGCAAGAAATCTGAGGTATCTTCTGCAGATTGGTCGAATAGGGACGTGCAGGTATGCCTCCTTGAGATCTAGAGTTACCAGCCAACACTCCTTGCCCAGCATAAGAAGTTGCTGTAGGGTCAGCATTTTGAATTTTGGGAGAATGATGTATGTATTCAAGGTGGACAGGTAATTGGTCTCCAACTTTTTCCTTTCTTGGAACTAGGAACAGTCTGGAGTAGAACCCCTTTCCTTGCTCTGCTGTAGGCACTTTTTCCACAGCTCTCATGTTTGCTAACTCCATTATCTGTTGTAAAGCTTCTGTTTTTTGATTTGGAGGTAGATTTGGCATTCCTCTTTTGACTGGTATAGTGTGGAAGTGGAATCGGTAACCTTGATGTATAATTTGCAGAATCCACTTGTCTTTTGTTATATGGTGCCAGTTCTTTGCAAATAAAGTTAACCTTCCGCCTAGTGGAGCTGCTATTTGTTCCCTGGTAGGCGGTTTTAGGAGTAAGTCACTGTGGCTGTGTTGAAGTAGTGGCAGTGGCTGTGTCTGTGCCTCTGTTGTTACCTTGCCACTGTCGTCCTCTGTAGGCACTTCCTCTGGTTTGGTTTCTGCCTCTGGAACGTCTATTCCTGCCCCGTTGAAATCTTGTGGAGTTAGGAAAGGACCAATTCTTGGCAGGCCAGTTCCTGCTAAACCTTGGGGGTTGAACCTGCAGGAAATCTTTAACAGTTTGAACTGATTTTGCCTTTTCTTCCATTTTCTTCATAACCTGCTGGGAAGGTGCACCAAACAAACTTGTCTTATCCATAGGAGCATCTAACAATTTAGCTTTAACATGATCTGGTAGAGCTTGCTCCTTTAGCCATGCATGCCTTCTTATCACTGTGCCAGTCATGGCTGATCTAAATGAAGCCTCCAGTGCATCATAGCCACATTTTAAGGAATGGTTACTAACCTGTTGTATATTATTTACCATTTCTAATACATATTTCTTATCAAGAGCTTCATCAGTGGTTAATTTTTAGTTAACTGATCAAGCATAAACTCTTGGTATTGTATCATGTGAAACTGGCAGTTTAAAGCTCTAGCTGAGAGAGTAGCTGAAGTGTATACTTTTTACCCCATCTGTCTAATGCCCTTGCTTCCCTTTCAGAAGGAGTAGGGTTTTAGCTATGGTTGCGGCAACTGCCTTGGGACCCTGGGATATAGTTTCTGGGTCTGCAAGGGGGCCTTGTAAAGGTGGTGATGAGTGTCAGGCACCCTGTAAAATCTGTCTGGTTTGGCAGGGGCTGGGGTAATGAGTCTGGAGCAGAGCAGACATCATTAAAAGCGTCATCTACCACAGAAAGAACAGGAGGTATAGCTAAGGGCCTGTGTTGTGGAAGGTGTAGAAAGGTTCTAAGTCTTTCGAATCTGAGAATTCTTGTTGCTGCCATTGGAACTGCTCTGCATGGCATGCAAGGTTTCCCCAAAGGAGAATTCTTCTGGAGGAAGCAGCTGGAATGGATTCTTCAGCATCAGAATCCTCAAAATTGGAGAAAGGGGCCTCTGGCTGGTCAGTAATGTCTGATTCATCTGCAGAATCCTCAGAGGACACTGGCTCAGGGGGCTCTGCCCTAGGTCTCTTATCTGGGGGCTGAGAGGCCCTGTCTGGGTGAGATTGAGATCCTCTAATTAAAGAAATCAAATCTTCTGCCAAGGTGAGCATTTGGGAACTAGAAGAGGGCCTGGTTGAGGGTGGTTTAACAGGCACTGATTTGGTAGTCTTGGCTGCTTTAGCCCTGGCGAAGGCCTTAATGGACATGGCTGCTGGAGGCCTAGCAGCACCACGTGCTGGGGTAGAGACATCCAGGGAATGGTGTCTGATAAGTTAGTGGGTAAAGTTTCAGAGGCCGATTCAAGAGTAGCAGGGGCCTCAAGTGTAGAGATAGATCGGCTGTACCTAGATCAGTTTTCGTTTGCTTAAGCGTGGTTTCAGCGAAACTGTCGGTCTTTTTCTTTTTTGGCAGAAAGTGTAGTCGGAGGTTCCGGCGACATAATGTAAGCAAAGTCAGAACCAAAACTGTTCTGCAAACTCCGACCGACGCCTAAGCGTTCGTCGGTTGAAGGAAGCACAGGCCGAACAGGCTGCTACGTCGTGGGCTGGGCCTAAACAAGGCAGACAGTAAGAATGGAAATCTTTATGAGGTATTTGTTTCCCACAGGTTAAACAATTATTAACTTTTTCTGACATCGGCTGAGGCAAGAAAGAGTACTTAGCTTTAGAAGTCTTCGAAGTAGTATTCGGTAGAGAAAATCTCTGGATCCGACCGACCCGCCTTTGAACAGCTTCTGCTACGCTGCGGTAAGAAAGACTGGGGAAAATGGCGTCGGCTGATGCCTTTATACCCGGAGTCCAACAGAGATGACGTCGGATGAAGAGCGACATCAGCCGAAGCCGGACCCGGACTTTGGAATCCGGCCGACTGACGGGCTGCCTGACGACAGGACAACCCAGCTGTTATGACTGCAGATGCATCCATGAAGGACATCAGATTAAAAGAGGTTAATCTCAGTCCAGCTAATTTTGAAAAATAGGTTGAAAATTAAATAGCTTGGTTTAGGCCATGAAGATTTTATCTTACAGGTTTGATTGCTCCCAGAGACAAAAATGTCTGGGTAAACCAGGACTAGGAATCTTACTTTATTGTCCTTAGGGGTGAACTAATTGCTACCCTGGAAGGGTGGAAGTTTTTGAAAATGTTTTATTGCATACAGATCCTGCAACAGGTCTTAGCAAAGCTCTGGGTGTGTTACTATACCAGAGTCAGCTGACCAGATGTGATGTCACTCTATAACCAGCACTGATATGATTTTTTAGATATTAGTGAGAGATATGACAGAACTCTCATAGAAGCACTTTGTTTTTCTGAACCTGACACGAAAGAACTCTCTCGGACACAACCTCGCACCTCATCTTGCCTTGCTGCATTAAACAACACTCACCATCTTGCCTTGCTGAAGTAAGTAGCTTAACTAGGGAATGGTAATTTTTTAGTCAGTCAGGAAAATATAGTGAGATTAGTTAAGCATTGTTTTTCCTGCATCTGTGTGAATCTATCCAACTATGTTATTTTTATATCTCCTGTGATTAAACTCTGGTGTTTCTCGTAACTAGATATTCAGTATTCATTTTATTATTTATTATTACATATTTGTATACCTTTCATTGTGGCTGGTCTTTTAGACAATACTTTTAACATCTTAACAGTACTTATGCTTATTTTAGTGACACTGTGGCTGCTCCTGAAAGTCTTGCTGCATTGATCAAATGCTACCATTTGTATTGGTATTAATTCTATTCAGTATAGGTGGGTACCTTTTTAAGAGCCTTAGAGTAGCTGACTGGTGGCAGTGTAATTCCCTTATAATCTGGGCAGAGGGGGCACAGCTTATACATCTGTGCCAGGCTTTCACAGGTGTGTGTGTGTGTGTGTGTGTGTGTGTGTGTGTGTGTGTGTGTGTCTGTGTAAAAATCAAATATCCATGTGTGTGTGTGTCAGCTACTTGGAACAGGGACACAGAGCTCCAAAGTGGTCAGTGTGGAGTCTTGTTTGGAGCCTGGAGAGAAAGACAGAGAGAGAGAGAGAGTGCCAAGCCTCAGGCCTGGAGTGTGCTCCCTGTGTGCTCTGTGCAGAGAGCTGCATCTGACTATACTGTGTGTATCCATTTTTGTTCCCAGTGGCTGTCCCTCACTAGTATCAGTGGTGAGGATTGAGGCTCCTTGATTAATGCCCCACACCAGGAACCATCACAAAGGCACAATATAAGAGTTATCTGTGGTGTCTAGTGTTCCTCTCCTAATACTGCAACATTTGTTCATTACTGTTAGGGAATGTGGAGGTGTGACAGACACCCCCTCTCTCTCTCTCTCACACACACACACACACACACACACACACACACACACACACACACACACACACACACACACACACACACACACTCTCACTCATAAAATGCACAGTACTCCATACCATATCACATTCACACTCACACATTCACAGACAGACATGCACACAGACAGACAGACAGACACACACAGAGACACACATGTGAGACCACTCATCCTTCTACATCCACTCAGACACACAGCCACTAACAAACACAAGCACACATTCCCACCACTGCTGGCCAGATAAACTCAATGAAAGCAGAAAGAGAACACACGCTTTTGGGCATCTTCATTAACACAGATGGTAGTTGTGATTTACGCAGCTGTGCATAAGCCACTCCCTTGGAATGTCTCATTAGCATCTGTGGGTATGTAACTGTGACAACAGCTGTCTCTGAATTGAAAATGGTTCTCATGAGATGTACACCAGATTTACATTTCACAATATCATTTCTGAATCAAGCACACAACGTTGCTGCAAAACTCTAACACAGAAGTCTGGGTAGCAAAGAAAATGGGGAAAAAAATAACAGTCTAATAAACTACCAACAGTTCATGCAAGTAAGGCCAAGTGCACAGTAAAAACACACTCAATATACACCAACACACAAGCCAGCACTCCTCACACTATGGTGAATGGATAAATAAATAGCACAATTCCTTACTAGGCAAACACAGCTTTATTCCACCACAACAGCATACAGGCTTTGGCTTAATTAGCCTTCATCAGTACTTCAATACCAACAAACAATATTACAAGACTTAAATACAGACACCCCTTACAAATGACTGCTCTTACAAATTCTCATTATGTCCAGTAGGAAACAAAGCTCCCAGCCTAATAATCCAACCTTTCTCTTTATTATTTAGCATAGTGTCCCAGCCTCCTTTATTATCCCTGTTTAACATATTCTTATCAATAACAATAAAAATGAAACCTTGCAGTTGTATGCTGTAAAGTATGTTTATATAAAGCATTGGATCCTCTGGCACAATGTCACCAAGATGTTCTGAAATACTGAGTTTCAATGAGCATGAAGTTTGTCCAACATAAAATGCTGACAACTGCATGTGGCCAGATATATGACCCAATCTGTACCACAATTCTCAAAAGTATTAATTGGATACACCTTTGATGTGTTAGAAGATGAAAAGCACTCAGCCTTAGAAACATATTTACAAAAACTACAATGACCACAGGGATGGCAACCTTTCACTACTGCACCCCTTAAAGTCAACCATCCCAAAGGTTGTTTAGCCAAATCACCTTTCTTATAGTAATTAAACCAAAAGACTTGCCCTTCCTAAAAGAAAAAAAGACATCTGACAGGTAATAAGTTTTAAAAAAAAATAAAACATTGTCATTGATACAGGTGAAGAATGTGCCTTGAATGTACTGTCAAATACAGGAAAGGCCTTAGTGAAGTCAACAAATGGTACAAGACACGAGTCACACACAGTAACATACAGGAGCACAAATAATAATATATGTATGACCCAATACAAATGGCTTAGCAATTCAGACTCAAGAAATGGCAATGCAAAAAGCAGAAGACTTACGTACTTACCTATTTATTTATTTATTGACATTTGTTTGCTGGGAAAGTCCACTGGGCCAAGCGCGCCCATTTTCAGTGAAGGCCCGGGGGAGAAAAGCTCCAGTGTAAATAATAATGCATAAAATTACAAAAAAGTTTATAAAATTACATAGAACAAGATATGACTGCATAAAACAATTGTTTAAACAGAAAAGTAGAAATAGTAATAGTACAGAGGCACAACAATAGTTTGAAATATGTACAGTGCATAATACAGTGTTTTTTTAATTAAACAGTTATATGTAGAAAAAAGTATATAACTTGAGGCTTTATTTAGATCAAGCAGTAGAAAAACATGAATGTAAATTAGTGAGAAAGGCATATATGTATGAGATTATAATGGTATGGGTGTAAAGAAATAAAGGAGAAACGAAAGAGGGGGTACGAGGGTGGAAAAGTCAAAGTTAAAGGACAATAAAAATAGGAGAGAAGGAAGATTAGTAAAGAAGAAGGAAAGTGGAAATGGGGAGGGAGAGGTGAGAAAAGCAGCGAGGGCGTAAGTGAATACCAAGACGGGGAGTAAGGTAGAAGCTTGTAGGAAGTTAAAATAAAAAGGAATTATGAGGAAAAGTTGAATATAGACATTTAGGTTTTAAACAGTAGATTAAGTAATGGCTGAGGTAGGAAGTTACATATCCACTTGGAGAAGAAATGACTGTGCGCTGCAGTTAGAAGGTCTTGGTTATAAGCAGATAGATGCTGGAAAGTTATTCTATAGTTTGGAAATTGTTCAAGACAATAATAATTGCCCTACAGGTAGTTTGGATTTGTGTATTTGGAGAAGATACTGACTGTATAGCCAAGCTGGATTGTAAAGGGTGAATAGGGAGTTGAGTGTAGGACAGTCATGAGGCTTATACATCAACTTATGAGTGGCTGTGAGCTTGAAGAGCAGTAGATAGTTGGGGAGTTCAAGCCATTGTAATTGTTTTAGAGCAATACACTGATGAGTAGAATGGTGACTAGTTGTGGCAAATTTAGCAATCTTATTATATCATGTTTCTAATTTATCCTTCAGGGAAGACTGCATGTTAGTTAAAGGAGCACCATAAGTTAGCGAAGGCAGAAGGTAAAACAGTGCTAATGCTTGTTTAGAAGGGAAGGAGAGAAACTTGTTATGTCTGTAGACTAGCCCCGTTTTTTTTGTGGGTCTTACTTATATTGTTTTGAATATGAAGATTGAATTTTAGATTTTCATCAATAATTACTCTGAATAGTTTTGTGTGGGTTAGTAACTCAATTTTGGTGGAGTTAGAGAATATAGAGAATATTTCAAAGTCAGCTTTATTAATGGGTACATTTCTCTTGGGAGTAAAGGTCATAAGTTTTTTTTTTTTTTTTTTTTAGGATTTAGCGAAAGGTGATTTTTGTGAAGCCAGGTTTCTATGGTGGAAAATGCAGCTTGGGTGATTTGGTTTAGTATCCAGAAAATAGAAATAAGTCTGCTCAAGTGAATGGCTTAATGTTAAATGTTGAAAAAAGGACATAAAACATATAAAAATCAGAAGTAAAACAGGAGAGATGAGTGCTTTCTCATCACCAAAGGATGCTTCATCAGATCTAAAGAGTGCAACACAACATCTCTATTTAATCAACTAAGAATTAGCACCTGAGATCACGTGACCTTAGGGCAGGTTTCAAAGGAACATTTCCATTTAACCCTTTACCAGACTGTTGTTTATTATGCAGAGTGCGTTGTATGTAAATGTTACTATGTTGGAAAGACAAATCCTAATTTTAGGGATAGGATTAGAGAGCATGTTTACAGTATGAGTAGATGAGATGATAGAAATGTACTTGGTAAAGACGTGAAAACTGAAGGCTCTAATCAAGTTTTTAACTTTTTGGTGCTTGAAGTTTTTATGCCTAATATTAGGGGTTGTGATGTGAGAATAAGCACTCAGAACTTGGAAACCAAATGGATTATTTTACTGTATGCAACTGCTGATAAAGAGTTAAATTAAAATGTTCCTTTGAAACCTGCCCGGAGGTCACATGATCTCAGGCACTAATTCTGAGTTAATTAAATAGAGCTGTTGTGTTGCAGTCTTTAGATCTGATGAAGCATCCTTTGGTGATGTGAAAGCGCTCATCTCTCCTGTTTTACTTTTGATTTTTATATGTTTTTATGTGCTTTTTTCAACATTTAACATTAAAATGTTTGAAGCCGTCTGCTTGAGCAGACATTTCTATTTTCTGGATTTACTTGTTCGGTCAGTTATGGCTCCTTTGTTTGGTTCTTTAAAGGATTTGGTTTAGTATGCTAGAGTTGTGAGCAGAGCAGACTATAGTGGAGTCATCGGCGTACTGGACTAGGAGCCCTGCTGGATATCTTGGAGGAGACTGTTAACAGAAATGTTCAACAGTAGAGGGCCTAAAATTCAGCCTTGGGGTACACCTGTAGGATTGCGACGGTAAAGGGAAAGGAAGTTCTGCCATTTAACAGCATGCGCTCTGTTAGAGAGGTAGCTTTTGAGCCAGTTAAATGATTGGGGAGATAGGCCAATATTGGAGAGCTGGGAGAGGAGGACAGAGTGAGAGATAGTATCAAACGTTTTAGACAAGTCCATGAAAAGGGCTGATGCAATCTTTCCTGTCTAAGAAGGATATTAGTGCAGTGGATGTGCTATGTCCTGGAAGGAATCCGTGCTGAGTGGGGGAGAGAATTTTGTGTTTCAGAAGGTAGTCTAAGAGTTGTTTTTCAACACACTTTTCTAGAATTTTAGAGATGGGAAAGTATAGCATTGGGTCGGAAACTGGAGATATATTATCGGCTAGTAGTAATATTACAGCATTTTTTCCAGAGGCCAGGGATGTAATATTCATGGATGGATCTATTTCTCAGAATGCTAATGGGATAGACCACTGAGTCTGCAGCGAGTTTAAGAAATTTGGCAGGAATTCTGTCAGCAAAGTTGGAGCAGGGCTTTACTTTTAGAAGAAGTTTTTTGATACAAGAGGTAGGGATGGGAGAGAAATTTAAATGTGGCTGAGAAGCCAGGTGTGTGCTTTTTGGCAAGGAAGTGTCAGTGAATGGAGAGGGATGGTGAGTAGTGTATGAATTGTTGGGAAAGTTCTGAGGTAGTGTATGAGATGAAGAAGTGGTATTGTTTGGGAGAGGAAGGGAAAAAGTAGAAGTAATATTGGCAATGGTGTCAATAAAATAAGAGTTAAAAGATACTTGCTATTTGTTCAGGAGGCTTGTTGGGGTGTGGGCAGGGACTGGGTTTGGTGCAAGGGTTCAAGAGATTATTGATGGAAGACCAAAAAGATTTATGGGTTTACTTTTTCTATTAAATTTGCTGGTTCCAGAAGTAGTGTGGTACTTCTTTAGAGATGAGTTTCTTAGCTTGGTTATGGAGCTGTTTATAATGAATAAGGTTGGATGTATTCTTAGATTTAAGCCAAACTTTCCATGCTTTGTCCCTATTAGGCTTAGATTACATCTGTAAAAAATAGCACTACAGTGACATCCTCAAAGGCATTACCCATGAAATAGCCTTCCAGTGGACCCTGAAATTAGGGAATTTAGGAGTTCAGTAAGTTATGGGCAACAGAAGATTTTAAATAATATGAAGGTGAAGATATTGTAAGAAAGCTGCAGATTTATATGAATGGGATTATCTACAGTCAGCTGAGAAGCAAAGAAAAGAAGAAAGGACTATGACAGGGTTTTAACATCAGGTCATTTTAAGCTAGATAATGGAAGTGTGATTAGAATAACCTGCACTTATGAAAAATAGGAACATGCTAACATGCCCTGGGACATTGAGTGGAAGATGTGGAAACTTTATAACAGTAAGTTTTAAAGGAAGTCCAATTAAGAAAGAAAAAAAATCTACTCCGAGTAGGGCACTGTTCTATCAAAACCATTTTCAGACTCTACCCATGAGTACATATTCAGAATATATAATCAAAGATAATTAAATGTGATACAGAGAAAAATGTGCAAATAAAAAATAAGTCATAAACCTGTTAAAATAGAAAGACGGTCAAATCAGTTTTCATTGACACACATAAGAATAATATCAAAAGTAGAACAGGATGAAGTCAACAACCTAACTTAATTCTAACTGGAGAAAACAATATATCTAAATCAGATAGAGAAAATTAGCAAAATCTTTCTCTCCATAGCTATATTTATACACACACAAAGTGTATGTATGTATGTATGTACATATATATATATATATATATACGTATATATAAATATATACGTATATATAAATATATATATATATATATATATATATATATATATATATATATATATATATATATATATATATATATATATATATATATATATATATATGTATGTATATATATATATATGTATATATAGGTAGGTATTAGGCTATCTGCCCAAGGGCATTTATAAGCCTAGCTAGAGTGTGTCGGCTTTCGCCGCCCCATTGATTAATTAACTGATCCTCTGTCAAGCAGAGCCAATGAAGTGAACCCAGGGGTGTATTTTCTGTTACCCATCCACTCGTCTAGGTTTCTCTTCAAGAGTGTTAGTGAGGGGCTCTGCCTGAAGTCATTTGGAATTTTGTTCCAAAGCATGGGGAGTCTCTGTGACAGGAATCTATCCCTCCAGCATGTTCTATTTATTGTTGTGGCGAGGTTTAGCTCACTAGAGCTTATGGCTCGCAGTGACTCGGATTTCTTTAGGTGAAGCATGTCCATCAATTCTGAGTTGGACATGGCTTTGTAAGTCAGGCAGAGATCACCTCTGAGTAAGCGATATGCCACTGAGTACTGCCAGAGTTTTTTCTGTTGGGCTGCATAGAACATATGTTTGAGACCAGTAATCCTCTTGTTGAGGTACTTTTGTGGTTTTTCCAGCTGTTGGAAATGTCTTGAGAGGTGTATGCCAAATGGGGCATTGTACTTTATGATGGGTCTAATGAGTGACAAGTAGAGGGGCACTATAACCTCTTTATTTCTAGATGTGAACCCTTTAGTAATTAGATGGGCCACATAGAAGGATTTCCTAACTACTTCGGCAATATGATTGTCAAAGGAGAGATTACTATCTACCTGGGTCCCCAGATCGCTTATTACCTCTTCTTTATTAAGGGGGCTGCCACCTATGTGGTAATTCATGGGTGTTTTGTTTTTCCCCAAACGGGATGACTAAGCATTTTTTGGCATTTAGCTTGAGGTCATGACACTGACACTAGGTGTCCATCTCAGTAAGGCCCTTTTGGAGGATGTCTGTGTCAGCCGGAGAGTCAATTATGGCTCCCAGTTTGCAGTCAGCAGTGAACTTGGTTAGCCATAGTCCTCCTGTGTTTGCCTGTACTTCTGAGAAGTATATGCCGAACAGTAGGGGTCCCAGGACCGAGGCTTGCAGGACACCACTTGTGACTGGTTTAGATTCGGACCTGGAGCCCACTATTCTTACCGTGTGAGTTCTGTCGGTAAGCCAGTTGGCAACCCATCTCGTGATGCAGGAGTTTATGTTCAGGCTGGTGAGTTTTTCTGTAATACCCGAGTGGGGAATGGTATCAAAAGCCTTGGCGAGGTCAAGGTAGGCTGTGTGAACCACCTTTCCCTCATCTATGGCCTTGGTGACTGTCTCGAAGAAGTCCACCAGGTTTAGTAGACATGATCTGCCCTTAACAAAGCCGAACTGGGTCGGGTCAAGTGTTTGGAGGTTCCCAGTTTCTTTGTTAATGGGTTCCATGATGATGCGCTCCATAGCCTTGCAGACCAGGCTAGTCAGGCTTATGGGGCGATAGTTACCAGGGTCAGTTGTGGCCCCTCCTTTGTGGAGAGGAATAACCATTGCTGTGCGCCATTCTATGGGCACAAAGCCTGTGGAGAGGCTGAGAGTGAACAGCGTGTTTAGGTGGGGGGTTAGTTTGTTCTGTAGTTCATGCAAGACGCAGCCTGGGATGCCATCTGGTGCCATTGATGCTGTCTTTTTGGCTTTTGAAAGGGCTGTTTTCACCTGTGCGTCTGTGATTTTTTGGGACACTACACTTTTCCGGTATTGGTGTGGGCCCTTTTGGAGGTGAGAGGGAGGTGAAGTTTGCACTGAATCTATCTGCCATGATGTTGGCAATATCAGTAGGTTCAGTATATTTTGTGCTATTTTGCACTAGTTCAGTGCATATCTGCGAGTTGCCACTTAGATTCTTAACATAGCTAAAGAAGGCTTTGTGGTTATCTTTTGAATCCTTAGCTATTTTTCTTTTGAAGTTAGCCTTGGATGATTTCATGAGGGACCTCAGTTTCTTACTGATACTGATCAGGGATGTCTTTCCTTCTTGGGATTTGCTTTTTTTCTGAACTAGTTTCCTCCTTCTATTGTATAGCCTGTTTATTGCAGGGGTCCACCAAACTGGTTTCCTTCTCTTAGAGGAGTGAGTCTTGGTTTTGCTAGGGATGGCACGATCCATGCATCCTTGTAGGTGCTCATAGAGTGCATTTGTAAAAGTTTCTGCATCTTGGGCAGCGTTATCCTTTAGCATGGGGGCTGTGAAACTTACCACCCCTGTCTTAAGTAAGGTGAAGTTTGCTTTGGAAAAGTTTTTTACTGTGGTTTCCTTAGTTGGGTTGGTGGTGGGATGTGGACATCCAAAGTGATTAGTTTATGGTCTTATCTAACCAGTGACGGGTTGACCTCCGGTGTGGAACACCTGTCGCCCATGTTGGTGATGACCAGTTCCAGTATGTTCTCACCTCTGGTAGGGGAGTTTACCAGCTGATCCAGGGCATTTGAGCTGATGAATTCCAGGAAGCGCTGGGCCTGGGAATTTGTACTCTTGTAGTTTTCCCAGTGAATGGTAGGGTAATTGAAATCGCCCAATATCAGGGTGTTTGGTAGGAACTTCATGCTTTCCAGTGTCTCCACAAAGGTGGAGTGGTGGTCCTGGGTCATGGAGGGTGATCTGTAGCAGGCCACAATTTGCATTGCAGATTTGCCCAATGTTAGTTGCACATGGATGATCTCAGAGGTATCATGCTATGCCACTAACCTGGAGGTGTGGTATCCTTGATGAATATGGATACACCCCCTCCTTTTGTGTTTTGGTCCATGTTCTGTGGCCGAAACGTGTGGTATGAGTTGTAGTCCAGTAGTGCTGGGGTGCTCTCTGGAGCCTTGAACCAGATTTCAGTTACTGCACAGATGTCGACATTCTCCATACTGAGGAGTGCTTTGAACACGTGCATTTAGAGATTTAAACTCCTGGCATTGAGTAGCATAACCTTCAGTTTTTTGTTAATTGTGCTGTTTATGGAGGTGGGTTTGACTTTTGAGCCTTGCCTAAAAAAGGCACTATGGGGGCAGCAAGAGCTTTGGCCAGTATTCGAAAGCCTAGGGATGACAGGTGCAAGCCGTCTCTTGCGAAGCAACGCGGCTTGTCGAGCATGTCATCCCAGGCTGACAGACACTGGATCCCCTTTGAATGACACCAGAAGCTTAGCCAATTGTTGAAATTGATCATTTTTTTCTTTATACTGAGGTATTATTCTTGGTGAGGGCAGGATGCTACTCAAGGTCAGGGTCATACCAGCCTGGGCTACATGATCAGAGAGCTCTTCCATGTCTCTTTTCATGTAGGCCAGGGAGGTACATCTCAGGTCATTCACACCAACATGAACAATGAACAATGACAGAGTCATATTTGTACTTGTTCTGGAGTGACCTGAGTGCTTGTGTTATGTGGCGGATTCTGGCTCCCGACAGGCAGCTAACAGTAACCTTCTGCTTGTCCAGCCTAGTGAGTGGGACGTCAGTGTGCCTGACTACAGAGTCACCTATTACTATTGTGTTAGGCATGTTATTTTGCCTAAAGGGCTGTGATTGTGCGGCACACTGATTTTGTGTTTTATGTGTTGTCTGATTTGTGATGGGAAGTGTAGGTTGTTTGGTTGTCTGCTTCGGAGGTCTCTGATGCTTTTGCAGGTTTTTATTTAGAACCTCAGTGTATGATTGTGTATTCATGTGTATTTTTTGCCAGTGCTGCTTTAGTAGGTCTATGTGCGGCTGGAGTTGTGGTGCAAGTGTTAACCTTCTCCTCTTGACTGTCTGTTCAAGTCTTGGGTGGAAACAGCTTAGCTTCCAGTTTGGCTGTATAATTGCATCTCTCACATATGTTAGTGTTTTGTGGTAGGAGGAGAGGGTTGTCTGTGTAAATGAGGCAGTTGTAACATTGCCTCAGGATACCCAGATTCACCAGCTGGACTGGAGAGTACACCTGAAGTTGCCCTTTGGTCATGCCTGAATAGCCGAGTGAGCTGCTTAGTCGCTGGGCATGCTGGGAAGTCAGTGTCAGGGTATATTAGTGCTTGCTATTAGGTCTGAGCAAGTGCTGGGCTGTAAGATGCTTTTTGTGTGCTTAGGTTTAGAGTTAGATTAGTTTTAAGGGAAAAACTGAAGAGGAGACTTAGTGGAGCCGGGAATAATTTAACCGTAGATAACCGGCACTGCCCTGTGCGCAAAACTGTGCAAACGCGGTTTTCATAGTAGGGAAATGAAAGCGATAGAAATTAGCCCAAAAAAGAAAATAAACTAGTAACTTCTAGGCTGGAACCACTGTTCCAGGGACAGAGAGGTTGTTCAAAGCTCCCCTCCTCTCACAGGTGAACAGAGAAACTTCCTTCTATCCAAGTAAGGTATGGGCAACTCAGAAACTAGTATCACAGCCCTGAATTCAGCACTAGCCTGAAAACTGGACTATACTAGCTTAGAAAGGCAGGAAACGAGGAATTTTTTTCTTTGTTTTTTTTGGAAAAGATAAGGCAAAAACAGTAAAAAATACACTTAAAACAGCTTTAAAAGACTACAAACGATCAGAAAAGGCTATCACACTCTAGTGTGTAGCCTACAACAGTTAAACAAAAAACAACTTTTTAAAAGTGCAGGCAGTGCATATATGTATGTAGATATATATATATATATATATATATATATATATATATATATATATATATACACACACATACATACATATACACACGCACATATACATAACACACAAAGTGTATGTAGGTATGTATATCATATGTGTGTGTGTGTGTGTATATATAATGTACGTACATACACACACACATATATATATATGTTTGAATATATATATATATATATATATATATATATATATATACACACACACACACACACACACACACACATAGGTTTACTATCTTTTTTTGCGAAAGAAAGAATGTCGTATCCAGATATAATGAGATCTGAAGACTGCAAGCAGAGAATGTCGAGGAACATAGAAGTGAACAGCCAGACTTGTCCTCCTCTGGTACCATGTTATCACTTGTTTCTGTGTCAGCACAGGACGGAAGATTCAATATTCAACACTGTGTGTGCTCCTGTGGTCCTTGACATTCTCGACCTGCAATATTCTGGTCTCATTATTTCTGGATTCAACACTATATCAATTGCAAAAGGAACAGTAATCCCATAAACATTTAAATATGTGTATATACACACACACACACACACACACACACACACACACACACACACACACACACACAACTCTCTATATAAACACACACCTACCTAAATTATTTATTTGTACTCGAAAAAATACCATATATTTAAGCCAGACGAAACAAAGGAAAAATGTAGATGGTGGAGTTAAAAGGATTAGAAGTGGAGAAACTGCATACATGCATTTTGACAGAAGAAATAGATGGAAACTGTGATAAAAGGAAGGTCTACTCTGAAAAGAAGCCACCAGCCTAGTGGGACTAACCTCTGTCAACAAAGGTTGGATGAATAAACAAATAAAATGAAAAATACATAAGGAGGAAATGAAGATAAACTAAATTTAGCTGATTTTAAACATAATTTTAAGGGCTTTAAAAATCAATGGCTAGGACTCATTACTCATTAGAGAGGCAGAAAACAGCTTCCCAGATTAGGGGAATTAGTACACAGAGGCTGCAAATGTTAACAAAAATATTATAATGGACGACAGATAAGAAGGGTGACTGTCAGGTGGAAGTGATCTTAGATTATAGTGAGAAGTTCTCCATGTGAACTTCCTCGTTCTGAAGGATGTATGGGCATCCTCAAAATTGATTACATGTACAGATCTGCAATCGTTGGGCATACATATCTGCTGATTTCACCAGATCCAAACTTAGTGAAAGTTTTACAACATGAGGAGGACAAGTCTAAGATGACCTCCCTGCTTAGTTTAATAGAAGCATATCAGTGTCAAGTGGGAATGGAAATCAAATGAAATCAGAAGTAGATAAAAATCAGGCAGCAACTGAATATACCAAAAGACAAAAGAAAGAATATAAGGAGAAGGATCAGATGAGAAGGCAAGAACTGTGGAAATGGCATAAATATAGCTGCAAGTACAGATACGTCCTGCAACAACCTCAAGTCTATCCGGATCTGATGCAGGAATGGTTAAGGAGAGGTGAATTTAAACCAAAAGATGAAAGGTTAATATTGAAGGCCCAGGATAGTGGAGTACATGCACTTTGCTTTACAAAGTCCAGTGAACATGTGAGAGAAATGGACATGCAAGTTCTACAAAACAGAACTGGAAACAGTTGCACATTTTGTTGTTGGGTGTAATACACTAATGTCAGATGGGTTGTATACAGAAAGGTAATGTGGCAAGAATGTTGTGTTGGGGATTGTGCAAACATTATAATATTGAAGTAGCTGAGAAGCATTGGAAACATGCCACACAGCACTGTACAAAATGATGAATTTTATATCACACAATACCATCCATTACCAACAGTTCAAAAAATAGATGTAAGAACATTAGATATAGTGGTCCATAAAAAGAAGGCAAAGTACATTGATCAGTGAAATTGCTACATCAAGTGATTACAGTGTCAAGAGACACAAAGCCATAAAATAACAGAATTGCAGGCAAAAATGAGGGCAAAGTGGAAGAAGGTTAGCCAGACACTTCCAATAGTAATAGGAGCAGTGGGTCTCATGAAAAATAATTTATAGATAAATTTAGATATGCTACCAAATTCCCAATGCATGTAACGCCATATGAACTACAGAATGAATCAGTTCTGGGCACACTGTGGGTGCTGTGAAGATCACTTTTGGCAAACAAATACTTATTTCACAAATTTCAATCATATTTTGATTTAGGAATGGGGTCCATTCCTGCCATGGTACAAGAAACCCAAAAGACTTGGAGAAATTAATGCAGACTTATCACGGAAGGGAAAAGTTTTCAAATTAAGAGGTTTTTGGACAAATCAGGAGTAGGTCAGTTGTTTGTTAGAATGGAAGCCAACTGGTTTGGCTAAGACTAGGTGGGGCTGTTCATAAGGAGGGGCAAGAGTAATGAGCCAGCAGATTTTTTTGGCTATTACATGCAAGAAATGAATACTTTGTTGAGGTTATTGTATTTGAGGAAGCAGTATTCAAGATGAGAAACTAAATCCTTCTTTCTGTATTTGATCCATATTCAGGGGCTATGAAATATGAACATGTCAATGCCAGGAATAAAAGTTTATTAATTCTGGACTTAGTTTATTTCACATTACATTGAATGATTAGATCTGTATTGAGCCAAATCTTTATGTACCTGAAACTTTCTATAGTTTTCACACTATCAGTGCTACTGATTCAAATCTGCCAATTTGTTGGGCAGGGAGATAAAGCTAGGTTCTGGAACATGCCAGATAACTCTAGAAAAAATAAGCTGATGGCTTGCAAACTCTTTAACCATAATGACAAGAAGAGATCATCATTTTAAAAGAAAACTTTTTATTGTTAAGGGGAAAGCTATAAAGGACCATATCATCTATAGATAAGCGGACTGGTACTGGTATTTCAGATACCTCAAAAGAAAGTCTGTTTACAATGATGAAGAATAGCAGAGGAGAAAGTAATGATCATTGAAGGACCCCTTTATGAATGATGGCAGAAAGACAGACATGCTTAGCCCAACGTTAACTAGGGGGCAACTGTCTGAAAGACTGTCTTTAAACCAGTTTGTGCAATTGTACATAAGGAGTTGTAAACTGTGGCTTACCAACCAAAGGGCTTTGATGAGGTCAATGAAAACAGCAGCACTGAGACTTCCTCTACCCATACTAATTAGAATATTATCAGAAAGACCTACCAATCCAGAAACCATGCTGATTAATAGAGAGATGGTGATACGTTTGGATACAGGAAGAAATGCATATTGTTTCAAGGAGTTTCCATAACACAGAGAGAACTGAAATTGGTCTAGTTTTGGAAGGGAGAATTTTATTCTTGAAACATTATTATTGCAGTTTTCCATTTGATGATGGAGACAATATTTTGTGATAAAGATAAAATATGCATAGCCCTCATTTTCTGTGTGCACTAAAATCTCAATGATACACCTATTAAAATAGACTTGCCCTTGTACTAACACGATTAATAAGTCCCCTTCTTATGCAGCCAAATTAAATCCTCACATTCTGTCTCCTGTTTAGAAGTCTCAAGTAAATAACTGTTTTGGATAAACTTTGTATATGCCTCATCTGCTGTCATATACTTAAATATGAATGTGACTACACCCAAACTGTAAAACAATGCTGAATGTTCTACAGTTGTGTGAGAACTTAGAAAGCTGAAAATACTACATAATGTACTTAACACGTATATTTTACTTGTTAGCTCATGTTAACTGCCTCTGCAAATGTTTGTACCGTGGAGCTTTTCTCCCTGGGTCTCCTCTGAAAAGGAGGTTTGCCCAGTCAATCATACTTTTCTGGCATTCAAAGGCAAATAAAACAAAAAAAAATATGCAAACATGTAGTGAAGTGGGCAACAAGGTGTTCTTTACAAAGGAAGAAGAACAAAAGGTATAAAGTCATTACCACCTGTAGGGCCTTGTGAGGGATTGCATCTAAGAATTGTTCTATTTCTTTTCTCTTTATATAATAAAAAACAGAATGTTCAGAACAAATTAAGGAGAATTAAAAGGAGATCTGGGAGATCTGGTAGAAGATGATTCATGAGAATTTTAAGTGGAAGGGTAACGAGCTTGTGGTTGTAAGGAGAATTCTTTAAGGAAGTCAATACAGGAAATAAATTCCATTCAGTGTCACAACAGTATAGAATGGATGGTTAATTTTATTTTGATATCTAATGGATGGTTAATTTTATTTTGATATCTAGTAATGTGGTTTATTTGCTTTCAGAACACTTTCTGAATTACCTAAGTGAGATTCTTGAGATCTGAAAACAATGGTGTTGTAACACCTAATGGATTTTTTGCCTACATTTCTAAGAATAATTAATCTGTCCCGACCGATGGCATGCTTTTTCCACTACAGTCGTACTTTATCTCAGCATATAAGAACAGCTTTTAGTTCAGCAGTCAGAGGTTTATCAAAGGTTTTACAAGTATTGCAATTACAGGAAAGCATTTTCTCTGTAAGGAAAGGAGAATGGATGTTAAGGTGGTGGCAGCAGTGTCAGAATCTGACCTTTGGAAATGAACCAAACCAAAGGATAAAATTGTCACACATACAAACCATTCAGGAAAAAAATGCAGGAAAGATCGAGTCAAGCTACAGCCTTCACTGTGTAACACAATAAACCTCCTTTAGTGGAGACCCATGGGCTATATGCTAATGACCCCTTTGAAAAGCTTTGAAAACAGGAGAGCAGTCTACAAAACAGAATCAGAATTTCAGTTTAGAAATCTTGCAATGGAAAATGTTTTACTGACTGCTGTTGTTCGGAGGGTGAAACAACAAGAGAATTTGTTGAGCCAATGATCACCAATGGTAAAGGGGGAAGGACTATAATGGAGAAGATGGAGTTAGAAATATTTCTTATTTTATGGTCTACAGTGTTTTCCAGATTTTGAATTGGGGGTATGTTTGCTTATTAATTAATTGCGTAAGGCCAACCAATAAATCCTTTTATTTAGTTTTTTTATGAGCCAAAAGGATTAATGTTGAAGTCCCTGAAGTCCCCTAGTGCTATAATGTATAAAGAAGATGGAACGGTGCAACTACATGAATTGTAAAACTGTAGAAATGTATTTTTAAAAACAAGGGAGGTACATATGCCATGGCTACAGAGAGTGACAATTCCTTAAACAGAATATAATTAGCAAGTTCTGCTTACAGTTGTTACTGGTACTCAGCTTACCTACAGAGTGCGAGTTTAATGGATTATCTAGAGAGAAACATTGTTCCTCCTACTGATTTTACTCCAGGCCTAGCACTGTACATGCATGAACAGCCTGGAAAGTAGGGATAGAAATTAAGGGCGTCTTTCTCTAGCCAAGATATAAGAATTGCAATTATTGTGCATAATGAGGAAAGTATCAACTGTTCAAGTTTACATTATGTAACCTACATTTAAAAAGGACATTTACAGGGGATTCAATGATACGTGAGGGCAAGTATCATGTAATTGTGCTAGATCAGTCTTGGGGTGATATTGCTAGCTAGGAAAAAAGTAAAAGTAAAGGAGACAGGTGATGCAGTAATTTTGATTCCTTTAGTCCTGGAATGTCCATCTTTAGTACATGTGGGATGAAATGCTTAGCTGGTGTGGTTGGGCTTTAGATGGGTCCAGCTGCTCTGTCTTACTTCAAAGATAATAAATAAAGGATGCGTGAGCCTTATTGCAAGGGAATGGGATTTAGAGACCGAGATTTATTTTAAAATCTGTTAACCATTGGTCTAATGACCATTTTCAGGTATGACAAGGGCATTATTTATTTAAAAAATAAATATTTACTTACTTTTATTTAACATTTGGTTTACCAGGAAAGTCTGACTGGGGCCGAGCCCATTTTCAGTGGAGGCCAGGGGAGAAACACTCCAGGCTCATGTGTTTGGAATGTGGGAGGAAAACGGAGTGCCAGGAGCAAACCCACTCGAACAAAGAGAGGACATGCAGACTCCACAAAGAAGGTACCCCAGCAGAGAAACAAACTACAGAACCTCTAGCACAGAGGCAACGACACTAACCGCTGCACCACTGTGCCAACCTTTAGACATACAGCACAAACAAAAACAGTGAAATAAAAAAAATGAACAAAGATTACAAGACAATGGAAATTGTCAGAAAAATACAACAACAATACATTGAATTTCAGTACTATAATACAATAAACAGTATATAAATGTAATGTTATATAGGTGAATCATTTAAACCCCTGAAACATCATAAGATATGATGAAGTTGGAAAGGAGCATAAGGAAGAGATTGAACAGCCTTGAGGATGGCATGGTAAGGCAAAAATTAGGAGCAAGACAGATGGCAATGTGGTCTGATGGCATAACAAGAAAATATGAGAAGTATACCTTAGACTGAAGGCTAAAGATGTTAGTGGTATTTCAGTAAGGGTAAAATAATGTAAGTAAAAGAGGAATATAGTTGTCAAAGTTGGAGGGCAAGGAAGATACTGTTAAAATTAGAGGAAAATTAGAGGGAAGACTTCAATAAAATTGCTGTTTTCAGAAAGTAGTTTAAGAATGAGGCTATTAAAGCCAACTAAAAGGGGAAGCAATACAAAAGCGATAGTTAATAAAATAATTAACTTCTACAAACAATGCAGAGTTTAAGTTTCTGTTATACAGACTAAGACACACTGTATTAATATATTCCTAACAATAAGTGGACAACATTCTTCACTGAGAAAATCTGTACTAATATGTTCCTAAAAGTAATAAAACAGTAAAACACCCTGAATATGAGAGGAAGAAGAGAGAAAAGGTAGTTAAAGGACAAAGAAGTAAAAGGTAAAAAGTCTCAATCACTACTGTCTTATAAGGTTTAGACAATTTAAGCTGTAGTAAAAACACAAACGGGTGAATTAAAGAGAGCATAAATCAAATATGTAAAGAAGAGACAAAAAGAAGCAAAATGTAAAAATCCCATTCATTACAGACTTATTTATTAATGTAAATGTAACCCTTTCCAATAGTGATTAAGGCAGACTGTGTTAATAAACTCACAGCAGTAAGAGGTCACTAAACCTTTTACTTACTGTGATGGACAGAGGTGCAATATGCTCCTAGAATAAGTAAAACAAAGTATACATGTAACATTAGGGCAAAGAGAAGTAATATTTAAAAGTCTTATTCAAGCAGCTTATATACAGACACAAAACACACACTACAACTGCAACAATGAATAAGAAAGCACAGAACAGAGACTGTAATATAAAGACAAAGAAGCAACAGGCAAAACGCCTTACACTATTGTCTAAAGCACAACAGTAAATCTAAGCTATAGTGGAAAAACTTCTTTATCAGACCAGCCCTAGTGCCCCATCAGCTCCTGGTCTTCCAACTAACTCCATGCCCCCCTTGGACTTGCTGGCTGGTCACGGATCAAAGGCAACTAAGTTCTGTCCTGGGGGAGTTTTCTAGTATATGACCTACCCATTTCTCCCTCTTCTCTTTGTAGTAATGTGGTTTAGTCCCTGGTCGGAGTGCAATATGAGCTAGCATTGAATCACCCTGCCTCCGCTGCAGTTCAGCCAGGCCAACCTCTCCACCCCGCTTGACCACACCCCCTGTGGCAATTTCCCTGGCCTCCACCAGGGATCGTCACCAAGAGATGCTCACGTAGTACCCTCACTCCAGGATGGGCACACCCATCCCTCTCTGCCACTCTATCACCTGAGCCACTAATCAAACCCAAGTCACCTAGGTCGTAGTCAGGCCTTTATCACTCTACAGCACTGGAGTGGCCTAGTAGAACATGTTTTTCACTCATATATTACATTTACTACTGTAACTTTAAGCTACTTTAACCCAGACAAAGTGAGTTAATAAGCTTGAGCAGTAACAAGACAATGTACCTCAATCTATCTGAATCTGTTTTAACATGCTTATAGATGTAGTGAAACACTGTACTACACTGAGTCTGAAAAACAGAACAAAACAAAAAACATATGCTAAAGTTGCAGAGATGTTGTCCAGTCAAAGACAGTTTCTTAAAAAACAAACAAAAAAAAAGAGACAGAGAGAGAAAATACTCCCACCTTGCTTAAAGTTTACATTTATTAAATTTATTTGAAGCAAGTAGGATACTACAGGAGTTAAAAGGCCAACTTGGTCTATCTATAGAACTGAATGCTGGCATGTCTAGGGGGGACTGCACCTTACTAGAATTAAAGCCACATGTTAAGCTGTTTAATTCTTTTATTGGCATGCAGCCTTATTATTAAGATTTTCAAAAGCACATTTTAGTGAAGTCCCTCTGGCTTGAGTAGAGCACAACCCCATTTGATTTGATTGTGGTAATACCTCACTACACATCGGTATATTCTTCCAAACACTGGATGTACTGGCAAAACAGGCACCCAGCTTCAGGGACTGATGTAAAACTTACAAAGGAAATAAATGGCATGAAAGGTAGCAATGTGTGTCTAATAAGGGTAGCAACAGCAGAGAGGTCAATGGCTACCCTCACTTGAGCATCATTTCAACTAGCAGACTCAGTCACAGACAAAAGATGATGGGGAAAATGTAGATGCTTATCAAAGGCTATTCCTCCTCAGTTCTAAATGACTGAAAGCAGCCTTTGAATGGTCTGTATGTCTTCCAGACAGCCTTAGTTCTTGGAAACATGGAAGAGTAGTCAGCGGCCCAGGAAACAAACTGGTGTAGCTAATGCCATTAACAAACCACCAGTCAAATAAGGACATGGCCTCCACTCCCAATGGTGACAGTGGGAATGGCACAAAGGGTCTTTGGGAACTGGCTGAAGAAAAGAGGGAAAAAAAACTCATGCACTACTGTGCAACTCCATCACAGGCTGATCAGTAGAAGCAGTATAGCAAAGGCAGCTCTGGCACGGACATCATTTTACTTCCCATCTATATGTACAAGGAGATAAGCATACTACCAAGGGATTGCATCCTTTATGTTAGCAGGAAAAGAAGAAACAAAAGTAATAACTGCCACAAAATTACTAGCTATTTATTTTAATGTATTCTAATCTTTGCAAAAAATGAGAAGCCATATGATTTTCCACATTCCAGCAAAACATTGTTGATCAACAGTAAAAGAGGACTTTGTGACTTGTGAATGCTCCAAAGGATACAATATCCACTGCTGCTTTTCCCGGTTAGGGGTCGCCACAGCAGATCACCTCTCCGCTCATGACTGGCAGTGGAGTTTTACGGTGCTGAGTTGCCAGCCCAACCTTCCACAGAAGGCACACACAGGCACGCACTCACGCCTAGGGCCAATTTAGAGTGTCCAATCTACATACAGCATGTCTTTGGGATGTGGGAGGAAACCGGAGCACCCAGAGGAAACTCACACAACCACAGGGTGGACATGCAGACTCTGCACAGAAGGCAGCCCAGCCGAGGATCGAGCCAGAGAACCTCTTGCTCTGAAGTGGGAACACTAACCGCTGCACCACCATGACCGCCCGCAAGTACCACACCAACTAAATAATCTTTATGAAACGTGTAGCTGTGCAAATGCACTTCTACTGATGAGTCAGACACTTTATGATGCTTCTCTTTCTCCAGCATTTGTATCACTTTTATTTATTTAACATTTGTTAATCAGAAAAGTCCGACTTGGAACAAAGCCAATTTTCAGCGGAGGCCCGGGGAGAAACACTCCAGACATGTCTTTATAATGTGGGAGGAAACCTGAGCACCCAGAGAAAACCCACACGAATGCAGGGAGGACATGCAGACTCCACACAGAAGGCACTCCAGCTGAGAATCGAACTGGAGAACTTCTTGCTGTGAGGTGATAATGCTACCGCCGCACCACTGTGCCGTCCACTTTTCTTTCGAACCACTCATTAAACCACAGATCAAAACTTATTCAGGACTTTTGGAAAACTTAAGTTGCTAGGTGTATAGTAAAACGGAATGAAAATAATGTAAGTGATTTATCACAAACTACCACAGTAACACAGTTACAGCAGCATTCTCAGTTTGTTCTATGGTACTATAGTAGGAAACCTTGTGTGTAGAATGTGAAAAAAAATAGTTTTCTGGACAGAAGCCCTACCCTTGTTTGTCCTAAGATAAATAATATGAATACATAATGGTAGTCTTGAAGTAAAAGGAGTACAGATGAATGCCAAGGTGGATGAAGGACTGCAGATTTCTGCAGCATAATAAGGGCCTCTGCTTCAGAGGCATATTTAAGCTCGACACCAATGTTGTAAGGCAGTAATCAAATAATGTCACCTTTGCCTTTTACATAAGATGTGTTATCATCTGACCTTTTTTCCAAGAAGAGATGCAGCAGGTCAACTAAAAACTTCAAAACACACATTAAAACATTTGCTGTGTCAGTTCAGCAGAACAAAACTTTAAATATCACTTTAGATTAGAAGGCTATTACTATACAAGCATTAGTTACACTTTAGTTGTCATTTCTTAGCTATTATACCCGAATTAACTTACCAATTATTTTCAGTACAATCAAGTTCCAGTAACATGCCTTGTAACTCTAGGTTAACATACTGTAGTTCACCACTTGCATAGGAATTAACTGAAGAAATTATTTTGCCTGCTGAGCATTTGCCACAGAAATGTACTTCTTGGTCAGCTGAACCAGCTACAGTACATCTGTTTTTTTGTGGCCAGTTCTTAAAGCCAATGGTCTTTACTGCATAGCTTAACTCACAAGTCCCTCACTGATACAAAGCGAATCCCAGCAGTCAGCAGCAACACAGAATGTACTATGGAGTTGATCTTCCCAGTTTCTCAGTGTTGGCATCAGTCATACAAGTCTCCTTTGTTTACAGCCGATCCCATCCATATCCTGCTGCACAGCTGATAGGTGCAATTCCATGCTTCTCACTCAGCTGCACTGAATCTATTTTGCTCACATGAATGTAATGGACTCCACGTCAGATGATCCCATGAAAGTCTTTGTTGTCCAACTTATTCCAATTCCTAGCAACCAAATGATTAACACCATGCCCTAGTCAGGAAGACAAGGAAACAAGATAATGCAAACTATAATTTGCTGCAGTACATAGCACTACGGCCTTAACTCTATCCAGCCATCATCCATTTTTTCCATTTTTGCAAAGGGACAGTCTTCTAGAGTCGATGTTCACACTGCCAGGTGACTAGACCTGCCGCAGTTGTTTTTGCATACCAAACATAGACATGCACACTCGCACCTTACCACACCACTTACTACTATATATGGCTGAAAAGGTCATATCATAACATCCACAACTACAAATGAAAGTTAAGATCTACCAAAACAACAAATGTAGAAAGTGCTGTGCTTGTTTTGTTTAGCAGGCAGAACATCATTTTGCTGCTGCCAGACCCAAATAATGATAAGAGTTTCCTACTACAAAGTAAATTTTACTTATTTGCTGCTGTTCAACACAGCCTACCACTCCCCTATATTTAACTCATCTTCTCCATTCCAAAGAAGACAGGGATATCAGAAGCCACCTGCTGCACAGGAATTTGTGTACAATGTGTAGTCAAGCAGGGAGCAAATAAGGTGCATACAAGCTAAGCAGTGAGGTAACCAAAGCAAAAAGAGGATCCATGGCACCTTACCATGGTAATCTATACCACATAAATCACAGCCCCTCTTCAACAGAAACTAAACAGACTGGCATCCCAACATACAATGAATGTATAAAATGGCTTCAAACACAAAAATCACCCATGATTAAGCAGCCACAACAAAGACACACACACACACTGCCCAAAATAAATGAGAACAAATAACATTACAATAAACATTTTGAAGTGGGCCAACTCCAAGACTGTACCACACAAATATGGAGAAAAGGAAAAGTACAGTTTTGTACCTACCATAAATGTAGATGTCCGAACTGGATAGCATCTGCAGTCATAACAACTGGGTTGTCCTGTCGTCAGGCAGCCCTTCGGTCGGCCGGATTCCAAAGTCTGGGTCCGGCTTCGGCTGATGTCGCACTTCACCCGACGTCATCTCTGCTGGTCTTCGGGTATAAAGGCATCAGCCGACGCCATTTTCCTCAGTGTTTCTTGCCCCAGATGCCAGTTGCCCTCTTGGAAGGCTAAATTTTGGATAAAGGCCAATGTTTCCAAAAAGATAGAAGGCAAACACAACAAATAAGCATGTATGTACATATATACAAACAAATACACCATAAGAGACCCGCCCCAGCTAGCCATTAGGAGGCTAAATACCTAGGAGTACCTCAGAGGGGAAGGAGGGAGGGTAATCCTGACTGCAGATGCTATCCAGTTCGGACATCTACATTTATGGTAGGTACAAAACTGTACTATGTCCTTCATGGATGCATCTGCAGTCATAACAACTGGGTAGAATACCATAGCCAACTAGGGAGGAGGAAGAAAAATTATGGTGTGGTTAGGATCCCTTGCAGTACAGCAGTGGCAAACCCTGCTCGGGATCTAGAATACAGAGGTAAATTATAATGCTTGGCAAATGTATGCACGGAGGTCCAAGTAGCCGCCTCAATAATGTCCTTGGTTGCCACTCCTTGTAAGAAAGCTGTGGTAGTGGCTGTAGCCCTTGTAGAATGAGGCCTTATGTTCTGTGGAATTGGTTTTCCATGGTAGGAGTAACAGAATCGTATGCAATTTCCTATCCATTTGGAGATTGTCTGTTTGGAAATTGCTTTTCCTTCCCTTCCTGTTGCATAGGCTACAAAAAGCTGGTCAGTTTTTCTGTTACTTTTGGTTCTGTCCAGGTAGTAGCGTAGCTGTCTATGTACATCCAAGGTATGCAGCATTCTTTCCCCTCTGTTTTGTGGATTGGGGAAGAAGGTAGGTAGGTGGAATGCCTGGTTTAAGGACACTCTGGATACCACCTTAGGCATAAATGTAGGATTAGTTCTCATGGACACCCTATCTTGATGAAAGATTAGGAAGGGTTGCACTGCCATTAAGGCCTGAAGTTCAGAAACCCTCCTTGCTGAGGTAATTGCCAGTAGGAAAGCAGTTTTCCATGACAGGTGCTGTAGATCTGCTGTTGCTGCTGGTTCAAACGGAGGGAGTGTCAACTTTTCTAGCACAAAGTTCAAGTCCCATGCTGGCAATGGTGGTTTCCTAGGAGGTTTTACATTCTTGATCCCTCTGAGGAACTGCCTGAGTAGAGGATGTAAAAAGATAGGTGGATCAAAGCTGTATTCTGCTGAAATAGCTGATGCATGTATCTTGATGGAGGAATAGGACAGGCCTGTATGTAGAAGCTCTGCCAAATACTCCAGAATGTTAGGAATATCTATATTCGACACATCCTTTCCTCTTTCAGCACTCCAAATGACAAACCTTTTACATTTTCCTGCATAGTTCCTTCTTGTTGAAGGTCTGCGGGCTTCAAGGATAATGCCTTTAACCCTTTGGGAAAGATCTGGATTAGTTGCTGCTATGTGATGTTCCAGGCAGTCAGTTGCAAAGTTTTTAGGTTTGGGTGCATGATGCTGTAGTTGTTCTGAGTTAACATCAAAGGCATCAGGGGTATTGACCACATTTTCTCCCGAGACATGCTCCTCAGCAATGGGTACCAGTGTTGTCTTGGCCAGTTCGGAGCTATCAGGATTATCCTTGGACGTTCCTCCTTGATTTTCAGTAATACCCTGTGTATCAAGGGAAGAGGTGGAAATGCATATGCTATCAGATCTTTCCAGCTGAAGGAGAGCGAATCCACCTTCCATGCAAGTGGGTGGAATGTCCTTGTGCAGAATTTTTTGAGCTGGTGATTGAGAGGGGAAGCGAATAGATCTACTTGTGGCATTCCCCATTTCTTTGTGATGGTCTTGAAGATGTCCGGGTGTAGCATCCATTCGTGAGCATCCGAGGTGGTTCTGCTTAACATGTCTGCTAGAGTGTTCTCCTTTCCCGGTACAAATATTGCCTGTAACTGGATGTTGTAGCTGAGTGCCAGATTCCAAAGGTCCAAAGTCATTCTGCATAGGGGGTATGAATGAGTGCCTCCCTGTTTGTTGATGTACCACATGACTGTGGTGTTGTCTGTCCTTATCATCAAATGACCTTCTTTGAGGAATGGTCTGAATTTTTGGATTGCCAGTTTTACTGCCAGCATTTCTTTTTGGTTGATGTGCAGGTGCAGCTGGTCCTGGGTCCACAATCCTTGTACGCATTTGTCCAGCATGTGTGCCCCCCATCCTAGGTCTGAGGCGTCTGTTGTGATGGTTTGGCTTGCTCGAAAGTTGTGGAAGGGTAGGCCTGGTTTTGACTGGCATGCTTGTGCCCACCATAGGAACTCCTGTTTTAGGCATGGGATTAGTGGTATTTCCGCTTCTAGGCTGTGCCTGTGTTGGGACCATAAATTCTTTAGGTACCACTGTAGTTTTCTCATATGCAGTCTGGCATGTGGGACCAAGATTATGCATGATGCCATGAAGCCCAAGGCCTGCAGAACTTTTCTTGCTGTTAGTTTGTTCTGTTTTGTTAATGCCAAGAAGTAAAGAGGGAGTTCTTTCTGTTTTTCTGCAGTTAGGAATGCCATTTGTCTTACTGTGTCCAATTCCGCGCCCAAGAATGTTCTTGTTTGGGATGGTATCAGCCTTGACTTTTGTAAATTGACTGTGTATCCCAGGGCTTGTAGCAAGTAAATGACCCTTTGTAAATCTGTTGTCAGCTTGCTTTTGTTGTCCGCTTGTAGCAGGCAGTCGTCCAGGTATGGATAAATTTGGATTCCCTGTAGTCTGCAGTGGGCCATTACTGATGCCAGGCATTTTGTGAATACTCTGGGCGCAGTAGATAAGCCAAAGGGCAATGCTGAGAATTGATAATGCTCTGATCCTGCAAGAAATCTGAGGTATCTTCTGCAATTTGGTCGAATGGGGACGTGCAGGTATGCCTCCTTGAGATCTAGAGTTACCAGCCAACACTCCTTGCCCAGCATGGGAAGAAGTTGCTGTAGGGTCAGCATTTTGAATTTTGGGACAATGACATATGTGTTTAAGATGGACAGGTCTAGAATAGGTCTCCAACTTTTTTCTTTTCTTGGTACTAGGAAGAGTCTGGAGTAGAATCCTTTGCCCTGTTCTGTTATTGGTACTCTTTCCACAGCTCTCATCTTTGTTAATTGCATTATCTGCTGTAGAGCTTCTATTTTTTGATTTGGAGGCAGGTTTGGCATTCCTATTTTGACTGGTAAGGTGTGGAAGTGGAACCGGTAGCCTTGGTCTATGGTTTGCAAAATCCACTTGTCTTTTGTGATGTAGTGCCAATTTTTTGAAAATAAGGCTAACTTTCCGCCTAATGGTGCTGCTATTTGCTCCCTGGTAGGCGGAGTTAGAGCCAAGTCACTGTGATTGTCCTGTTGCAGTGGTAGTGGTTGTGTCTGTGCCTCTGTTATTACCTTGCCACTGTCGTCCTCTGTAGGCACCTCCTCTGGATTGATTTCTGCCTCTGGAGTGTCTATTCCTGCCCCTTTGGGATCTTGTGGAGTCAGGAAAGGACCAATTTTTGGCAGGCCAGTTCCTGCTAAACCTTGGGGGCTGAACCTGTAAGAAATCTTTAACTGTTTGTACAGATTTTGCCTTTTCTTCCATTTTCTTCATGACCTGCTGGGCAGGTGTACCAAATAAACTGGCCTTATCCATAGGAGCATCTAATAGCTTAGCTTTAACATGATCCGGTAAGACCTGCTCTTTCAACCATGCATGTCTTCTTATCACTGTGCCAGTCATGGCTGATCTAAATGAAGCCTCCAGTGCATCATAGCCACATTTTAAGGAATGGTTGCTAACCTGTTGTATGTTATTCACCATTTCTAATACATATTTCTTATCTATAGATTCATCAGAGGATAGTTTTTTAGTTAACTGATCAAGCATAAACTCTTGGTATTGTATCATGTGAAACTGACAGTTTAAAGCTCTAGCTGAGAGAGTAGCAGAAGTGTAAACTTTTTTACCCCATCTGTCTAAGGACCTGGATTCCCTTTCTGAAGGTATAGGGTTTTTTGCTGTGGTCGAGGCTACTGCCTTAGGCCCCTGGGAAATAGTTTCGGGGTCTGCCAGAGGGGCCTTGTATAGGTGGTGATGAGTGTCTGGTACCCTGTAAAATCTATCAGGTTTGGCAGGGGCTGGAGGTAAAGAATCAGGAGCAGTGCAGACATCATTAAATGCATCATCCACAACAGGCAAAACAGGAGGAATAGCTAAGGGCCTATGTTGTGGTAAGTGCAGAAAAGTCCTAAGCCTTTTCCTAGAATCTGAAAAGTCTTGTCCCTGCCATTGGAATTGCTCTCTCATGGCATGTAAGATTTCCCCAAAGGAAAATTCCTCTGGTGGGGAGGCAGCTGGAATGGATTCTTCAGCATCAGAGTCTTCATAAGTAGAAAAAGGATCCTCTGGCTGATCTGTAATGTCGGAGTCATCCGCAGAATCATCAGAGGACACTGGCTCGGGGGGCTCTGTCCTAGGTCTCTTTTCTGGGGGCTGAGAGGCCCTGTCTGGGTGAGATTGGGATCCCCTAATTAAGGATATTAAATCTTCTGCCAGAGTAAGCATTTGTGAACTGGAAGTGGGCCTGTGTGAGGGAGGTTTTACAGGCACTGACTTAGCAGATTTGGCTGCTTTAGCCCTGGCAAAGGCCTTGATAGACATGGCTGCAGGGGGTCTAGCAGCACCACGTGCTGGGGTTGAGACATCCAAAGGGATGGTGTCTGATAACTCACTAGAAGCCACAGTTGTAGGCAAAATTTCTGAGGCCGATTCCGGTAAAGTAGCGGGAGCCTCAGTAGTAGTCATGGATTCGGCTGAAGATTGACCAGTTTTCTCGGTTTCGGCCGAAACCGAGACACTCGCGGCTTGCTTAACCGTGGTTTCGGCCGAAACCGCGGACCGCGAGTGTCGGTCTTTTTCCTTGCGTTTTTTAACAATTTGGGTAGTCGGAGGATCCGACGGCATAATGTACGCAAAGTCTGAGCCGAAAAACTGTTCAGCAAACTCCGACCGACGCCTTAGCGTTCGTCGGTTGAAGGAAGCACAGGCCGAACAGGCTGCTACGTCGTGGTCTGGGCCTAAGCAAGGCAGAGAGTAAGAGTGGAAATCTTTATGAGGTATTTGTTTCCCACAAGTTAAACAGTTATTGACTTTTTCTGACATCGGCTGAGGCAAGAAAGAGTCCCCAACGGGGTACTTAGCTTTTTAGAAGTCTTCGAAGTAGTATTCGGTAGTAGTAATCTCTGGATCTGACCGCCCGGCACTTGCGAACAGCTTCTGCTTCGGGCGCCACGCGGCAAGAAAGACTGAGGAAAATGGCGTCGGCTGATGCCTTTATACCCGAAGACCAGCAGAGATGACGTCGGGTGAAGTGCGACATCAGCCGAAGCTGGACCCAGACTTTGGAATCCGGCCGACCGAAGGGCTGCCTGACGACAGGACAACCCAGTTGTTATGACTGCAGATGCATCCATGAAGGACATCAGCCAGTTCATGTAACACTGACTCCACTCTAAACGTGGTGATTGCGTGGTCTCCAAGATACAATGTACTTGACAAATAATAAAAAGAAGTGTTACTTTATGATCAGGACACTTAATTAGCAGCTCTACTTGATAAAGGTCTCAATCCATGGTATTCAGATGAATATCTGTTAAAAGCCGATTTAGGATAAACTACAAAAAGGCAAGAGAAGATGAGAATGTCCATCCAAGACCTATGACAGTAGCGCATGATGATCAAAGAAGGAAGGACAGTGGCCCTAAATCAAGAGAGCTGGTGACAGTTGATATGATACCTCTATTCCATGTAAAAATTATAGGGGGAAAAAAGGTTCATCATGACAGAAGATATAGTTTATGGTAAGAGAGAGAACCATTTTAAAAGATAACTCTATTCTATCTCACTGATCTTCATAAGGTCTACAAGTCCTTTTGGTTACTGACCCGTTAAGGTTAAGTTTAATCCCTGGTTGTTGGAGGAAAACATGCACCCTGTTATGAGAAGGAAAATAAAAATGAATGGATACCATTCCAGAATCTAGTGATCAGTATAAAGTCAGCAAGGAAAGACAAGAAAGGAACAAAAGGTATAATAAGGTTTAGCTCTTTCCCTGGGATTCATAAAGAACCCCATTGCAGGAGCCAAGAGCTGCAGACAAAAGGGGCTGTTTCCACAACAGAGACAAATGTGATTTAGAGAAACATTAAAGGCCTTATAAGTTAACTGCATGCATCTAAATCTCTCTGTTACTGCAAGTGCTAATCAGCACTTTCCTGCAGTAATCACCTTGGATGGCCCATGCACTGTCTTGTCTTAGTCATCACACAACACACACACACACACACACACACACACACACACACACACACACACACACACACACACAAACACAAACACACAAACACACCTCTTACCTGTCCATAAATTTAAAGAATGTTCCTGATGCATCCTCTTATTTTTTCACTGCCCCTTATAAGTCATGGATGATTATAGTCAGTCAAAGCTAGACATAAGATTTTCATTCTTACTATTGTTCAGATAGTTCTTCATGACGCCAGACCTGTTGATCAATTAACTTAAGTGATTTGAATAAATATTTTAGAATTCTTCCCAGCATCATTTACTGTTCCTCCAAGTTGTGTTCATAAGTCTTTAGCATATGTGTTTAGAGGTACAGCAAACCATGTACAGACACACTCCCCTCCCACTCAACTGTTCCCAATTTTACAGAATGTTCCTGATTTTACCTTATAACTGCCCTTTCCCCTTGTATTTGATGGGCCATTACAGTAAGTCAATAATACCAGATTTTAGAATTTCATACGTCTTATTGTTCAGAAAAGCATCCTAGTGGAAGAGCTGCTTTGCATTAAATCTTCAATTAATGCAGAGGACTAAAGTGCCGATTTACTAACATGGGGTTTTCTGGGCTATTAGTATCTTGCTCTTTTAATTAAATATCTTAGGTTAAATATTCACACACTACCCCTGGTGTTTAGTGTTAGTGCAGGGACTAACAGCATGCCTTGTTGAAGAGTTGTTTATTGTGCTAAGGGATACAGGATTCAAAGTGTTATCCCTATTAACGAGTGACTTAGGCGTTTAGTGTTACCCTCATACATATCAAGTCTTTTCTGCTACAAAGCCTGTTAGTCTCATAATAAGTTAAAAAAACAACAGTAACATTTCAAATACCTGGTGTCTAGTGTCTCCCTACCCATATGTCTTTTGTGCTGCAAAACCTGTTGTTCTATTAATTTTTTACATAACGTTAGAGGAATATTTAAATATTCCTGGTGTCTAATGTTCCCCAATATTGCATATTTGCTTGTTTAAGGAAGTTTAGAAGTATTTTTATTTTATTTTTATTTATTTTACATTTGTTGACCGGGCTAGTCTAGCTGGATATATGTCCATTTTCAGTAGAGGCCCAGGGAGAAAAGCTCCAAACAGTTCAAATAAAGTTCACATCTACAGAAGTACATATTTAAAATGCAAATACATTCACCGTAAAGAGAAAAACAAATTTAAGTGGTCACACATTTATAAAGTATTAAAAAATGCAAAATATTTGACTAGACTTAGTACAATTACTAATGAAGTTACAATTAAATGTTCAGAAAGAATAATATCTAAACAGTATAGTAAAAAATGTAGATAAGAAAGGAAGATAAAAAGAAAGTAAAATGGAGTAGCAGTTGAGTAATACATCTAGTAGTAAAACATGTCACTTTTTTGAGAATACAGTAATAAGGAAGACTATGATGGAGAGGTAGAATAGTAGTTGTTAAGATTAAATTGTTGCAGAGATGAGAAGGTAAGGTTGAATCAAGTAACAAGAGCATGTTGGTCAGTCAGGTTTAGTACAGGGGCACATCCAAAGTGTTTTGAGGAAGAGCTTAAGTTTATTTTTAAACAGAGTAATAGAGGGAAGTGTGGAAAGTTCAGAGGGAAGTAGGTTCCAGGTTTTTCCAACAGTATTAGAGAACAGAAAGTCTCCAGCTCTATTGTTTGATTTAGTGATATATACAAGAAGTTTTTGTGAAGATCTTAGGGACGACTTCAGGTTATAATAGGGGTGAATAAGGCTAGATAGGATGGGTGTCTTGGCAGGTTGATAAAGTATTTTATGGGAGATGGCAAGTTGATTAAATTTCAGTTGCTGCAGTAATTCAAGCCACCCTAGATGCTTTAGATTAATACAGTGGTGCGTTCTGAAAAGGTTACCTGCGGCAAACCTGGCTATATTACTGTGGGAGTTTTCTAGTTTCTTAAGGTTATTTTTCGACAGATTAGCAAATATGGGTGAGGCATAAAGAAGGTTAGAGATTAGATGGGTGTGGGCAATAGTTATTCTAGTTGGAGGAGTGAGGAAGGGTTTGATCCTATAGAGAGCCTATTTTTTTATTAGTAGTTTTCAAAGTGTTGTTGATATGGGTGTCAAAGTTAAGGTTGTTGTCTATGGTGATACCTAGCAGTTTGGTAGTAAGATCTTGGGATAAAAGAGTACCATTATTGGATGATACAGTGAAGTCTATTGGGGGAGATTTACTGGTAGGTGTAAAAAGGAGAAGTTTAGTTTTTTTAGGGTTTAGTAGGAGACAGCATTTTGTAAACCATAGTTCTACATAGTTAAATACGTCTTGTGTAATGGGAGTGAAGTTCAGACACAGAAGTGGCTGAGCATACAAGTGTAGAGTCATCAGCGTATTTTATACATGTAGCTTGGGGAACTACTTGGTGAAGGTCATTGATGAATATAGAAAACAGGAGAGGGCCCAGTATGGACCCTTGAGGGACACCAATATTAACAGGTAGATGAGTAGAAAGAAAGGTGTTCCAGTCAGAGCACAGCTTGATGTCTGTTATTTAAGTAGGACTGGAACCATTTTATAGCTAGTATGTCAAGTGACAGAGATTTGGGAATGTTTATGAGTATATTGTGATTTACCATGTCGAAAGCCTTGGGCAGGTCAATGAAAAGTGCAGAGGAAAGCATGTTAAGGTTACTTTTTTTGTTGATGGTGTCTACAAAGGAAAGGAGAGCAGTAGTAGTGCTGTGGGAAGATCTGAAACCATGTTGGGAGTTGGAAAGCAGGTTATTATGGAGAAGGTGGTCTAGCAATTGCCTGTGGATACATCTTTCCATGATCTTAGATAAAGGAGAAAGTAGGGCTATGGGACGATAGTTGGAGAGTTCAGTGGAGTCTCCCCCCTTATGAAGGGGAATAATATGAGAGACTTTCCAAAGTTTGGGGATATATGCTTCAGTAATGGTTCTATTTATGAGAATGGAGATGGGGTAAGCAATAGATTTGGCTGCTAACTAAGTATTCTGCGGGTAGTTGTTCAGCAGAAGGAGTGCATGGTTTGAGTTTTTGGATAAGGGTGAGAATAAATGCTGTTGGGACAGGTTGGAAAAGAAATGGAGGTGGTGGGTTAGAGTCAGAATTATATATAGTTACATTTTGAGGAGAGAGCTGACTGGCAAGAGTTTGAATTGCTTTGGTGAAAAGGTATTAAAGGCATTAGCAGTTTGTTTGGGATTGTCCTTGTCAGTGCCTTGTGGGTTAAGTGTGATAGATTGACCGGGATGTAATAATCAATTAATACTTGCCCAGAACTTTTGTGGTTTATTATGGTGGGTCTGTTGAGATTGTAGGTAATAGTTTTGTTTATCGGACAGTATAGCTTTTTTTGTTTCATTTCTCAGTTGTTTGTAGTTTTGTAGGTCAACAGGGTTTTTAGTTAAGCGTGATTTATTCCAGTTTTATTTCTGAGATGGATTTTTTGCTTAGTTTCTTTAGAAAGCCAAGGAGCAGATTTAGTTCCTATCCTAATAGAGCGGGTAAGGAGCATGGTGGTTGAGTATGGCTAGGAAACTAGCATTAAAGTAATCAACAGCTTCATCTAGAGAAAGGTGTTTTAAGGGGGACCAATTACATGCTCTAAGTTCACTTAGGAAGAGATCCAAGTTGAAGTTTTTCTTGGTTCTAATTGTCCTAAATATGGGTTGAATGGGTGGATTGGTTTTGCGCCAGATAATGTAGGTTAGTGAGTGGTTGCTTACGTCGTCAGGGAGGGTTCCAGATTCATAAGTCTGGGGTTGATTATTAATGAGTATCCAATCTAAGGTGCTTTCTTTTTTATTAGTCTTGTTTATTCTAGTAGGGGAGGTAATAGTTTGGGTAAACCCATAGAGATTAATATGGCTAGTAGGGTACTTTTGTTGCAAAATTTCCAATCAATGCTAAAATCACCTAATATTATGGTTTCTTGGGGAAGGTTTTGAGATAACCAGCAAAGGATGTTTTCGATGGTAGTAATGTTATTGCCTGGAGGAACATAGATGCAGATAATATAGATAGATTTGACTAAGTTTAGCTGAAGCTTGGTAATAAGTATCTCAGCATTAGAGTCCTAAGGAGGTTTTTGGTTGAAGATGGTTATTTGAAAACCAGATTTGAACAGAACTGCTACTCCATCACCTTTCTTGGCTACATGGTCAAGACGTAAGATGTTGTAACCAGGTGGGATAACTTCACTGTCTTTAGTTACAGGTTTTAACCAAGTTTCTGTTACACAAATAATATCAAAGGAGTAGAGTTCCAAGAGAGCATGGAGTTGTGCTATTTTATTATTAATGCTACGTATGTTGAGGTGAGCTATTAAGGCAGAGGGGTTTGGGTTGACGAGTTGAGTGGTAGTGGAGGTGTTTGGACCAGGGTTTGGGTGAATATCTCCATCCTTTAGGGAGAGGAGTAGTGTTAGATATCTAGTATTAGTATATTTACTGAGAAGAAATGGATATCTTCCGTTATTAGGGAAGTTATATCTAATGTGGGATTTCCTATGGTATTTAGGTAGTAGATAGCTGGGTGTGGAATTAATGTTGAAATGGTCAGTGTGAGAGGCTAGTGAAGAAGAGGTAGATTATTTAGTAGGGTAGAGAAAGTGTGAATATATTGGGTGCTCAGAGGAGGTTAGCAGGTATGCTAGAGTCAAAGGAGGTAGACGTGTGAGTATGAGTAACCTCTGTAAGAGGACTAGGGTGGAGGGTTTATTCATTGCCATGGTAGATATAAATTATTACTATAGGTACAGAGGTAAAGTAGGTGTGGTAAGGAAAGGCAAAAGGGTGTGGTGGGAGAGATAGGAAGTGGTGGAAAAAGGCAGGAAAATAGAGAAGATTGTTTAATGGAAATGTGATTGTGATTGGTGGAATGGAGAAGGGGTGTGGCTTGATAGGTATAAGTGTAGGACCACTGGGGGTGGGTGGAATTTGGGGGTAGGGGAGCGGAGTGAGCCCGCAGGGCAAACGGAGCAGGTTGAGACAATTGAAGGAGAAGCAACCATCAGAAAATGCAGGTAGCTAGAGGTAAGTAAGGTAGGACAAAAGTGAGAAAGGTCAGAAATAATACAGGAGTCTAATGAACATAAGAAACAGGAGGGTAGATACTGTTTCAGCACAAGGCGAGTAAGAGGAGGAGCAGGTCAAGAACTTAAGGAATATAGTGAAGTTGCAGAGGTAAAACAGAGAGAGGCAGTGAATAATGGATAGGATAAGGGTGCCACCTAGTGGGCAAATCTAGTATTGTAGGAAAGTGTGCGATTGAGCTAACTGGTGAAGAACTGTGGAAGATGAGATACTTAGTAAAAGAGGGTTATTGTAAGTGAAGATGTATGTTGGTTGTTGGGTAGATAGAAGGGAGGGGTAAAGGCTGCTGGTTGCTCAAGCTCGTAGCAAACTTTGGAGCCCTGATGCAAATAGTAGAGAGAGGCCTACTGTACAAGTGGGACTAAGTCCATAACATACTTTCTTCCTTCCTTGATAGAGGGTGCAGAGAACAAGAGGCAGGTAGATGAGACCACTGGAGTTTGGATAGGGTTCTTTTATCACCGGGTAGGTTGTGGCTATAGCAGGATCAGGACAATGTTGACCTGGGTACTTTGGGGAGAAAGGGAGATAAATGTAGAGGAGAGAACAGAGTTAGCATTCAGCAAGTTTCTAGGCAGTAAAGCTAGCAGTAATAAAATAAAACATTTACATTCAGACACAATTAATAATGAAGTTAAATGCAATTCTTATAGGCATTCTAAGCATGTGCCTAACAAATCAATAGGAATAGCATACAAGCTAGGTGCAACAGAACTAAAATTAAGTGAATAAGGTCAACATTAAAGCAGTTCAGGCATTGACTATAAGTAATACTGTAAACATAAAATGCTAAGGTACAATGGATTTTCTTTCCTTTTATCAAATAATAGTTGTCTTGCTGGAGACCAGATTAAAAATCCCCAGAAAGAGGTAGGACGAAAGTTGGGGGCAGACCCAGAATCAAACCTTAATATAAAGGCAAGAAGGGAGTCGCCATCATCTTAAAGTAAACAAGTGAAGGAGAGATATGAGCTTATGCACGTTCAAACTACAACCACAATGGTGGTACCATTACGAGCAGCCATTCCAGGCTGTAATCAGGTAAAATAAACGTCCACAGCACACTCAGGCTAGTTTCACATGTGAGGCACTTTTACATCTAGTCGTACCACGCTGTGAGCAGGTAAAGGGATTTCCAGAGTGTTCAGATTAGCTCCATGTGGGTGGCGTAGTTGCAATTAGCCGTTTCAGCTAGAATAGCGCTAAAACACTTGAAATTGGACAATGCACCAATATTTCAGTAATGAAATTGCAGGAACAAGTGTTTGCTTGCAAGGCAATAAATAGTGTAAAAGCAATAGAATGCTCAGACTAGCTCCACGTGGGTGGCGCAGTTTCTAATAGCCGTGTAGGCTACAATCACAGTACTAACGTGGAGTAGGACAAACCACAGACTTATCAGTTATAGAATGTAGGAATAAGTGTAAGCATGCTATTTACAGAAGGAGAGACAACTACTACATCTAGGCATTCAGGTTATCACCTCCGTAGTTCATCTGTTAAAACAAACACGCTAGGTCTACTTGCCTTATGCTGTAACTGTTTAGTAATTTGGTGCGAATTACTAAACAGTTACAGCATAAGGCAAGTAGACTCAGGTATTACAATCAGGTTAGAGGCCACGGGGCTAAGAGATAGCTTCTACTTAAGGCTTCACATGGGTCGCATAAATGATAACCATTACTTTCTTTATAGAAACAGTAACATAAGTTACAGTAGTTTTAACAGTGGCTGAGTGACAGCCCCCTCGCCAGTGCACACATGCGCACACACACCTGCCCTTCCTCTACCCTAACTAACCTCCCTGCTGTGAACACCCAGGCAGACACAGTCTCACACACACACACACACACACACACACACACACACACACACACACACACACACACACACACACACACACACATTCATACAAGACCACTGATTACTCAGCATACACTCTCGCATGCAGCCACACACATATACACAAGCACACACACCCCACCAGTACCTGTCCACAAATCTCTCCAGCACTTACCTGTAATACACTACCCCAGCTAACCTACACAGACAAGCGATTCTCTGGCTCAGTTTGCTGCAGGGGAAGGAACGTGGCTAATCAGAATACGTTGTTTCCCTGAAATACCTCATTAGCATATAGCTTGATCAAGGAGACTGCTTGCTGCTGTGATCCTACAGATCATGTGAGATCAGTGAGGTGGGCCTGCCTCTGAATCAAAAAGTGCCACTGCCAGCAGTTATAGTTCATGTTAGGGCTTACATATGGTTGCAGCCCTTCCAGAATCTGGCTGCTTGCCCTCAACAGAAACTCAAGAATGTTAGCATCCCACTTCCAGTTATCGTATCTTGAGCTCTTCAACAACACCAACTTATAAATACACATCACAAAGAAGTATTCATAGCCCTAGGACCCTAACTGTTGCTAAAAAAGTATAAAACAGCAGAACAGTTCAGTATAGACTTCAGATATTCATTAAAACCAGTCTTAATATTAAGTCAAAATGAACAATTTAATATTAATTTTCAAAATGTTTTGTAAACAACTTGCAATACATCAATGAAAATTCACAATACACACATACAGTCAACGTACTCTATATTCATCCAGTTGTGAACCATCATATTAGACCAAACAGCTCTGTCCATGTTGCTTGGTTGTAAATTTATTTACAGAAATATGATAATTATGACAATTTGCATAATTAAATATTTCTCTACATGTTCTAGGCAGAGGCAAGTATTGCTGGCAGTCATGCTGCCATCATATAAACTGTAGGATCTAATTCTTGAATAACTTGTAAATAACAGTTTTGCAGTTATTAAAGTATACAGGACAATGCAAAACCTAAAGAAACTTGGCTATTTCTAAGCAACTGCCTAGCGGCATCACCAGGTTTTAATAAATTGCAGTCTAAAATGTTAGTAGACAGTTATATTTTGCCATTAGTGAAATAAATAGAAGGCAGCAACTATTTATCAATGGAGCAAAGATGGATACATTGTAAATTCTAGGGGAACCGTTTGATATTGCACAATAAGTAAAGTGTAAATCCAAGGATAGTTTGGGCCTAGTTAGAAATTATATTAAGTCAGAGTATGACCAGCTAAGAAACTAGACATACAGGACTTATGAAGACAGCGACAACAGAAAATTACGTTACATAAAGATAAGAGTACCATATTTTATAAGACAGGGACAATTAGAAAGAAGAAATTAAGATGTGGTTGCCTGGGAAGAAATATAAAGATATTTGTAGGATATAATGCTAGGACCTCTAAAACTACATTCATCAATTACACAGTCTGGGTATGTGTTAAGCCTACTGTGGAAAAGTGCAGCTAGTGTGACTTCCATTACGTTTATCACCAGCAGAGCTGCCTCACCAAAAATTCAGTCACCATGTCCCCTCATTTCTTGAAATCTGGAATTAACAGCAAATGGTAATGCAAAAGACGTGGTCTGGCTTCAGCCTAGAAAAGAAGACTGCTATAATAATGACTACAGCTAGTACATAGCTATGCCTGAAACTGCTCCATATTGCCGTGTACCATGTAAACATAAAGATATCTTTAAACAACCAATAAGAATCCAATATAGGCAAAAAAAGCAACTAGAGAATGCAAAATTACAGCAAAATTACAGAAAACAAAAATAAAAGAGTACAAAAATAAGGATGAATGCAAGAGGAATGTACTTGCTGGAGTACGGCTGGCACTGCAGACATATATGTTGGAACAGAAGAAAAATAGCACAGCAGGCAAGATGTGGTTGCATGTAATCCCAAAGGCAAGCAGAGTGGGTTAACAAATTATTACCTCTGTTACTGGCAAAAAAGCAGACACTATCCTGCCCCTTCCCGCTATCCATCCCTTTGCTCCATGATTTTCCTCCTTCTGCCCCACCTACTCCATCCCATACCACATTTCTGCTCATCACTGAGGGTGATAGAATAAGCTGCAGTGGTACGGCGGTAGCATTGTTACCTCACGGCAAGAGCTTCTCCCGTTCGATTCTCAGTGGGGCTTGTTAGTGCCTTCTGTGTGGAGTCTGCATGTCCTCCCCACGGTTGGGTAGCATTCGAAAGACATGCTTGCGTAAATAGGCGTGCCTTCGTTGAAGGTTGGGCGTCGAGCTGGCACCTTGACGTTTCGTAAAAAAATCTATTGCCGATCATTAGCGGACCGGAGTTCCACTGTGGTGACCCCTTACTGGGAAAAAGCCAAAAGACCAACAACAACAACAACAACAACAACAACTGAGGGTGATATAATACATTTTAAAATATTTTTTTTCTTCACCTGATACAGAACACAGTCACTTCATGTTAAAGCAATCAATGCTTTTATGAAAATTCACATCTGAAGATGGTGACTTTACAACCTCTGGTTTATTACTTGTCACAGCAAACAGAAAAACAGAGTCTGCAAAGTTATTTCAAGATTTCTAGTGGGATACGTAGAGAACAAGAAATATGACAGGTGAGGCAGGAGAATGAAATGGAGAAATATGTGTTCTGGATGGATACAAGAAACTGTTATTTTACAAAAAGGTGTGGGAGGCCTTGAGGCTTTTGCCATACTGAATGGTAGCATACAACATTATAGATGCATTTAAAAATGATATGAATTCATATATCCATCCATCCTCAACTCTTTTTCCCATTTTGTACATGGGGTCAGGGTGTCACTTCAATAGTGACAATCGTCTTGAGCCAAGGTTTACACCGCCTGGTGGCTAGTCCTGCAGCGGTAGTTCACTCACACATGTACTCACATCTACGGACAATTTGCAGTATTCAATCCACCTACTGCATGTCTTTTGAATGTGAGAGAGGAAACCAGAGCACCTGGAGGAAACCTACGCAACTGCATGGAGGACATGCAGACTCTGCACAGAAGGCACCTCAGCCGAGAATCAAACTGGAGAACGTCTTGCTGTGAGGAGACAACGCTAACTGCTGCACCATAGTGGCCACCCTGAATTGATACATACACTCATGTTAATATTGGTTTTATTTTGCTACTGTGTTTGTTCATGTATATACAAGTTTCAATAAAATATTGTAAAAAAGAAAATGGCACACTGAAGAGAGGTGGAGTGGAATTCTTGTAAATATCAGACTCTGGAACTGCTGGCAGAATTAAAATGATTCTTTGTGCAGTTACTACCTGTGACCGCTTCACAAGGACAGAGTCTAGTTATTGTGATGGTCTGTTTTCTGAAGCAGAAAAGTACAGTTGTGCACACTTACCATAAATGTAGATGTTTGAGTGTATTCACTGCTGCAGTCATTACATTTGGGTAATTCTGCTGGCAGGTTGCCCTCAGCCGGCCTGAATTCCAAAGTCTTGGGTCCTGCGTCAGCTGCTGTCACCCCCTCCCTGACGTCAGGTCGTCAGGGGGTATAAAAGAAGCGGACGATGCCATTTTCTTCAGTTTTTCTTGCCCCAGATGTCAGGTGCCCCTTAAAAGGGTAGTCACATTTTATATATATATAAAACAATAAATGCACCAATATAATTTTTTACCTTCATCTATAAGCAAATACACCACATAGGTTGTATAAGTCAGAGAAAGGAAAGATAAGATCCATTGAAAAAAAGGGGGATGATGGGTGGGTAACCTGGACTGCAACAGTGAATACACTGGAACATTTACATTTATGGTAAAAGTGTACACAACTGTACTATGATCTTCGTGTTTCACTGTTGCAGTCATTACATTTAGGTAGAGTCCCAAAGCTATGGTTGGGAGGCTGGAGCTAAACATTATTAGGAGCGGCTATGAGTCCCTGCAGAACTGCAGTGGCAAAGCCTGCTCTGGATTTAGAGTAAAATGGCAGATGGTAATGCTTTGTAAAGGTGTGCACTGAACTCCAAGTAGCCGCCTCTAAAATGTCTCTGGTTGGAACTCCGCTGAGAAAAGCTGCTGAAGTGGCTGCAGCTCTGGTGGAATGTGGCATAATGCCCTTAGGCACTGGCTTGCCATGGTTTGAACAGCATAAACGAATGCAGTGGCCTATCCACTTTGAGATAGTCTGCTATTCTTTCCTTGTGATCCTGCAGCATATGCCATTAGTAATTGCTCTGTCTTCCTGAAAGCTTTGGTCCTGTCCAAGTAGAATCTAAGCTGTCTGTGTATGTCCAAAGAGTGCAGAATTCTCTCCCCCTTGTTCTGTGGATTTGGATAAAAAGTTGGCAGATGAATAGTTTGGTTAAGAGCCACACTGGACACCACTTTAGGTATAAATGTTGGGTTTGTTCTCAGAGAGACCCTGTCTGGATAAAAAATGATAAAAGGCTCCACAGCCATGAGCTCCTGTAACTCTGAAACTCTTCTTGCTGAAGTAATTGCTAGGAGCAGAGCTGTTTTCCAAGATAAAAACTTTATACCAACAGTAGCCAATGGCTCAAAAGGAGGCAGGGTGAGCTTTTCCAAGACACAGTTGAGGTCCCATGCAGGTATTGGTGATCTCCTTGGAGGCCTTAAAATTTTGGCTCCTCTGAGGTACTGCTTTAATAAAGGGTGAGAAAAAATCGGTGGCTCTGTATTGTAGTGAGCCAAAATGGCAGAGGCATGAATTTTAATTGATGAAAAGGATAGGCCTTTGTCCAGCATCTCAGTTAAGTATTGCAAAATCTGAGGAATATTTGGTACAGTTGTATCAGTTCCTTGTGCCTGGTTCCAAGCACAGGATCTCTTCCATTTTCCAGCATAAGACTTTCTAGTACTAGGCCTTCTGGCTTCCAGCATGACATCCATCACAGCTTTGATGAGAGGTGTTCTTTGTATGACTACATTATCCGCCATGCTGCCAGGTTTAATGTCCTGAGTTGACTGTGCACGATTTGATTGTTTTGCTGGGACAGTAGACGAGGTAAATGAGGTAAGGTCCAAGCTGGGTAACGAGACAAGTTCCTTAGGATTGGATACCAGTACTGGTGGGGCCAGTCTGGGGCAATCAGTATCTTTGGTTTCTCCTGTCTGACCTTTAGGAGTACCTTGGGGAGGAGAGGCAGTGGAGGGAAGGCATATAGTGATAGGTTTTTCCAGCTGAAAGATAGGGCATCCACTTTCCATGCTTGTCTGTGATAAGTCCTTGTGCAGAATCTTTTTAGTTGGTAGTTGTGAGGGGAGGCAAATAGGTCTATGTCCGGGCGTCCCCATTTCCTTGTTATCATGCTGAAGACTTGTGGATCCAGGTGCCACTCGTGGGGATCCATGAGATTTCTGCTTAGTTCGTCTGCCAGAGTATTTTCTTTTCCTGGCAGGAATTGTGTCTGCAAATGTACTTGGTAAGTCAAAGCTGTGTCCCACAATGTCATAGCTAGTCTGCAAAGGGGGTAAGAATGTGTGCCCCCCCTACCTGTTTATGTACCACATGACCGTGGTGTTGTCTGTCTTTGTCAGCAGTTGTCCCGGTTGAAGTAGGTCCTTGAAGGCTGTCAGGGCATTTTGAACAGCTAGCATCTCTTTTTGTTTGATATGTAGATGCATTTGGTTTGTGGTCCATGTGCCCCGAATGCATCTTCCTGCCATGTGGGCCCCCCAGGCATAACCTGATGCATCCGTCGTTAGGCTCTGCCTGGCTGGAGGTAATGTGAATGGCTGTCCTTTGTTCTGGTGACAAGCCTTTGCCCACCATCGAAACTCCTGTTGCAGGCAGGGAATGAGAGCAATCATTGTTTCCAGGCTGTGGCAATGTTGAGTCCAAACACTTTTTAGGTACCATTGAAGTTTCCTCATATGCAGTCTTGCATATATAATTAGTAGGATGCAGGATGCCATGAAGCCCAAAGCCTGCAGAATTTTTCTTGCAGATAACCGGGTCTTTGTTGCCAACATTGTGAAATAGGTAGTCAGTTGCCTTTGTTTATCTGGTGTGAGATAAACCATTTGAGCAGTTGTATTCAAGCTTGCACCCAGGAATGTTATATCTTGAGAGAGTACTAGTTTTGATTTCTTTTCGTTGACTGTGTACCCTAAGCATGTTAGTAGTCTTTTCACAAACGCCAGATGTTGAAGAAGAATGTCCTTGTTCTCTGCTTGAATTAGACAGTCATCCAAATAAGGGTATATTTGTATTCCTCTTTGTCTGCAGAATGCAATTACTGGTGCCAGGCACTTTGTAAAGACCCTGGGCGCAGTAGATAAGCCAAAGGGCAGTGTAGAGAATTGGTAATGTATTGAACCAGCCTTGAATCTGAGGTGTCTTCTGCACGATTGTCTGACTGGAACATGCAGGTATGCCTCTTTTAGGTCTAAAGTCACAAGCCAAGCGTTCTTGCCCAGCATGGGCAGAAGCTGCTGCAAAGTCAACATTTTGAATTTTGGAATATCCAGGAATGTGTTCAGAATAGATAGGTCCAGTATTGGCCTCCAGGCCTTGTCCTTTCTGGGTACCAAGAACAGTCTTGAGAAAAATCCTTGTCCCCGCTCTTGCACTGGTACTTGCTGAATGGCCCCCATGTCCATGAGGGATGAAACTTGTTTTTGTGTCTCTGTCCATTGATTTTTTGGCAGATCTGGCCAGCCTTTGGCAGAGTATGGAAATGGAATGTGTAGCCTTGTGACACTATATTTAGAACCCATTTGTCCTGGGTTATAATGTGCCAATTTTGAGCAAAAAGTGCTAATTTTTCCCCTAAGGGTGCTGCTGGAAGATAAGTGCTTGGTGCAGGAAGGGGAGTCATTGGGACTGCTTTCTGTATGTTTGTGCTTTATCTTCTCCAGCTTTGGAGGTAAAAGCACCCCATTGTTTTGACCTACAAGAACCTTGCGCCTGGGATCTGCCCCTTGGGCGTCTGGATCTAACCCTTTGAGGTCTGTCTGACACAGAAAAGGACCAGTTTTATGTAGGCCAGTGTCTACAAAACCTAGGTGGCTGTACTTGCAAGAACCCTTTAACAGTTTGCATAGATTTAGCTTTGTCTTCCACCTTCTTTAACACCTCTTCTGCCTTAGCACCAAACAAAGTATCATGCTGTAAAGGTGCATTTAGTAACTTAACCTTAACATGATTAGGCAGATTTTGTTCCTTTAACCAAGTGTGCCTCCTAATTACAGAACCCGTAACTGCGGCCCTGCAGGAGGCCTCCAAAGAATCAAAACCACATTGCAAAGTATGCTTTCCAGCTTCTTCAGCTGCATGCAATAAATACTGCATTTCCTATTTTCAGCACATTCAGAATTTAACATCATTTTCTGTTTAAGCAATCCCATGAGGTGTTGCTGATACTTGAGCATATGAAACTGACAGTTTAAGGCCCTTATAGCCAAAGTTGCAGATGTGTAAACCTTTTTTCCCCATCTATCCAATGCTCTTGAATCCCTGTCAGAGGGGGCTGGGTTTTTTGCTGTAGAGGCCTTAACTCCCTTGGGACCCTGTGAAATAGTTTCTGGGTCAGCAGCAGGGTTTTTAAAAAGAAATTTGTGTAAGTCAGGAACCCTGTAATATCTGTCAGGCTTAACAGGAGCTAGCGGTAAGGAGTCAGGGGTCAAACTAGACTCCGAAAATACATCATCTACAATGTCTAACACAGGAGGAATGGCTAGAGGCCTGTGCTGTGGTAGTAAGCGGAAATCCCTGAGCCTCTTTTTTGATTCTGAAAAATCTTGGATTTCCCAGTGAAAATGCTCCCTCATGGTATGCCAGGTTTCCCCAAAGGAATAATCCTCAGGAGGGGATGCTGAAGGTATAGATTCTTCAGCATCAGAGTCCTCAAAGGGGGATAAAGAATATCCCTGATCAGAAGAAATAGAAACCTGATCTGAAGATTCATAGTCAGTCTCTTGCCTAGGCCTTTTATCAGAAGGGGGATGGGAACCCCTGATCAAAGTAATCAGGTCTTCAGCCATCTTGATCATCTGTTTTTTGGGCATAGAGACATGTACACGTGGCTCTTGAGTTTGTCTCTTTGCTTTAGAAGCTGCTTTAGTCTTTGTCTTTGAAGCTGAAGTTGTTTTAATGTAAAGATGTTGTGGTCTGAATACACCCTCAGAAGCCGGTACCTGCTCAGCGCCTCCAGACCCATCTGAGGGATTAGCATCTGAGGCTCCAATACTTTGAGTATCCAGTGGCATGGCCGACTCCATGTGGGAGTTGGTAGGGGCCAGCGACTCTAAAGTAGTGGGTGTCAGGGGCTGCGAAAGTGCCTCACTGAGAACCGGTGACTGGCTTAGGAGAAGATTTATCGTCGGTTTTGGACCTCGGTTGTTTTTCTTTATCCTTTTCTTTGCGTTTTTTGTAAACTCCGGCAGTCGGATGGCTATCCGACGACATTTTAGGATAATTAAACCTGCTACCAAAATACTTAGCAAAAGAATACCAACGCTTAATAGTGTGTTGGTTAAATCTAGCACAAAACTGACAACCAGAAATGTTGTGATCAGGGCCTAGGCAAGGAATACAGTAAGAATGAAAATCCTTATGAGGTATTTGCTTTCCACAAGTAATACAATTATTAACTTTTTCTGACATCGGTCCCCAACAGGGTACTTAGCTTTATTGAAGACTTCGGTTCTGAAACTCAAACACGAAAATTTCAGGAGTCAGCCGACCGGCACTTGCGAACTGCTTCGGGCACCGCGCAGCAAGAAAGACTGAAGAAATTGGCATTGGCCACTTCTTTTATACCCCTGATGACCTGACGTCAGGGAGGGGGCAACAGCAGCCGATGCAGGACCCAAGACTTTGGAATTCAGGCCGGCTGAGGGCAACCTGCCAGCAAGATTACCCAAATGTAATGACTGCAACAGTGAAACACGAAGGACATCTGAACATTTAGGAAAACTGACATTGAGACAGACATATCAATTGTCCCTGTTTTGGAGGAATATTTCCATTTTCAGACCTGATTTAGGATATCCCTATTTTTGGAGTAAAGCAGACTGATGGACTACACATCTCCTCTCAGTAACATATTTTTGTACTTTTGTAATATTGTACTATTGTACAGTGCTTTTCTACATATCTAAGCTCACATGTCATACGTATTAGCCTTCAGCAGTTCAGACATTTTAGTTTGCTGCATTTAGGTATAGTTACAAGACAAAGCTTCCAGTTTGGATTGCTTGGAAAAGTATCTGCAACAGGTAACTACAGCATAAAAATGGATACACCCACAGCAGTTGTTAGCTGACTACTGACTACACTTACAACTTGTTGCTAAACTCCTTACATTTCTGCTGATTAGATCATTCCTTCTATGGTTTGCAAAAAACAGAATATTCAGCTTTCTGTCATCTGTACGTTTTTACCACACTTCCTCTTTATCACAGTGCAGTAAACTTGTCAAATTTTCCACAAACAAAAAAGCACAGATCTCAACATAAGTCAGCAAAACAGAGGAATGAAATACTTTAATGCTGACTCACAAATGAAGGAAGCTTGGAGTTCACTGTGCTCTGCATTCAGTATGCAGGCAACAACTCTGTGCACACATGTATGCTACTTGTATAACATCAGTTGCAGGAGCATCATTAAATTCTCAGTGCAGAACTCTCAACCTGTGGACGCTGAAAATAAGAACAAATGCCAATGTAGCAATGTACACTTAAAAATGTGGACATCTAATTAGCATAAAATCTGAATACAACAGCACAACCCTTCCCGCTTCCAGTATGACTGCAAGATAATACTCAAAAACAAGTTTAAAAACAGTTTGACAAAAATGATGGAAAATATAATTACTTTATCAAGGAGGCAGTGAAAAATCTGTAGACTTTGTGTCACAAAATTCTACAACACAAGATCAATGACAAAACCCAGCAGGTAGATACACAGGAAATCCAAAAGTGGAAAAGCAGACAACCGACTCCACGGCAATGTAAATCACGAATGGTTTATTCCAACATCAAGTACCAACAACACAAAGAAGGATTGAGCGTTTTCATCTCCACCCTGGAGACCTCTTCAGAATCAATTAAACAGGACAAAGATGCCACTTTTATATGCTCACTAATACATATAAATTAATCATGATTCAATTAACAGTAATTACACCATACTTACAATTGGCCACAACCAGTTAACTGCTGTGATTGTAAAACCTTTTAAAACCATAGCTAGTTGTGTAAATCAGCGTAAATACGTAGAAGAATATATGAACATACTAGAGACATTAACCGTAAGAATGTGAATAATGCACTTTATAGGCACTCTATAGTATGTTCTAATGCCAATTTCAAATTCTGGGCCTTGGAAATAGTTGAACCTCCCGATAGAGGGGGAGATTGGGTAACCAAATTGTTACACAGGGAAATGATATGGCAGCTTAGATTAGATGCTTGCAATGGCAAAGGGATGAATGATTGTATATCTATTACACCAGCATTAAAATTACTGGCTTCTGATCCTAAGAAACATACCCATTCCCTATAATAAGAGTTTTTGCATTGTGTATATATTCACACTTCATTTTCAGAATTGCATTTTATCTGATTGGGTTATATTTATTCTATACTTGGTTATATTTATTTCAGCATTACTATATCTATACACACAACATTTTTTTCACACTTTTTAATATCAACATATTCTTCTACACCAATACATATATTTTATGCTTTTAATTATACAATATTTTAATTATACAATATTACATTACTCATACTATTTTATCACCTTACTACTCTTTTTATTTATTTATAATGTGTATATGTAATAATTTTATATTCAATATTTATATTTAATATTACAATACAATATTACACATGTATTGCATTATACCTTTATATTTTTCACATTTACATTTATATATATATATATATATATATATATATATATATATATATATACACAATTTTTATACATAGATATACATACTTATTACATATTAACACACATTTTTTTATTAATCAAGCGGCACTTTATATGTGGATGGCATTTTTTCCACACAGGGTAGTTCTAAAACAATAGGTATGAGTGGTCTTATACACTTCTGACATGCTGATTTACACAACTAGCTATGGTTTTAAAAGGTTTTACAATCACAGCAGTTAACTGGTTGTGGCCAATTGTAAGTATGGTGTAATTACTGTTAATTGAATCATGATTAATTTATATGCATTAGTGAGCATATAAAAGTGGCATCTTTGTCCTGTTTAATTGATTCTGAAGAGGTCTCCAGGGTGGAGACGAAAGCGCTCAATCCTTCTTTGTGTTGTTGGTACTTGATGTTGGAATAAACTATTCGTGATTTACATTGCCGTGGAGTCGGTTGTCTGCTTTTCCACTTTTGGATTTCCTGTGTATCTACCTGCTGGGTTTTGTGATTCGTAGTTTCTTTTGGATTGCTTCTTACAACACAAGATCACTTACTTCTGCTTTAGAAAAAGCAGTTGCAAAATGTTTGCCCTCTTTCTTTAAAATATTGTTGCCATTTCTATGTCGGTCATATAATATAGCAATAACCCACGCCTGGGTGTGAGTGATGCTGGATTTACCCACGGTTGGCATGGTTTGGTCACGAGGGTGAAGCACGAGTGGCCAAACAAAGCCAACCGTGGGTAAATCCAGCATTACCCACACCTAGAAGTGGGTTATTGCTACTATACAATGACATTATTTAAGAAAAAAAATAGTTACTTTTCTTAAATAATGGCATTGTATAATGCCTCCTTGCTGCCCTTCCACAGCTGTCTGGTATTCTGCGGCAATTCTGATGTACTGCGCATGCATATGCCTACGCAGTATATCAGAGCTGTGGGCAAAAGCAATGGAGAAAGCAAGATCTCCGTTGCTTTTTACAAACGGTTATCGCTATGTTAAATGGGTTTAACATAGCGAGACAGCTTTAAAAAAAGCAACGGAGAATCTCTGTTGCTTTTTTTAAAGCTGTCTCGCTATGTTAAACTCGTTTACCATAGCAAGACAGTGTGAAGCAACGGAGATCTTACGTTCTCCATTGCTGTAAAAAAAGAATTATAGTAACGGAAAAAGTCCGGGCGACCGGACCTTTTTCCATTACTATAACTCTGATTTACGACATGCACACTGACCAATCAGCGTGCACGTTTTTGAATATTAATGGGGGGGTCATTGTATAATGTGGTTTTCTGTATACTACACAGCTTCAAACATCACACATGATGAGGGAGATTTAGAAAACTGTGTAAAGGGGTAAATCAAGACTGAAAATATTGATCCGACTTAAAAAATAGGGACATCCTAAATCAGGTTTGAAAATGGAAACATTCTTCCATAATACGGACAACTGACATGTCTATCTCAATGACAGTTTTCCTAAATGTTCAGTTTCTGCTTCAGCAAACAATAACTAGATTTTGCCCTTGTGAAGTGGTCACACTTAGTAACTGCACAAAGAATCATTTTAATTCTGCCAGCAGTTACACAGCCTGCCATTTAAAAGAATTCTGCCATGCACATTCCATTTATATATCTGAACTATGTGATCACAGTTCTCAGTTTAGTGATTTTGTCCCCTCCAGTGACTTCTGCAGACTGAAGTGTAACTAAGCACAAAGTAACTTACATAATGAGCTAGTCAGGTGACTCTACTATCACATAACTAGTGCTTCAAGGGTTTCCTTTTAAGGTAAATTTTACAATTCTCATAGTCATTAAAACCTGGGAATTCACAGTCATCTAGCTTAACTAAGCAACAATATTCCTTACACTCCAAAATATCATCAGCATCAACTATAGTACAGCAATCTTTAACATCGCCTACATAAATTATGAGCACATACATGATTGCAGACATCAATAACAAAGAACACTTTAGCTAAGCATGCTGGCAGTTGGATCAAAAGCAAATGTTTTAATTTTGCACTTCATTGACTGATTTAGTCCCTCAAAGCCATGGTCCCTTTTCAATGAAGAACTTTGGTAGTATTCATCTTAATAAGGGAAATTTGGCTAAGGCACCAAGGAACTTCCTCTACTCTTCATTGTTGTGAGTGGGACCCATTTTGAAGGAGCACTTCCTGTTTCCATTCCAAGTGCAGAGGCAGCCTGGGGAAACAGGGAGGCAGATGTAGAGAGAAGTAGATGATGAGAGTAGTGGAAGAAATGAAGGAGAAAGCAAATCTCAAGACCAAGGAATGTGTGCTGGATTCTGAGGAAATGTTTTAAAGAAACCTGTTTGCCAACCCTCCAGTCAGGAGGGTTGAAGGACAATTTACTTAAAGAAATGTTGGTGCAGAGTGAGCCAGAAAATAAAGGAGATGTTTCCTAGGCAGACATTAAGGAAAAAAACAGACAAGGAGGATGCAGAGACAATCCCGAGGAATAGTGGTGAGATGGAAAGAAAACATATGCAGATAAACCTAAAAGAAGACAAAAGTGGAGTAGCAGAAAAGAAAGCAGATGAAAATGAAAACCAGAAGTATGTGGTAAGGATTCAAAGTAAAGAAGACAAAGAAACGGACAAGTATGAAGTGTGGGTCAATTTAACAGCCGTTTTGAGTGCAAAAGCATGAGGTAAGGGAATTTATTCTTAACAACACACAGACATTTTGTAACATATTTGAGACTGTTTTTTCAAGGGAAACTTTTCTTGGAGAATATGAAAAAAGAAAGATGGTTACCCATGTAATTGTTATGTGATAAAACCCTGCAATATTGTGTTAAAATATAGAAAGAAAAATACCAAGCATGATAAATGTGGAGAGGAATATGGGTGTTATAAAATACTGAGGACAAACCAAAACATGTTTTTTTTTTTTTTTTTTTTGGGAAAATAAGGACACTTGACAAGTAACTGTGATAAAAGAAAATGTTATATTTGTGGGGAAATGGGACATACGGTGCAAAAAATTGTGAACTGTAATGTTATAAATATAACAAAATTAGACATTTATGGATGGCTTGCAAAAATGAAAACAAAAGTAAGGAAAAATAAAGAGAAGAAAATCAACAAAAAGAAGAAATTTTAGTAGTAGTAGAAAAAGAAAAATTGGATGAGAAAAAGTAAAAAGAGGACATATAAAAAAGGTTCTGAAATAAGCAATAAAGAAGAAATAAACTGAGATAGTAAAAGGATAAAAATAATTCTACTGATAAAATGGTAAAAATAATTAAAGGGATTATGTACAAAAGAAAAAAGAAAGAAAATGGATGAAAAGGAATGTATACAGCTAAAAACTGAGGCTTGGGTATAATGGTTAAGGTGTTTGACTGACAGGCACAAGGTACAGCGTTTGATTCTCACATTTTGGGAAGGAAAATGGTTAGGCTTAGAATGGCCTATTAAAGCCAGTGCTGTAATTACCCATGAATTTATGAAAAGTACAGTTGTGTACACTTACCATAAATGTAGATGTAAGAGTGTATTCACTGTTGCAGTCATTACATTTGGGTTATCTGTTTGTGGGTTGCCCTCAGTCGGCCTGATTAACAAAGTCTTGGGTCCTGCGTCGGTTGCTGTCCCTTCTTCCATGACGTCAGGTCGTCAGGGGTATAAAACATGCAACCGACGCCATTACATCAGTTTTTCTTGCCCCAGATGTCAGGTGCCCCCTAATGGGAAGCAATTAAAACATAAAAGCACAAAGATATACCTCCAACAAAAAAGCAAATACACCAAAAAGGCTTTTAAGCATAGTAAAGGAAAGTAGAGGTATAGCCAAAAGAAGTTAGGGGGCTGGAGGGAGGGTAACCAGGACTGCAACAGTGAATACACTCTAACATCTACATTTATGGTAAGTGTACAAAACTGTACTATGTTCTTCATGTTTCACTGTTGCAGTCATTACATCTGGGTAGATTCCCAAAGCTATAGTTGGGAGGAGGAATTTAGATAGCATTAGGGCCAGCTGTAAAGGCTCTGCAAGACTGCAGTGGCAAAGCCAGCTCTGGATTTAGAGAAAATTGGCAAATGATAATGCTTGGTGAAAGTATGTACAGAACTCCAGGTAGCAGCTTCTAGGATGTCCCTGGTAGGGACTCCTCTGAGAAAGGCTGTAGAGGTAGATGCAGCCCTGGTGGAGTGAGGTCTGATCCCCTGGGGGATAGGTTTTCCATGGTGCTTATAGCAGAAATGAATGCAATGGCTTATCCATTTAGAAATGGTTTGCATTGAAATAGCCTTCTCCTCTGCCCCTGCAGCAAATGCCACTGTCAGTTGTTCAGATTTCCTTTGAGGTTTAGTCCTGTCCAAGTAGAATCGAAGTTGTCTGCACATCTAAGGAATGCAGTATCCGTTCCCTTTTATTCTGTGGATTGGGAAAGAAGGTTGGCAAATGAATGGACTGATACCACCTTGGGCATAAAGGATGGACTGGTTCTGAGCGACACGTCAGCATGAAAGATGATGAAAGGCTCCACTGCCATAAGGGCCTGTAATTCAGATACCCTTCTAGCTGAAGCGATTGCTAAAAAAAAAGCGGTTTTCCAAGAAATAAATTTTAAGTCTGCAGTAGCAGATGGCTAGAAAGGAGGTAGAGTGAGTTTCTCCAAGACAAAGTTAAAGTCCCAGGCTGGGGTTGGAGCTCTCCTGGGTGGTCTTGAATTTTTGGCCCCTCTGAGGAACTGCTTGAGCAGTGGATGAAAGAAGAGGGGAGGTTCTGTGTTATAATGAGCTGAAATGGCTGAGGCATGGATTTTAATGGAGGAAAAAGACAGGCCCCTGTGAAGCATCTCAGTTAAGCACTGTAAAATATGAGGTAAATTGGGCACTGCTGAACTCATCCCTTGAGACTGGTTCCAGGCACAGAATCTTTTACATTTTTCAGCATAAGATTTTCTAGTACTAGGCCGCCTTGCCTCTAAAATTATATCCATCACAAGTTTGCTGAGGGATGGTAAAGGAGAGATTAAGTAATTAGCCAGGTTGCAAGGTTCAGTGTTGGTAGATGAGGGTGCAGAATCTGGTTCTCCTGCTGTGACAGCAGGGAAGGAGTCTGAGGCAGGTGCCATGGAGATAACCGTGACACACTGCGCAGGAGGGGATACCAGTGTTGGCGCGGCCAGTCTGGAACAATCAAAATCATCCTTGGTTTGTCCTGTTTGATTTTTAGTAGTACTTTGGCAAGTAGAGGCAGAGGGGGGAGGGAAGGCATAGACTGATAGGTTTTTCCAGCTAAAGGACAGAGCATCCACTTTCCAGGCTTATTTGTGGGGAGTCCTTGTGCAACCATTGTCCAATTGGTAGTTCTGGGGAGAGGCAAACAGGTCTATATCTGGGATCCCCCATTTGCTTGTCAACATGTTGAAAATCCTTGGTTCCAGTTTCCACTCGTGTGGGTCCATGAGGTTTCTGCTTAGTCCGTCTGCCAGTCTTGCAGATAGCAGGATTTTTGTGTTTGAAGTAGGTTGTCAAATGAATTTGCTTTTCTGGCATGAGGTAAGCCATCTGGGAAGTTGTATTCAAGCTTGCTCCCAGGAATATAATTTGTTGACAGGGTACCAGGTGTGATTTCTTTTCATTTATGGTGTACCCCAGACAAGTTAGAACCCCTTTTACAAAGGCCAGATGATTCAAAAGTATGTCCTGGCTTTCTGCCTGAATTAGACAATCATCCAGGTATGGGTATATTTGAATATTTCTTTGCCTGCAAAATGCAATAACTGGAGCTAGGCACTTTGTGAATACCATGGGCGCAGTAGATAAGCCAAAGGGCAGTGCAAAGAACTGATAGTGTGTGTAGCCTGCTTTGAAGCATAGGTATCTTCTGCAAGATTCTCTGATTGGGATGTGCAGGTATGCTTCTTTTAAATCTAGTGTTGCCAACCAGGCATCTTTGCCTAGCATAGGAAGTAATTGGTGAAGAGTCAGCATCTTGAATTTTGGAATCTCCAAAAAGGTGTTTAGAGTAGACAGGTCCAGGATAGGGCACCATGAATCGTCTTTTCTGGGTACCAGGAAAAGTCTTGAGTAGAAACCTTGTCCCTTTTCCTCTTCTAGTACCAGATGAATAGCCCCCATGCTTAAGAGAGAAAGTACTTGTTTTTGGGCCTCTGCCCACTGATTTGGGGGTAGGTCCGGCCACCCACTTGGTGTTGGCAACGTGTGGAAGTGAAGTCTGTATCCCTGGGACACTACATTTAAAACCCATTTGTCCTGGGTAATGAGTTCCCAATTCTTTGCATGAAGAGCAATCTTTCCCCCCAAAGGGGCAGTCAGTTAAGTGCTTGGAAATTTTAAAAGGAAGTCACTGAGACAGTTTACCATAGGGAGGAGTCTTATTATTCCCAGACTTGGAAGTGGAGGCCCCTCACTGCTTAGTTCTGTGAGTCCCCAAGGACTATAACCTGGACTTTTTGCTGTGTCTGGGTTTGGCTTGAGAAGACCTGGAAGGGGCTGGAAAGGACCAATTCTTAGAGGGCCAGTGCCTACTAAATCTAGGAGGCTGAACGTGTAAAAAATCTTTAACAGTTTGCATAGATTTAGCTTTATCTTCCACAGCCTTGTTGCCAAACAGGCGGTCCTGGTTTAAAGGAGCATCCAACAATTTAGCCTTAACATGATCAGGCAAAGAGTCCTCCTTAAACCAAGCATGCCTTCTGAGCACAGACCAAGTAACAGCAGCCCTGCAAGAGGCCTCTAATAAATCAAAACCACATTGCAAAGTATGTTTTCCAACTTGGTCGGCAGAATGCATTAAATCCTGTAATACTTTATTTTCCACACAGTTAGGAATCAACATCATTTTCTGTTTAAGCAGTCCAATAACATGTTGCTCATATTTTAACATATGAAACTAGCAGTTTAAAGTCCTAATGGCCAAGGTTGCAGACGTGTAAACCTTCTTACTCCATCTATCCAGCACCCTGGAGTCTCTATCAGAAGGGGTAGGATTTTTAGCAGTAGAAGCCTTAATGTCCTTGGGCCCCTGGGAAATAGTCTCTGGATCTGCAACAGGATTTTTGAAAAGGAACTTGTGGGACTCAGGGACCCTGTAGTATCAGTCAGGTTTTCTGGGAGCAGGAGACAGGGAATCAGGGGCAAAACTAGATTCCGAGAAAGCATCACCAACAATGTCGAGTAAAGGAGGAATAGCTCAAGGCCTATGCTGAGGAAGGAGAAGGAAATCCCTAAGCCTCTTTTTTGAATCAGAAAAATCCTGGCTTTCCCAGTGGAAATGCTCCCTTACAGTATGTAAGGTTTCCCCAAAAGAAAAATCCTCAGGTGGGGAAGCAGAAGGAAGAGAGTCCTCTTCATCAGAATCCTCATAAGTAGGTAAGGGCAAATCCAGATCATCAGAAGAGTCAGAAAAAACAGAATCCTGATCAGAAGATTCATAATCAACCTCAGTCCTAGGCCTCTTAGAAGGGAAGGGGGGTTGGCTACCCCAGATTAGAGTTATTAGATCTTCAGCTACTCCCTATCATTTGTTTTTTTAGGCATAGAGGCCCGAGCATCGGTTTTTTAGACATGGATTGAGATTTAGGCCTAAGTAATAAAGAAGGCATCGATTTAATAAGCAAGTCCGTAGGCCTGAATACACCCTCAGAAGCCAGGGCCTGCACAGCGGCTCCGGACTCATCCAAGGTAGAGACATCTGTGGGTTACATAATTGAAGCATCTTGCGGTATACCAGACTATGAATGGGTCTCATTAAAGGCCTGCAAATCAGAAGTAGCGGGCATCAGGGGCTGCGAAAGCGCCTCACTGAGTACCAGCGAACTGGCGACTGGCTCAGGAGAAGCGTCGTCGGCAGTTCTGGACCTCAGCAGCCTGTCTCTGTCTTTATCTTTGCCTTTTTTTTGGAATCCCGGTAGTCTGATGGCTAACCAACAACATTTCTGGATAATTAAACTGAGAACTGAAATATTTAGAGGTGAAAATATACCGACAACGGATAGTGCGCTGATTAAATAAAGCACAAAACCGACAGCAAGGTACGTCGTGGTCAGGGCCTAGGCAAGGAATACAGTACGAATGAAAATCTTTATGAGTTATTTGCTTTCCACAAGTAATGCAATTATTAACTTTTACTGACATCAGTAAGGAGCAAGAAAAAGTTTCCCCAACGGAGTACTTAGCTTTAGTTGAAGACTTCAGTTTCGAAACTTGAAAACAAAAATTTTAGGAGTCGGCCGACCGGCACTTGCGAACTGCTTCTGCTTCAGGCACCGCACGGCAAGAAAGACTGATGTAATGGCATCGGCTGCATGTTTTATACCCCTGACTACCTGACATCATGGAAGAAGGGACAGCAACCAACGCAGGACCTAAGATTTTGTTAATCAGGCCGACTGAGGGCAACCTGCAAGCAGATAATCCAAATGTAATGACTGCAACAGTGAAACACGAAGAACATCCATGAATCTAAGGAAAAGGGAAAATGAAAATTTTAAGAGTGCTTTCTGTAAATGTGAATAGCATTAAGAATATAGTAAAAGGAATACGATTTTTGAAGTGGTACAATGGATCTACTTCAGATCGAAAGGCCACAGCGTTGGCACACATATGCCAGAGATGACAATATCTTATCTGCAAAATATGGACCCTAAATAAAAAACACTTTTTTTCTGCAGTAGGGAGGACTATGCCCCCTGCTGCACCCCCAACCCCCCCCCCCACTACTTAAATATACCAACTCCAAGATCGCATTGAAATGAATGGCAAGCTTTCATTACAGTGATCTCCATGCAAACCGTTCGATGTTTTGAAGGCACAATGTTGTCGTCTCGGCCATATGAGTGTTGAAGTTTTGTCCGTTCAATGATCTGAAGGGGCCCCCTTGTAATACATGTGATGTAGATGTAATTACATTAGAAGACAAGATTTTTAACAAATGAAAGATTACAAACAGAGAAACCATTGGATAATCTGGAATATGGGAAATGATGGATGTTCTGGAATAGCCATATTCTGCAGAAATGCAGAAAAAGGTATTAGATGTGACTTTAGCAAAAATTAGGAAGATTAAACATTGTAGATTTAAAATGGAAAGAAGTCTACAGAATTATAACACTGTATGCTTTATACTAACTGTAAAGAACGGTAAAGCTTATTGCATCAGATATTAGACTATGTAGTGATAAATGTGATTATACAGTGGATATAAAAAGTTTACACACCTATGTTAAAATGTCAGGTTTTTGTTATGTAAAAAAATTTAGCCCACAATAAATAATTTCAAAACTTTTTCCACCTTTAATGTGACGTATAACCTATGCTATTCAATTGAAAACCAAACAAATCTGTTAGGGGATAAATATAAAAAAAATGTACAATAAGCTGGTTGCATAAGTGTGCACACCCTTAAACTAATATTTTGTTGAAGCACCTTTTGATTTAATTACAGCATTCAGTCTTGTTGGGTACACACCTGCCATCAATTAAAGAGACTCTGATTAACTCCAAATAAAGTTCAGTTGTCCTAGTAGGAATTTCCTAGTAGGATTTTCCTGACATTTACTCAGTTGCCTACTACAGCAAAAGCCATGGTTCACAGAGAGCTTACAAAGCATCCAAGGGATATCATTGTTGAAAGGTATCAGTCAGGAGAAAGGTACAAAAAATTATCACAGCACTGGACATACCACGGAACACAATGAAGACAGTCATCAAAAAGTGGAGAAAATATGGGACAACAGTGACGTTGCAAAGAACTGGATGTCCTTCCAAAATTGATGAAAAGACCAGACGAAAACTGGTCAGGGAGGCTGCCAAGAGACCTACAACAACACTGAAGGAGCTGCAGGAATTTCTGGAAAGTACTGGTTGTGTACTACATGTGACAACAATCTCCCGTATTCTCCATATGTCTGGGCTATGGGGTAGGGTTGCAAGATGGAAGCCTTTTCTTACACTGAAAAACATCCAGGCCTGGCTAAAATTTGCAAAACATATATCAAGTCTCCCAAAAGCATGAGGGAAAATGTGTTTTGGTCTGATGAGACTAAGGTTGAACTTTTTGGACGCAATTCCAAAAGGTACATTTGGCACAAAAACACTTTGCCGCATCAAAACAACACCATCCCCAAGGTGAAGCATGGTGGTGGCAGTATCATGCTTTGGGATTGCTTTTCTTCAGCTGGAACTGGGGTTTTAATCAAGGTGGAGGGAATTATGAACAGTTCCAAATACCAGTCACTTTTGGCCCAACACCTTCAGGCGTCTACTAGAAAGTTGAACATGAAGAGGAATTTCACCTTTCAGCGTGACAATGACCCCAAGCATACATCCAAATCAACAAAAGAATGGCTTCACCAGAAGAAAATTAAAGTTTTGGAATGGCCCAGCCAGAGCCCAGACCTAAATCCAATAAAAAAAATCTATGGGGTTACCTGAACAGGGCTGTGCACAAGAGATATCCACAATCTGATAGACTTGGAATGCTTCTGCAAGGAAGAGTGGGCAAATATTGCCAAGTCAAGATGTGCCATGTGGATAGACTCCTACCAAAGAAGACTGAATGCTGTTGTTGTTTGTCTTTTGGCTTTTTCTGGTTAGGGGTCACCATAGCGGGACTCCAGTCCGCTGATTGGCAGTAGATTTTCACGAATGCCGAGGTGCCAGCTCGGCATCCAACCTTCAATGAAGGCACGCCCATTTACTCATGTCTTTCGAATGATCACCCAACCGTGGGGAGGACATGCAGACTCCACACAGAAGACACTCCCCGCACTCCAGCCGAGAGTTGAACGGGAGAATCTGTTGCTGTAATTAAATCAAAAGGTGCTTCAACAAAAAGTACAGTTTTGTACCTACCATAAATGTAGATGTCCGAGAGGTATGAATCTGCAGTCCTAACAAATGGGTTGTCCTGCCTCAGGCAGCCCTTCGGTCGGCCGGATTCCAAAGTCTGGGTCTGGCCTCGGCTGATGTCGCACTTCACCCGTCATAGCTGCTGTCAATTGGGTATAAAGGCATCAGCCGACGCCATTTTCCTCAGTGTTTCTTGCCCCAGATGCCAGGTGCCCTCTAGGAAGGCTAAATTTGGATAAATGCAAATGATTCCAAACAGTAGAGAGCAAATAAAAATAAACAGGTATATACATATATACAAACAAATACACCATAATAGATTCCCCCAGCTAGCTACAAGATGGGCAAATACCCTAGGAGTACCACAGAGGGGAAGGAGGGTGGGTAATCCTGACTGCAGATGCATACCTCTCGGACATCTACATTTATGGTAGGTACAAAACTGTACTATGTCCTTCAAGGATGCATCTGCAGTCCTAACAAATGGGTAGAATACCATAGCCAAACTGGGGGAGGAGGTACTAGAAGATTATGGTGTAGTTAAGATCCCTTGCAAAACAGCAGTGGCAAAACCTGCTCGGGATCTGGAGTATAAAGGTAGATTATAATGCTTGGCAAATGTATGCACGGAGCTCCAAGTAGCAGCCTCTAAAATGTCTCTGGTAGCCACTCCTCGTAAAAAAGCTGTAGTAGTGGCTGTAGCCCTTGTGGAGTGAGGTCTGATGTTTTCTGGAGTCATCTTTCCATGAAAAGAGTAACAAAATCTAATGCAATTTCCTATCCATTTTGAGATTGTCTGTTTTGAAATTGCTTTTCCTTCCATTCCTGTTGCATATGCTACCAGAAGCTGGTCAGTTTTTCTATTGTTCTTGGTTCTGTCCAGGTAGTAGTGCAATTGCCTGTGCACATCCAAGGTATGCAGTAGTCTTTCCCTCCTGTTCTGTGGGTTGGGGAAGAATGTTGGTAGGTGGATTGCTTGGTTTAATGATACCCTGGAGACCACCTTTGGCATAAAAGTAGGATTAGTTCTCATGGACACTCTATCCTGATGGAAGATAAGGAAGGGCTGTACTGCCATTAATGCCTGTAATTCAGAAACCCTTCTTGCTGAAGTGATTACAAGCAGGAAAGCAGTTTTCCAAGATAAGAACTGTAATTCTGCTGTTGCTGCTGGTTCAAAAGTGTTAACTTTTCTAACACAAAGTTCAGGTCCCATGTAGGCAAGGTGGCTTCCTTGGGCTTTACATTTTAATTCCTCTCAGAAACTGCCTGAGTAGAGGATGAGAGAAGACTGGAGGATCCATGTTGTATTCTGCTGAAATTGCTGATGCATGAATCTTAATGGAGGAGTAAGACAGGCCATTGTGGAAAAGCTCTGCTAAATATTCCAGGATGTTAGCTATGTTTGCCAATGATACATTTTCTCCATTTGCTGCACTCCAAATGAGGTATCTTTTCCATTTTGCTGAATAAGTTTTCCTTGTTGAGGGTCCGCGAGCCTCCAGGATAATGTCTTTAACCCTTTGAGATAAATCTGGGTTATTTTGTTTTATGTAATGTTCCAAGCAGCTAGCTGCAGTGTTTTCAAGTTTGGATGCAGGATTTTGAAGTTGTTCTGTGTTAGCAGTAAAGGAACTAGAGGTAGAGGCCATGCGTGTTCCCGAGACATACTCCTCAGTAGCAGGTACCAATGCTGCCTTGGCCAGTCTGGAGCTATCAGGATGATCCTTGGGTGATCTTCTTTGATCTTCAGTAGCACTTTGTGCGTCAAAGGAAGAGGTGGGAATGCATATGCTGTCAGGTTTTCCCAACTGAAGGATAGGGAGTCCACCTTCCAAGCAAGTGGGTGGTATGTCCTTGTGCAGAATTTTTTCAATTGGTGGTTGTGTGGGGATGCGAACAGGTCTATTTCTGGTAGTCCCCATTTCTTTGTAATGGATTTGAAGATGTCTGGATGCAGCATCCATTCGTGGGCATCCGTGGTAGTTCTGCTTAAGATGTCTGCTAGTATATTTTCTTTTCCTGGCACAAATATGGCCTGGAGCTGAATGTTGAGGTTCAGGGCCACATTCCAGAGGTCCATTGCCATCCGGCATAGAGGATATGAATGTGTGCTCCCCTGTTTGTTGATATACCACATAACTGTGGTGTTGTCCGTCCTTATCAGCAAATGACCCTGTTGAAGAAATGGTCTGAATGTCTGAATTGCCTGCTTTACTGCCAGCATCTCTTTTTGATTTATGTGTAGGTTCAGCTGGTCTTGTGTCCATAAGCCTTGTATGCACTTGTCCACCATGTGTGCCCCCCAACCGAGGTCTGAGGCGTCCGTGGTGATAGTCTGGCTTGGGTGAGGGCTGTGGAACGGCAGTCCTTTGTTCAATTGACAGGCCTGAGCCCACCACTGGAATTCTTGCTTCAGGCATGGAATTATTGGAATTTGGGCTTCTAGGCTGTGCTTGTGCTGAGACCATAAATTCCTTAGGTACCATTGCAACTTCCTCATATGTAGTCTGGCATGTGGAATCAATATTATGCAGGATGCCATGTAACCCAGGGCTTGCAGGACTTTCCTTGCTGTAAGCTGGTTCTGCGTTGTTAAAGCCATGAAATAGAGTGGTAGTTGCTTTTGCTTTTCTGCTGTGAGGAATGCCATTTGGTTTGATGTGTCCAGTTCTGCACCCAAGAAAGTTATCCTTTGGGATGGTATCAGCCTTGACTTTTTTATGTTGACTGTGTATCCCAGGGCTTGCAATAGGTGAATAACCTTTCTCAAATCTTTTGTTAATTTGTTATTGTTGTCCGCTTGTAACAGGCAGTCGTCCAGGTATGGATAAATTTGAATTCCCTGAAGCCTGCAATGAGCAATTACTGATGCCAGGCATTTCGTGAATACTCTGAGCGCAGTAGATAAGCCAAAAGGCAATGCTGAGAATTGATAATGCTCTGATCCTGCAAGAAATCTGAGGTATCTTCTGCAATTTGGTCGTATGGGGACGTGCAGGTATGCCTCCTTGAGATCTAGAGTTACCAGCCAAGACTCCTTGCCCAGCACGGGAAGAAGTTGCTGTAGGGTCAGCATCTTGAATTTTGGAACAATGAGATATGTGTTCAGAGCGGACAGGTCGAGAATAGGTCTCCATTGGTTTTCCTTTCTTGGTACCAGGAAAAGTCTGGAATAAAATCCTTGTCCTTGTTCCATAGACGGTACCTTTTCTATAGCTCTCATCCTTAGTAAGTGGTCGATTTGCTCTAGAGCGTTTGTCTTTTGGTTTGGTGGTAGGTTTGGCATTCCTCTCTTCCTTGGTAGAGTATGGAAGTAGACGGATGGAACCACTCGCCACCCCAGAGACCAGTTCACGACACCAGGAACCACTGTACAGCCTTTTATTAATCCAAAACACCAAACACTCAAAAATGTACATTTTTGAGTGTTTGTTTAATAAAAAAAAATAAACACAGTGGGTTCTTGTGTCGAAACTTGTCTCTGGGGTGGCGAGTGGTTCCATCCGTCTACTGCTGGTTTTTGAGTAGAGTTCTGAGTTCTTTTGGCAGTTCCTTTTTTGTTTGGTTGTTAAGAGTATGGAAGTGAAACCTGTAACCTTTGTCTATTGTCTGTAAAATCCATTTGTCTCCTGTAATGTAATGCCAGTTTACTGAAAATAAGGCTAGCTTTCCGCCTAAGGGTGCTTCTAGTTGTTCCCTGGTAGGCGGTATCAGAGCCAAGTCACTGTGATTGTCCTGTGGAAGTGGTAGTGGCTGGATCTGTGGCAGTACTTCTCTGGTTGTTAGGCTGCCACTGACATCCCCTGTAGGCACCTCTGGATTGACCTCTGCCTCCTGGGCGCCTATTTCTGCCTCTCTGTGCTCTGGTGGTGTCTGGAAAGGACCAATTCTTAGAAGGCCAATTCCTACTAAACCTCGGAGGCTGGACCTGTAAGAAATCCTTGACTGGACAGATTTTGCTTTTTCTTCCACCTTCTTTAACACTTGCTGTGCAGGGGAGCCAAACAAACTGTGTTTTTCCATGGGAGCATCTAGGAGCTTTGACTTTACGTGGTCTTGTAAGGATTGCTCTTTTAACCATGCATGCCTTCTGATCACTGTACCAGTCATAGCTGATCTAAAGGAAGCCTCCAATGCATCATAGCCGCATTTTAAGGAATGATTACTGACCTGCTGAGTGTTATGTACCAAATCCTGAAGGGACTTACGGTCTAAAGGTTCAGGAGAGGACAGTTTTTTAGTTAGCTGATCTAACAAAAATTCCTGATACTGAATCATGTGGAATTGACAGTTTAAGGCCCTAGCCGAAAGAGTAGCAGAAGTATAAACTTTTTTACCCCATCTCTCTAATGCCCTAGATTCTCTTTCAGAGGGAGGGTTTTGGCAGAGGCAGCTGCTACAGCTTTGGGGCCCTGTGAAATAGTTTCAGGATCTGCAATAGGAGCCTTATACAAGTGATAATGTGTGTCCGGAACCCTGTAGTATCTGTCGGGCTTAGCAGGGGCCGGGGGAAGAGAGTCAGGGGCAGTACAAGCATCATTAAATGCATCATCCACAACTGTAAGTACTGGAGGAATGGCTAAAGGCCTATGCTGTGGCAAATGTAAAAAGGTCCTAAGCCTTTTCCTAGACTCTGAAAAATCCTGGCCCTGCCATTGAAATTGTTCTCTCATAGCATGCAAGGTTTCCCCAAAGAAAATTCCTCAGGAGGAGAGGCAGAAGGAATGGAGTCTTCTGCGTCAGAGTCCTCATATGGAGAATAAGGGCCTTCTGGAGGATTTGAGTTTTCTGAATCATCAGAGGAATAATCTGAAGAAACTGGCTCAGGGGGCTCTGCTCTAGGCCTCTTCTCTGGAGGGGGATGAGAGGCCCTGTCAGGGTGAGGTTGGGATCCCCTGATCAAAGAAATGAGATCCTCTGCCAGGCTAAGCATTTGAGTACTAGAGCTAGGCCTGTGTGAGGGGGTTTTAGCAGGCACAGCCTTAGAAGATTTAGCTGCTTTAGCCCTAGAAAAAGCCTTAATTGACATGGATGCAGGGGGCCTAGCAGCTCCACGTGCAGGAGTAGATATGTCTAAGGGAATAGTATCTGATAAATCCTGAGAACCTGCAAGGGCAGGTGGAAATTCAGTAGCAGATTCAGCCATGCTGGATGAGGCCTCGGTTGTAGGAGGCATGCTTTCGGCCGAAGGAAGAACAGAGGACTCGGTTTCAGCCAAAACCGAGACACTCTCGGTTGGCTTAACTGCGGTTTCGGCCGAAACCGCGGACCGCGAGTGTCGGTCGTTTTCCTTACGCTTTTTAGCTAATTGTGAAGTCGGAGTCTCCGGCGGCATGTTGTAAGCAAAAGCCGAAAAACTCCTCTGCAAACTCCGACCGACGTCTAAGTGTCCGTCGGTTGAAGGAAGCACAGGCTAGACAAGCTGCTACGTCATGGTCTGGGCCTAAGCAAGGAAGGCAGTAAGAGTGGAAATCCTTATGAGGTATTTGTTTCCCACAAGTTAAACAGTTATTCACTTTTTCTGACATCGGCTGAGGCAAGAAAGAGTCCCCAATGGGGTACTTAGCTTTTTAGAAGTCTTCGGTAGTAGTAATCTCTGGTTCTGACCGACCGGCACTTGCGAACAGCTTCTGCTTCGGGCACCACGCGGCAAGAAAGACAGAGGAAAATGGCGTCGGCTGATGCCTTTATACCCAATTGACAGCAGCTATGACGTCGGGTGAAGTGTGACATCAGCCGAGGCCAGACCCAGACTTTGGAATCCGGCCGACCGAAGGGCTGCCTGAGGCAGGACAACCCATTTGTTAGGACTGCAGATGCATCCTTGAAGGACATCATTAGTTTAAGGGTGTGCACACTTATGCAAACAGCTTATTGTACGCTTTTTATATTTTCCCCCTAACAGATTTGTTTGTTTTCCAATTGAATTGTACAGGTAATTGTACAGGTTATAGGTCACATTAAAGGTGGGAAAAGTTTTGAAATGATTTATTGTGGTCTCATTTTTTTTTATATCACAAAAACCTAGCATTTTAACAGGGGTGTGTAAACTTTTTATATCCACTGTGACCATAACAGGAGACCAATTGTGATTTAAGAGGCAAAAGTAAAAAGGAAGGAAATATCAGAAAAATATTAGACGTTATAAGATGTGGTAAGTTAAAACTTTGGGAGAAAAATTCATGGATTTACTAAAGGGGTATGTATAGAACTTAAACAGATTGTAAAGTATCAGAAGGTTTAGTTATAGGAGAAGGGGAAGTAGTTGAAACAGTAGAAAGATCATATTATTACGAGAACATTTTATAAAAGTTGATCTGAATGGTGGATGATATTTAAGGAAAAATATAAAAATGCTTTTTTACAGTGGCAATATAATGCAAGAAAAGTAGAGTAAGAAAGATAAAAACATAACAATGCAGTGGAAAATTTAGAACGTAATGATAGAAAGTACTTTGACAGAGAAAAATAATTGAAAGAAATCAAGAAAAATGCAAGAAGTGTTATATAAGCAAAGACATTTTTCACAAGGAAAAAGGTAAGTATCTAGTTACTTAAGCATATTAGTAAAGAAAGCTGGTAGTGTAATGAGTGAAATAAAAAATCTAACAGAGAAAAAAGCTCCGCCACTTAGATGAAGCCAAGTTTGCTACAAATGCAAATACGTGCATAAAAATAAAAGCAAACTGACCCCACGGCTACCAATATGTAACCTTTAATAAAACAACACAGTCAAAATTTTTAAAACTTTAAAAATGCAAATTTTCTGCTGTGTTAAATATACTCTAGTGTTTCCCACTGAAACTATGCTAGTAGCTGTAGCATAGTCCAGATCCAGGCCTGCTGCTTCTGGAACTGTTTGTAGTGGGTTTGTTTGTTCTGAGCACATTTTCTAGGCCATCTTGGATTTGAAGGGGCTCATTGGCAATTTTGTGAGAGAACTGTGTTTGATTGGCACCTGGCTGGTAAAGGAGAGGCCAGTCTAGGGCTTGGGATAAGGATCCTCATTGATCCTTTTGAATTTTGTTAGTTTTTTTCAGGTTTTAGCTTTTGGTATTTAGGTCCTGCAACTGAGAAGGTTTTTGCTTGTTTGTGTGTCACTCAGCACTGCACACTACTGTACAACTGTGTGCCAAAGCCAGACAGTTAAATTAAACATATTTTCCCCTTAAAACCCAGGCAGAAATACCCATTTGCCATACTCCTCTGGGACAGTTTCCGAAAAGCCACCCCTAGTGACAAGTCTTCAACCTAGCATTTAGACTTACCTCGTTTCTCCTGCCAACCTTGTTGACTTGAATCTCCTGAGGCAGTGGAGCAATTGCCTCATGTACACAGACAACCCTCTGCTAATAACACACTCTATTACAGTGTGTGAGAGATGTATTTGCACCAATAATCCAAAATCCATGCTCTCTCTCACTCAAAACAGTAACACAGAGAAGGTTGTCAACTCACCCATCACTACATATTCATATAGTACCACTACTTATACACATAGTATGCAAAAAAAATGCAAATTCGCATATGCAGAGGCTCTCTCAACAAACCTCCAAAACACAGGTCAGTTAACACAGTCTCCACAGCACCCATGTCACACAGCAACATCACTGTCTCATCCACCAAGCCTGTATGGCGGAACACTCAAAAAAACAAGTTTTCTTGTCATTGGAGACATGACAGTGAGGCACACAGATGTCCCAATCACCAGGCTGGAGAATGAGAAAGTCATGGTCAGCTGCCTGTCCAGTGCAAGGATTGAAATCATGCATGCACTCAGGTCTCTCAGCAACAAATACCATTATGACTCTGTCATAGTTCATGTTGGTGTGAATGACCTGAGACGTACCTCACTGTCTATATGAACAGAGACATGGTCGAGCTCTGAGTATGCATCCCAGGCAGATATGTCCCTATCCTTGAGCTGTATACTACCCTAACCTAGAATGATGCCACAGTATAAACAAAAAATGATAGATTTCAATAACTGGCTTAGTTTTTGGTGTCATTCCAAGGGGATCCAGCTCCTGTCTGCCTGGGCAGCCATGGTTGACAAACCTTGTAGCTTTGCCAGAGAGTTATTGCACCTGGCACCCCTAGGCTTTTGGCTGCTGGCAAAGGCTCTTCCCTCCCCATAGTGCCTTTTTTAGGCAAGGTCTTGAAAACAACATTACCGACAGGAAATTATCTAATCAGAGCAAAATAAGGGTCATGCTGCTAACTGCTAGGAGCTTAATCCAAAAACTGCATTCCCTCAAAGCAATTCTATCACTAGAAGATGTAGATGTATGTGCAGTCACAGAAACCTGGTTTAAGGCCTCATAAGGTACCCCAGTCCTGCAAGGCTACAATGCCTTCTACACCTTTAGACTGCAAAAGAAATGTGTGAAAACCAAAGGAGGTGGTGTTTCAGTCTATATTAGAGATAAATTCACCTCACATCTTGTTAGACTGGACAACTCCATGGAGTTACTCCAGTTTCAGGTTACAATGGGCAAGACTCCCATTCAAGTACAAAGCAGTTATAGATCCCCATCCATGGGTCCAGACACCCATGCAGCCTATGTAACCAAACTGAAGACAATCCAAATTTTACCAAACACACAGGTTATGGGGGACTTCAATTATCCCACCATCAACTGGGAAACTTACTCTAGCCCAAACTCACTAACAGAAAAGTTCCTTGACTTTGTGAATTCAAATGGCCTGGAGCAAATTGTCCATACCCTGACAAGAGGAACAAACATTCTAGATCTGGTCCTCACCAATATGTCAAACAGATGCACTGCTGCAACTGTTGGATCCTCATTAGTTAAAACTAATGTACAAACATATTAATGAGACAAATGATTCACATAATTTTAAGTTTTTAATATAACCAGTTATTTTAGAAAAAAATTAGAGAAGCTGATTTGAGAAAGTATACAGAAAGAAAGGGGAATAGATGGATAGTGAGACTTAGGGCACAAGCACATCCAGGCTTAAATAAAGCATTGATCAATCAAATCCATTTTAAAGGACTTAAACAGAATTAATTGAATGTACCTATAAATTTTAATTGTTGAGAGTTAATTTATTGTCACATGATGTATCACTGACTTGTATCTTTGTATAAAAGGATTTTCATTTGCCTGTTATGCCTTTTATGCCAGAAGAAACAATTTTTACAAAAGTATTACTTGCGTTTTTTTTTTTTTACTGTGTTGTTTTATTAAAAAGTTCCACATTGGTAACCATGATGCCAGTTTGCTTTTATTTTTATATAGAAATAAAAAATGTAGAAGAAATAGAAAGAACTCAGGAAAATATTATGAATAATGTAATACAACATGTACAAGAGATGTTTAAAGAAAAAAGTACTAAAAAACACAAAGTAAAAAAGTTAACAGAAAAAAGGAAATAAAGAGTTGGAAAAGGAGATTTCTTTAAATGAGCTAGATAAAGTATTAGGACAGGTAAATATAGATTCAGCTGCAGGCACAGTTGGAATAGGGTATGAAATGTATAAAAACTTAAGGGGCTGGCAAAAAATATTTTTTAAATATTTTGAATGAATGGTTAAATGAAGGTTTTATGTATAAAGAATGATGTAGTGGAATACTTAAATTCATATGGAAGAAAGAAGATTTGAAGAGAATTAAAAAAACTGGTGACCAGTAGTATTAAATAATAATGATTATAAGATCTTTGTGAAAATTATACAAAAGAGATTTAAAACTAAAATGGAAAATGTCATGGAAGTTTGCATATACAGTACAAAAGGGAAGGGCTGTCAATAAGTATTAATGATAGAGATTTGTGGATGATGTTATGACCAGGAAGAAGTGAAAATCTTGATAGGAGACGATAATAAGGCATTTGACACAAATGGACAGGAAATCTTATAGGTAATAATGAAAGAATACAATATAAGTGAGAAAGTTAGGAAATTATACACGTCAGCATATAGTAATAATAAAGTAAAAATACTTGTAAACATCTGGTTAAGCCAAGAGGTACATATGAAGAGAGATAGTATGTGTGAAGACTGCCAGCCTAGCTAGATAGGATTGTGTAAATAATTCTATGTCATTGTAATTATTAATAGGATCCACAGGCTTGTATAACAAATATAAGAACATTGTGTTATGTTCTGAGCTTCAAAAATGTAACCACAGTGCACCCTGCTGAAAGAAAGCTGATAAGTCAAGCATTTTGGGACTGTTTGATCTCAAGGTCGAAGACAGGATGTCTAGACTAAGGAATTATTTCTATTGTCTTAGGACAAGAGTTGCTTACTAGATTTTACATGTAAAATGTCTTTTATTGCTGTGGCTTCCTGCAGGTGCAGATTACAAAAAGAAATGTAAATTTTCAGTTTCTGTTAGCCTAGGAAGCTTTAAGAATGATGAAATCTGAAATGACTCAAAAGTACTGTGTTTATCAATTTAAGACTATCCCAGAGAGAAAGAGAAAGCATTTTGTCTGAACCTGATCACATCAACCCACCAGCACTGTACCTTTGCTCTGTAAGTAAGCTATTTATTTAAAACAGTGATTTATCTTAGAGATAGACAGAAATGGCCAGATTAGTCTAGCTATTTTCTGTATTTATGTCAGACTGTTCTACAGTATTATTTTAAAGCATTTTCCTGTGATTTCTGAACTCTGTAATGTCATTGTGTTGAAGTAATAACATGTGTTTTTTGTTTTTATTATTTATTATTAAATATCTTTAAACCTTTCAACTGTGACTGTTTGTAAAGGTAATTTAAGCTCTTAGAGTACATTGCGTATATTTGGTGATACTGTCCAAGCCACTCCAATAGCTTTAGCCCTGGGTCACACTTATTATTTGTATAACAGTAATATTGCACAGTGAAATTGGTCACCCTTTGAGAAGGGCCTTATAGAAGCTGATAACAGTAGTTGGTGGCAGTGATTACTAACTTATAGCCTGGCAGGAGGGGGCATAGCTGGAGAACCTGTGCCAGCCTTCCCCAGGAATATCTGTGTGTTTGTATATAAACCAAATCTCAAAGTGTGTGTTTATGTGTGTGTGTCTGTCAGCTACGTGGGCAGGGACATGAAGCACTGGTTGGACAGAGAGGGTACTGGAGGTTTTGGCTTGACTACTCGGCAGAGATCAGAACCCTACAGCTGTGCCAGTGGGGAGTCTTATTGGGGATCTGGATAGAAAGGGTGAAACCAGCCCCAGACTGAATGTGATCTCTGTGTGCTCTTAAGGGAAATTGTACTTTACTGTGTGTGTACTGTTATCCTTCCCATTGTGCACGCTCCTCACTGGTGCTAGTGGTGAGAATTGAGTCTCCTTGATTACTGGGCCAGTGCACGGGCATCACAGTATGTAAAATAAATTACAAAATGAAGGAGGTGGGTACATAATACCTGAAGAGTTAAGAATTCCAGTTATGTTATGTTAACATATGCAGATGACATTAAAATAACTGCAAAAACCAAAATTTAGATAAAAGTAATTTCCACAAATGAGTGTTTAGAGATGACAGGGATGGCTAAAGAGAAAATTAAAGGTGATACAGTAAAGATCGGGGTATATATTTCAGAATGAATGAAATTTCTGTGTTAAGTATAAAATTTGGGAATAAAAATCAAGTACAACTTAATGAGAAAAACAATAGAAGAAATAAGGAGAACATATACATTAGCATTCAGAAAAAATGATTATTTGATAATTAGTACTGATAGGAAAAATGGCATACTTAGCAAGTGTATTTATGTTGCCTACACTATTTCAAAAGGAATTATTGCACATTTTTTTTCATTTATATGGGGTTATAGATTAAACCTAGTATAAAGAGGAGTTTTGTATATTAATAAAGAAGGAGGTTTAGTGTTAATTAACCCAGTGGTATACACAGCTCCATTAAATTTGTACAAAGTGTTAAAAGTGGATAATTGAAAAAGATGCGAGATTAGTAATAAAACTGTATAAATATAAGAGGATAACTTTTGAGGTATGGTAAAAAAAACAGTAAAGGAGAAAAACAGTGTATAAATGAAAAAATGTAACAAAACAAACATTTTTGTGGAAAATAAAAAAACTGATGATATAGAAAAAGAGAAAAGTATGGTACAAGTATTTAATGCTAAAACAGTACTATGTAAAACCATGGGAAAATCTAACGGATAAAAAATAAGAAGCAAATGGTGTAATCAGAAAGTAGAATGCCAAGATTTTTGTGGAGACTGGCAATAGATAAACTGCCAGTAAAAGGAAATATACCATATAAAAAGAAAAGTGATATAATATGTTTACACAGTCAAGAAGAAGAAAGTATGGAACATGTGTTTTTCACACGTAAAACAATAAAAAGGTTATGGAGAAAAACATGTAAAGAAGATTTTTTTAACTATATGAAAGAAGTGAGTAAAATAAACATCGATATAAATAAATATGGATATTATAAGAATAGAATTGAAGAATATGTTAAAAGAACAGATAAAAGTTATTCCACATAACGCATATAACATAAAATGAAAGAATAAATGAAATTATGTTTAATGGTAAATGGATTTTATCAACAATATTAAGTAAAATCAGATGGTGGTTACGGAAAAAGGAGTGGGGTCTAATAAGGATGAAAATTTAGCACAACTGAATAGGAAATTATGAATATGTGTTTGTACATATGTAAATATTTGGGTCTATATTACGTGATCGAACAGTGAACTGTTTGAACACGTAATAATTGGCCCCTAAATGTCTAAAAGCCGTAATGTCGAACGGTGAAATAAAAAAAACAAAAACACCCAAACAACTATAAAAATGCTCTAAGCAAGGGGCAAGCCCCCCTGCAGCACCCACACTACTTAAATATACCAACTCCTTGATCACACTACAGTGCAGACAATGGAAAACTTCCATGCCCGCACTGTACAGAGATCTCCCATTGAACCGTTCGACATTTAGGGGTTGATTATTATGTGTTTGAACATTTCATTGTTTGACCACGTAATATAGACCCAAATATTTGTAACTATGTAAATATGAGTTATTTTTGTATTTAAATAAAAGACTCCTTCTCTTTTCCCAGTGGGGATGCTGTTTTTTGCAGCACTTCCTGCTCCTAGTCCAGGCACAGTGGTGGCTCAGAGAAGCAAGAAAGAGTATGGCAGACATGATCATTTTAGAGGAGCTGTCATGCTGAAATCAGGAGTGTGGACAGCAAACCACAGTGAAAGAGACTGGAGGTTATGTCAATATGACAGCAGTCAAGCCTTTGCACAAGGAAGAAGTGGATTACATGGGGCACATGAGCCTGTAAAGAAGGTGCATGCATGCAGTGAGATGGGAGGAGTGTACGTGTAGAGTAATGTGAAGGTAGTCGTACCCACACAAAATTCAGAAGTACTTTTTCAGCAGCAGGTGTTCAGATGGAGAGTGAGACACAGAAAGGATGTATTATTACAACCCTCCAATCAGAAGAATTGCAGGATGGTTACTTGCACGATTTAATTAAAGTGAGCTGGAAAGTCAGAAGGCAATTTCATAGAGAGATATTCTGGAGAGAATTCAAGAAGAAGAAGTGATAAAGAAGGAAGTCATTGTATGCAGAGAGGGTGAAACAGGGAGAAAGGAGAGTAAAAAAAGAAGACAGAATTAAGGAGAAAGAAACATTTAGTAAGAATAAGTTGTAAAGAAGAAAACGAGCTTGACAGGTATAACATTTGGGATAACAAAAATAGCATTGTTGGGTATTTCACCAGAAGAGGCAAAGGCTTTAATTCATATTAATAAAGACACATTTTGTGACATTATATTTGAATCAGGACAGTATATGGAGAAATTTTTCCAAGTATGATAAATTTAGATGGAAACAACGGTACTATGAAATATTATGGGGGACAACAAAAAACTTGTTTGGTGGAAACCATGATAATTTAATTAACAACTGTGGCACAAGGAAATGTTACATTTGTGGGAAATGGGGCATGATGCAAAAATATGTGAAATGAAATGTTTTAATGTGAAAGAACAGGTCAGTTATGGATGGACTGTAAAATAAATACAGAAAAATATATGGAGCTAGTGGGCAGAAACCATAAGAAAGAACAAGAGATGGAGCAAAAGGAACAAATGAAAAAAAATCAACAAGCGCAAACGATAGATAATAATGATTAAGGAGTAGGTGGCGAAGTAAAAGATAAAATTACAGAAAAACAAGGGCATGAAGTAATGACATGATTAAGGAGTAGGTGGTGAAGTAAAAGATAAAATTACAGAAAAAGAAGGGCATGAAGTAATGACAGAAACAAGTGATGAAAAAGAAATTAAGAGTGGTTAAGGAAAAGAAAAATTCTATTGGGAAGAGGGTAAAAGATAGGAAAATGAAATTTAAAGGATTAGGTATGAAAGAAAAAGGCAAAAAAGGAAAATAAATGAATAAAAAAAGAGTTGAGAATTTTAGCAACAAATGTGAACAGCATAAAGAATATACAACTAATATTAGATGTATTGGTATGGTATGTAATACTATACTTGATATGGATATTATTGTACCTGAAGATACAAGAATTTTAACAGAAAAGGAGAGGCTACAAGTAGAAAAGTTATGGGAAGGCAAGATTATTTAGAATATAGGAGAAGAAACATGCACAGGTATACGAATATTATGTAAAAGCTCTATAGGAATTTCTGATTTTTCCTTGTTAATATTGGGTAGGGTAACAGTCAGAGACGTGAGATGGGAAAAGCAGGTTTATAAATTAAGCAGTTTATGCATGTGACAACAAGAAAAAGAGAGGGGTTGTTTAAAAATATCCTTAACTATGTAAGTGCGAATATGGGTCTAGTATAAGTGGGGGAGGGGGTGTTAACTGTGACCGGAGAAAAAGAAAAAAGGAGGGTGGTGATGTTAAAATAATGTCAGAAATACAGTGGATAGATATATGTAGGGGACAATAAAACAGTAGACTTGAAGAAATAATTTAAGAACTGAGTCAGATTATTTTGAAAGTTTGAAAATTATACAAGAAGGTATAAACGTTAACATGATTTTCAGATCATTTGGCAATTTGGATAGAGATTCAAGAAACAAAAGAACATATAAAACAGCCAAAGGTACTAAAAGATTAAATGCAAAGAGATTTGGTTAAGGAAGGTATAGAAAGTGTTTGCCGATTACGGAAAGATCATGTAGGTATGAGTGAATTTTTTCAAAAACTGGACATCTTGGTGGATAAGTTTTCAAGAA
>NC_056744.1:287201810-287309310 GCF_019279795.1 Protopterus annectens
GGGACGGTCTTCCCAACACTTACTACAGAAGAGTCAGTATTCAGTGAGAATTTTGGCTGCGGCCCATCTATGTTTTGGGTGGTCGTGCTTTCAGACAAATTGATAGATCTGAGCTCCACGTGGGCTTAAAAGAAACATGTCAGCAGAATTTGTTCCCTAAAAACAGAAACATTTCTTGTTACCACTAGAGACTGTCTCTTGGAGCAAGGGCCTGGATGTAGATTCTCTGGTGGTGGTGGTGGCCACCAAGAAGGAACTGACAGAACAGAGTTCCTCTGTCCATCCAACTAACAGAAAGTCTTGTGCATTGGACAGATTTGGGAAGTGAGTCTACACTTCATCTACTTTCTCAGTGAGAGATTTAAATTATCTGGCACATGTTATGCAGGTTCAGAGAGATTTGACGAAAGAAATCTCCAAATCTCTCCCAGGGACCTTGTCTGCAGATCAATGGAAATCCATTGATGTGCAGCTGGCCACCCTTCTGTTTTTGTCCAGTATTTCTATGCACCTTATCTGCAGTGCTGTGATGGGTGTGTCTAGAGCAGCTGATACAGGCATATCCATTATGAGACATGCTTGGGTGAGGCCCTGTGAATAATTGTGAAACATTTCAAGACGTCCTTCATGAATGATCCTTTTTGGTCTCAAAGTGAAAGTTACTACCTCCAGAAGTGAAAAGGGGGGCAAATCCCTTTCTGCAATAGAGATCAAATTTTAGCGTCTATATTATATCGGCGAACGCTTGAAATTGCAAATTTTTAATTTTATTTTACATTTGTTTACCAGGGGTGTCTGACTGAGCCAAAAAGGCCCTTTTTCAGCAGAGGCCCGGGGAGAAAAGCTCCACAAAGAAAAATTACAGATACATTTAGTTAGACATGATCAGTATACACACAAATTACAAAAGACATGTTTTTACAGTGGTATGCAGCACATCAACAGTTACAGTGGAGAGAACAAACAAAAAATATTAATTTAAAAATAAAGGTAATTAATAGATTTGTGGTGTACAGCTGAAATTTGGAATACATACATAGTACACAGGTACAGTACATACATTGTAGATTAGCCAGTGTTTGTGAGTAAGATTGAAAACTATTATCACGTACTCTAGATTTAGTATGTATACCTTATCCACTTTCACTATCCTGGGGAGCAATCATGACACTGCCAACTTTGCTTGAGATGTTGCCAAATGAGGTCTTTAAAGGAGGCTTTGAATGATGTATTTTGAATGCTAGTGGGGACAGAGTTCCATTTTTTAGCCACTGAACTACTGTATAGCGCATCTCCAAAGCTATTGTAGCTGTTGGTGACTTCTAGTAGTAGTTTGCTTAATGATCTAAGAGGCCTTTTGGCTGAGTGATGTTGTACTAGGTTTTTGAGGGCAGGACACTTATTGGGGAGGTAATAGATAGAATGACAGAGGCAGAGCTGTTTGTAAGTTAGTAGGTTGGGCAGTTCAAGCCAGTGGAGCTGTCTCAAAGCAGAACAGTGATGAGTTCTATATGAGCAATTTGCAGCAAAGTGGGCAATTCTGTTATAGCAGGCTTCCATTTTGCTTAGTTCAGTTTTGTTGAGATTAGTCAGCATGTGAGATGCATAGAGTAGGGTGGATAGAGGTTGGGAGCGAGCAATGGCTGATCTTATGTTGTTGGTAAGAAATGGTTTGATACGGCAGAGTGATCCCAGTTTGGCGTGTACTTTTTTAATAGTTAAGTTGGGATGACTATCAAATTTTAGGTGGGAGTCTATGGTTATCCCCAATAGCTTAGCCTGTGCCACTGGAGTGATTGGAGTAGCATTTGTGGAGTAGATAGTGAATTGACTGTTATCAGTGTTTGTGAATGCTGTATAATTGACCCAAACACTTCAAAAATCCAAAATGCCAAACACAGGGATCAGCGATTTTTTTTCCCAGGGAAAAAAAACACTGATCCATTAAAAAAAACACAAAATAAAGTGGGGGGCCTCACCCCCACACCCCATGATGTGGGGGGCTGTGCCCCTCACACACCCCCTACTTAACTATACCAACTTTGAGATTGCACCACAGTGGAGGAAATGGCAAAGTCCCAAAAACGGCACAGTGATTTTTTTTTCACTGGGAAAAAATCGCTGTTCCGTGCTTTCAGAATTTCACCATTTCGGGTAAACACATTAGATTAAACAGCGTTTGCAACTTTAAGCATTCACTTACATCATAGGAATCCCAAATTTACCACCCCAAAAGGACCTCTTCCTGGAATTAAAAAGGAAGAAATAAATTTTGGTTCTGTACATTACTGGAGTTCTTACCTGGCACATCTGGAGACAGGGCCCAGACAGTTGTCGCAGAGTGGGAAACTCATAATGGACATTGCCTTCGAGGCCAAGCTGGACCACGTAATCAAGGCTTCAGAGATCCTTTCTCTGAGAAGCCTTTTCAGTGCTCCTGAACACTTGCATGACTGCTGCACTCTTGAGGCAGTCAGGGCATATATCCCTGCACCCAACCAGTTGGACATCCTTCACTCAAAACAAATGAATGCAGATAATGATAACGAGGGCTATTTCATCCCTTTTCTTGTCATTCCTTCAGCTCCAAAGACTTCCCAATGTTCTACTCTCTCAGCGGGAAGGAGCAGCTTCAGAAATAAAGAATCTCCTAATCAACTGAGTCATCCAAGAGGTCCCACCAAACCAAAGAAGATCCAGAATTTACTCAAGGTTCTTTTTAGTGCTAAACAAAAATGGAGACCTCAGATGTTCTTCGTCTTCCCTTGCTGCAGTCCTGACTATTGGGTATAGTCCGCGTCCCAGTCGGCCCGAATACCAGAGTATAAGGCTGACGTCGGTCATGGCGCCTTAGACTGACGTCAGTACGTCAGGGTACTAATGCATGCCGGCGTCATTTCCTCAGTCTTTTGCCGCATGGTCCGATGCAGAAGCAATTTGCGAGTGCAGGTTGGCGTTCTGAGATTTTCAAACGGAGTTTCAGACCGGTACAGAGTTGGCTAAGTAACCCGTTGGAACATTTTGGTTTTTCTTGCCTCAGTATTTTACCGGATGTCAGAAAAAGTGAATAACTGTATTTCTTGTGGGAAGCAGATACCGCATAGGGATTACCATACATTGTGTATACCTTGCTTAGGGCCTGAGCACGGCGTTGTTGGTTGCCGCTCTTGTGCTAGATTTAACAAGCGCACTATTAAGAGGTGGCTTGATTGTGCTAGGTTAGTGTTTGGCTTGCGTTGCAATTATACTATGCCGTGGACTGCTCCGCCGCCTGCTTCATCTAAGAAGCGCAAGGGCAAAACAGTGAAGTCTAGGGGTGAGGAACCGGCAGTCCCGGACGCCGGTCCTTTAGAAGGCTCAGGGGAGCCAGAGGTTTTGCCAGGAGTCTCTATGGAGTCTCAGGCAGATACTTTACTGTTACAGGATGTGCCCTCTCAGGAGGTAGGCCAGGCTGAGGGGGCTTCTCAGGTAACTGTTCTTCCCTCTCTTCCCAAGGTAGTTAGGGCCTCTCCTTCTGTTGCCAAAGCTTCTTTTAGAGGAAGGCCAAGTTCAGCTTCTGTTGGGGCTTCTCCTAGCATTTCGGGCTCTGTGCCTAAGAAACATATGCTTAAAATGGCAGAAGATTTGATTACTCTGATTAGAGGTTCTATGCCCCCACCTGATAAGAGGCCTAGGGTGGAACAGGAGTTTGATAGTTTTGAACAGTGTTCACAGGCTTCAGAGTCTTCTGCGGAAGACTTGCAAGAGTTTCCTGCTTTTTCTGATTCTGATGTGGATGATTCTACTCCTTCAGCTTCTCCTCCTGAGGATTTTTCATTTTCAGAGACTCTTCACTCCATGAGGGAGCACTTTAAATGGGAAGGCCAAGATTACTCTGACTCCAGAAAAAGGCTTGAATTCTTGTTTTGCCTCAGCATAGGCCCTTAGCTATTCCTCCTGTGTTAAATGTGGTGAAGGATGTTTTTGCAGAAGCTTCTCTGAACGCTGATTCCTTGCCTCCAGCTCCTGTTAAGCCTGATAGGTACTATAGGGTGCCGAAGCTCATAAGTATTTGTTTAAGAGTCCCAGGGCGACCCAGAAACTGTTTCTCAGGGCCTAAAGGTGTTAAAGCTTCAGTGGTTAAAAATACTGTACCCTCTGATAAAATGGCAAGGGCTTTGGATAGGTGGGGGTATGAAGTATATACTTCTTCCACTCTAGCCATGAGGGCGTTGAATTGTCAATTTCATATGCTGAAATATCAGAATTATCTCCTTTCACAATTGAAATCTAAAGTGGATGCTTTGGCGGAAGGTATTGAGTGTAAAGAATTGCTGGATTTGGTTCATGTGTCTGAACAAGTGGGTAAGCATTCTTTGCAGTGTGGTTTTGATGCTGTTCAGGCCTCCTCGAGGTGGCTGCTACTAGTTCTGTTCTTCGCAGACATGCATGGTTGAAGGATCAGAATTTAGCTGAGCATGTTAAGACCAGGATTTTGGATGCTCCTTTACAGTCTGATGTGTTGTTTGGACCGCCTGTGGAAGCAGTTTTAAAGAAAATGGAGGACAAAGCTAAGTCTATGCAGACTGTTAAAGATTTTTGCAGGTGCAACCTCGAAGTTTAGTAGAAATTGGCCTGCTAAGGGGTGGACATATCCTGCTTATGGTTCCCAGTCTAGGGGTAGATCTAGGCGTGGTAGGGCAGGGCTCAAGGTTCGTTTAGGCCTAGATCAGACAGTTCACCTGCTCAGACTTCTGGTGAGGGCAGGGGTCAGTCCTTTCGTAAGCAGAACCAATGACCTGCCTTTTCAGCTGCCAGTGGACTCTCGTCTGGCAGCTCCTTTGGGAGGAAGATTGTCTCTTTTCAAAGAAAATTGGGATTTAATCACTCAAGACAGATGGGTGCTGGATATCATTCATCACGGGTACAGATTTTATTTCCACACAATGCCCCCTTTCAAAGGCATGCCAGATGTTCCTCCTCCACAAAGAAAAGAGGCTCTCAAGCAAGTTTCTCAGTTACTCCAGATAGGGGCTATTCAGCCAGTCCCTGTGTCAGAAAGGGGCTTGGTTTTATTCTCGCCTGTTCCTAGTACCAAAGAAGGGGAACACGTGGAGACCAATTTTGGATTTATCTATCCTCAACTCTTATCTGGACATTCCCAAGTTCAAGATGTTGACGTTACAGCAACTGTTACCTCTGCTGGGCAAGGATCACTGGATGGTAACTTTGGATCTCAAGGAAGCTTACCTTCATGTGCCCATAAGGCTAAGTTGCAGAAAGTATCTGCGTTTCGAACTGGAGATTTTCATTATCAGTTCTCTGCATTGCCCTTTGGCTTATCTACTGCGCCCAGAGTATTCACAAAGGTTCTGGCTCCAGTGATAGCTTACTTCAGGCTTCAAGGCATTCAAATTTATCCTTACTTGGACGACTGCCTGATTCTGGCTCAAGACAAAGAACACCTTCTACAGCATCTGGAATATGTCATAGCAGTGCTAAGATGCCTAGGGTATTCTGTGAACGAAATAAAGTCCAGTCTAGTACCCTCTCAAGACATGTGCTTTCTGGGTGTGAGACTGGATACAGCAGCCCAGATGGCCTTTTTAACCCCGGACAAACAAAAGAGTCTGTCACTTTACTTCCATCAACTATCTCATCAGTCCGTGCTGACTGCAAGGACAGTCCTTCAAGCATTAGGGTTCATGGCATCTTGTATTCTGGTGCTTCCCAATGCCAAACTGCATATGAGGAAGCTGCAATGGTATCTCAAAATGTATGGACACAGCACTGCCAAGATTTGGACACTGTCATTCAAATAATACCTTGCCTTCAAAAGGAATTCTTGTGGTGGGCTCAGGAATGTCACCTAAACAAGGGACTCTCTGTGACCGCCAGAGGAGTCAGATTTTAACGACAGATGCCTCGGATACTGCTTGGGAGCTCATCTAAATGGAAAGTGGATACAAGACAAGTGGCCTGCCAGACTACAGCATCTACATATCAATATGAAGGAGATGTTAGCAGTCCAGTTTGCATTGATGGCGTTCAAGGAGTTACTTCTTCCAGGGCAGGTGTTGATTCTGACAGACAACACAACTGTCATGTGGTACATCAACAAGCAAGGGGAACACATTCTTATCCTCTATGCAGGCAAGCAATGATTTTATGGGAGACTGCGTTAAGCCTGCAACTGACTCTTCTTCAAGGTTTCTGCCAGGAGCACAGAACCTAGCAGATGTATTAAGCAGACAAATCATGGATCCCCAGTGGAAACTGGATCTTCATGTATTTCAGAAATTGACAGTGTCATGGGAACTCCAGACATAGATCTGTTCTTCTCCACTAAACCACCAGCTGCCAAAGTATTGCACAAAGGGGTTTCATCACACAGCTTGGAAAGTGGATGCTCTGTCTTTCAGTTGGAAAAACCTTCATGTCTATGCCTTTCCACCTCTACCTCTTCTTCCAAAGGTATTACTAAAAGTCAGACAAGACAGGCCAAGGATGATTTTGATAGCTCCAGATTGGCCTCGGCAACACTGGTACCACTTCTAAGGAGTCTTGTAAAGAAGCCTCCATGGCCTTTACCTCTGATTCCTCATCTGTTGTCTCAGAAGGACGGTCATCTGCTCAATGTCAAGCTTCAATCTCTTCATCTCACAGCTTGGCATATTCTGTGTTGAAGCGGTAGGTCTCAGCTTCCTCAACAAGTTTTAAATGTGATTATGGAAGCTAGAAGGCCTAGTACTAGGAGAGTGTGCAGAAAAATGGAAGAGATTTTTATTTTGGTGTACAGCAAAGAATTTGGAGATTTCAGAGCCTAATTTGGTGTGGCTCTTCAATATCTTACTGAGTTATTGGACAAAGGTTTGTCTTTCTCTTCCATAAAGAGTCATGCTGCAGCAATTTCAGCTCACTATGATTGTGATCCACCTTTGTTTTCGCATCCTTTGTTCAAGCAGTTTCTTAGAGGGCAAGAATATAACCCCCACGTGAGCTCCTACTCCTGCTTGGGATCTCAATTTTGTGTTGGAAAATCTTACTCTACAACCTTTTGAGCCGGCAGCTACTGCTGAATTGAAATATTTGTCATGGAAGACTGCTTTTCTGTTGGCTATTACTTCTGCAAGAAGGGTGTCTGAGTTGCAGGCCCTTATGGCAGTAGAGCCCTTTTTGATTTTCCATAAGGACAGGGTATCATTACGTACTAATCCTTCCTTTATGCCTAAAGTGGTTTCTAGTGTGGCTTTAAACCAAACTATTCATTTGCCTACGTTTTTTGCAGATCCTCAAAATAAAGGGGAAGATTTTGCACACTTTAGATGTACACAGGCAATTGCGTTATTATTTGAGCAGGACTAAAGATTTTAGGCAGTCTCAGCAGTTACTTGTTTCTTTTGCTTTAAGTTCACAGGGCAAACCTGTGTCAAAACAAACTATTTCTAGGTGGATTGGCTTTTGCATTGCATTTTGTTATTCCCATCATGGCAAGAGGTTCCAGCTGGGATTAGGCCTCATTCCACTAGGACTCGGCCACTTCAACAGCATTTCTAAGGGGTGGCAACTAAGGATATTCTGGAAGCAGCTACTTGGAGTTCAGTGCATACTTTCTAGGCATTATCACCTGCCTATATACTCTAAGACTAGAGGTTTTGCCACAGCTGTTTTCCCTTGCTGCAGTCCAATTTACCCTCCTCCTTCCCTCTGTGTTTCAGGGTTGTGTAGGTGAGTTTACATGCTTATATTTTTTATATATATATATATTACTGTATATATTGTACATGTTTATTGGTGCAGGTTGTTTTTGGGACTTGTCTTTTTGGGTCTTCTGACATCTGGGGCAAGAAAAGACTGAGGAAATGACGTCGGGCATGCGCATTAGTACCCTGGCGTACTGGCGTCAGTCTAAAGCGCCATGACCGACGTCAGCCTTATACTCTGGTATTCGGGCCGACTGGGACGCGGACTATACCCAATAGTCAGGACTGCAGCAAGGGAATCCTCGAACATCTACATTTATGGTAGGTACAAAACTGTACTTTTTTTATCTAACTTATTTAAAAACTTTTGAAAGAAAATGAAATTCTGGATGGTCAGATTACAGTCTTTTCTCCCTTTTCTAAGAGAGAATGAGCGAATGTGCTTGATAGATCTTCAGGATGCATACTACCACATACAGATGGACAGACACTCTAGGAAGTATCTTGGCTTCTGGCTGGGAGCCAGTCATTTTCAGTTCAGGTCTCGGCCCTTTGTTCTCACCATAGCCCTTGGCTGTTAACCAAGTGTGTGGCAGTAGTTGTAGCTTGTCTTTCACTGCAGGGGAGGGGTTCTGGGCATTTCCTTACTTAGACAACTGGCTCATTAATGCACTACCTAGGATCTACTCACCCATTCCAGGGAGTCCTTGCTCCACCACTGTTCAGACCTGGGCATCACAGTTAATCTGGCAAAGTCCAAACTTCACTCAACTCAGTCCTTAGAATTTGTAAGGACCCAGTTGGACACAAGATTTCAAATCACAAAATTTCCCCAGACAAGAATTGCAACCATTTTTCACCAAGCCTTAACAGTTCTGTCCTTTCAGAAGCCATCATCAAGTACTATTCTCCATCTTTTTAGGGTTCATATTATCCTTGTTCCCCTAGCCAGGTACTACATGTGAGCTTTTCAGTATACCCTTGCAGCCCAGAGGTCAGTAAGACAACAACCCATGTCCTTTCAAGTACCCTTAGAAGAGAAAAAGATCCACAGATCATACATCTGTTGGTGGTTGGAGTCACCACATGTCTCACGGGGACATCCTTTCTATCTTCCTCCCTAAGCCATAGTGAACACGGGCACTTCCCACTTGGCATGGGAGGGGGTATTACATGTGTAAGACAGTTCAAGGCATGTGGCAAAGTCAGAAGTCAGACTTCACATCAACATATTGTAGTTGAGAGTGGTCCTCCTAGCACTGCAGGCTATTCAGGACATCATTCCCATAGATGTGATATCCATTCATACAGACAACATGGCAGTTGTCTGGCCCATCAAAAAACAAGGAGGAACCAGATCTTACCAGTTATGTCAAAAGGCCATGAGAGTGTGTCCATGGGCTATATCTTTTCACTGCTTTCTAGCAGCACATATCCTGGTCAAGTCATATGCGCTAGCAAAGAAGCTGAGTAAGTTTGTCCTTTCTCACCTCCAATCCAGCAGTTATGGAACAGATATTCAGCCATTGGGGCTGACCTTGCTTTGATCTCTTTGCATCTCCCTTCAACACCAAGTTCACCACTGAGAGAGAAGTCACTGAGGGATGTTCTGTCCCATAATTGGGCCCAGGACTCCTTTATGCATTTCCCTGTTCCTCTGATCCCAAAGTTTTTACAGCAGGCATTGGTGAGATGGATCACAGTCATCCTATTAGCCCCTTTCTGGCCTTGAAAAGTATGATTTCTTTTCCACTGGCCTCATTTAGCACAGCCTTCCTGAGTGTTGGACTCTTCCAGTTGTACTATCTCACCCATTGGAATTTCCTCACCTGAACATTCATTCCATAAAACTGACCACATGAGTTCCCCAGTTGCAGTGGTGGCTAGACAGTCCAGAGTTTCATCTTCAGTTGTTCATATTCTAACTTCTTCCCCAAAACCTTCTACAGGTAAGATTTCCAAAAGTAAGTTGAAAAGATTGTACATCTGGGCAGTTGAACTGTCTTGCTCCTTTTTCAGCCCTCTTCATACCAATCCTGGAATTCCTGTCAGACTTTTTTTTTCAGACTGGAGCTAGCTACTCTATCAAAGTACAATTAACGACCATAAAGTCTTTCCACATTGGTGAGAATCACATGCCCATTGCATTCTTTAGACTAGCTAAGGCCTTTTTTAAAGGAACTGTTCTATTGTGATCTCCACTAAGAGACCAAAGTCCTCCTTGTGATATTACTATTTTACTGCAAGCCCTAACTAGTCTTCCCTTTGAACTGGCTGATTTAAAATTTTTGTCATGAAAAACCTTTCTTAGTTGATTTTACTTCTGCTAGGTGGATAGTTATACACCATGTCTTGTTTACTAAACTCCTGTACCTGTTTTTTTCACAAAGACAGAGTGAGTCTCAGAAACAATCCTTTTCTTCCAAATGTGTCTTCTGAATCCTCTATCAACCAGTCCATAAATCTCACCATGTTTTTCCCAAACTTTTAAAAAAAAAGTGAATATATATTTCACGTACAATATGTTTGCCATTAATTACATCAGACCAGAGCTTTCAGAAAAAAATGATCATTTGTTTCTCTCTTATTCCCCTGTCAAAATGAGAAAAGCATTATCCAAGGTCACACTTCCCTTGGTTGTCTGATTGCATTTCCTATGTTTACAAGCAGATAAAGATGTCACTACCTCTTCTCCAAAAGGCTATTCTACTTAATCAGTGGCTTCATCTACAACATTCTTTTCCAGCGTGTGCAGCTGCCACTTGGTTAAGAGTTTACACATTCATTTCTCATTATAAATTGGAATCCAGATCAAGAGCCTCTTTTGGTATGGCTGAGCTCCAGAATATCTTTCCATAAGACCACCCAAGTATTACTGTGTAAGGGCTCTGTCCTATATGTTGAGGAATGGATGGAAAAGAAATCAGATGGGGACGTTATTACTCACCATAACAAAAGATCCATGTTGTCTCTATCTGTCCTTTTTCACCTAACCTCCCACCCTCCCCTTCTCTGTTTTTTCAGTGTTTAATCTTCTGGTTTCTCTGACTGACCTAGCCTTGACTCCTTGAAGTTAATTATCAAGACCTGTTTTTTTTTTCAGCTGGTTTGACTTCACTACCTCTTAGCTTCTTTAGTCTTCCTTTTTCCTAGGGGCAAACTTGATCTGATGTATTTCACATGACAACAGGGATTATGGTTAAGGGGAGGAGCCTGAGCACTAGATCCAGCAGCTTGAAAGTGGCTGAAATTGTATCGGAGACCCATACAGTGAGGAAGAATGAAAACAGACAACATAGATCTATTGTTACAGTGAGTAAATAACTTTCTTTTATATACTGGCAGTGATATAACAGCTGGCCAGCTTCCAAAGCTTCCATGAACCCAAACCATCAGTCAGCTTAAGCTGAGCTGACTAAAAAGACAGGTTTGGGTGCCAAGTCCTTTGGAGCTTTCATGTCAACAGAGGGAGGGAGGCTGAGGTTTGAAAGGACAATGCTAGAACCGAGAATGTCCACATCTTGGTATAAACACCACATCAAAAACTAAGAGGATGGAGAGACAGAATAGCTACTACAGCAGTAATCATTCAAATATCTACTGTTATGGTAAGTTTATTTGTATAACTGTACTGTGTTCATTATGCAGATCACTGATATAGTAGCCATAGCAATATGTGTAGATTACCATAGTTTATTACATTTGGGAGGGAGAAGTAGAAGGGTCCAGGAGCCACTGGACAGTGGTGCTAGCAAAGCCTGATTTGGACAATAGAGAAGGAGTCAAACTTGTAATGTCTTGTAAAAGTATTTACAGAGGACCAAGTTGCTACGTCTGAAATACCTCTCGAATCCATTCCTTTCCAAAAAGCTATGGGCCTTGACCCTGCCTGGAATAGTTTTGTCATGAGTATAACAAAAGATAATAGCCTTAGGCAACCATTTGGCAATAGTCTAATCTGGCACAGGTTATCACTTTTTATCTTCACAAGAAATTAACAATTGATCCAAAGATCTGAAAGATTTAGTTCTGTCAAGATGATAACTGAGTTTTCTGTGAATATCCAAGGTACGGAGTATCCTTTCTCCTTCATTTTTAAGTTCAGGAAAAAAAATACGGAGATGGATAGTTAGGTCTAAAGTAAACTCTGATATCACTTTAGGCATAAAAGAAGGATTCATTCTCAAAGAAACCCTGTCTCTGTGGAAATGAGATAGGGTTGCTCACCATAATAGATTGTAACTCAGACATCCTTCTTGCAGAGGTCAGAGCAATCAGTAAAACTACATTCCATTTTAAAAATTCAAGTCAGACAGGTTAGCTGGTTCAGTGGGAGTAAGTGTTAGTTTCTGTAACATAAAATTAAGATTCCAAGGAAGTCTCACTGGTTTTCTTGGAGGCCACTAATGCAAAATCTATTTCAAAATAATTTTCAGATGAGAATGCATTGAAAGAGAAGGATCTGCAGGCAGACATGCTGAAATGGCCAATAAATGAACCTTGATGGAGGAATAAGAAAGATTATAGGATAGAAACTCACACAAATATTGTAAAACCAGAGAAAAACTAGCTTTGAATGGGAGCTGGTTATGTTCCAATTATTAAACCTCTTCCATGAACATGGTATTCTAGTAGCAGGATTTCTTGTCTCCATTAGTGCCTGCTGCATGCCTTCAGTAAACATATGCTTAAAGGGAATTAAAACTCTATCATCCAGGAAGTAAGTTGAATGGGATCAGGGTGTGTCAAACACCCCTGATCTTGTGTGAGTAGAATCATTCTTTGTAGAAGCTTGTGGTACTTGCCCCTGGCCATTTCCAAAGGAAGGGAGAACCACTGTTGCCTGAGCCAGAAGGAAGTCACCACAATGATTCTGAGGAATTCCTTCTTAATCTTCAGAAATACCATTTGTATCATTGGAAAGGGTGAAAAAGCATACAGGAATATCCCTGTCCAAGGAAATGAAAGTGAACCTGTCTTCCAGGCTTTCTCGTATAGAGTCCTGGAACAGAATCTTGCCTGTTGATTGTTCAGAGAGGAGGCAAAGAGGTCTATTTGAAGAACTCCCCGCATATGGATCAAGTCTTGGAAGACCCCTGATCTAGTCTCCATTTGTGAAGGTCCACCCTTGAACTGCTCAGGTGGTCTCCTACATAGTTTTGCTCTGGTGGAATATAGGATGCCTTTAGAGTGATATTGTGCTTTGAAGTTTTTAACTGAAGCCAACATGGCTAGTCTGCATAGGGGGTATGACCTGGTTCCCCTTGCTTGTTGATGTATCACATGACTGTGATATTGTCTATAACAAATTGAAGAGGTCCCAGGGAACAAAGAGGATTCAGAGAGTTGAGTGCCTTGATCAGAGCAAGCTTCTCTTATATTTATTTGCTTGTTTCTGTCCTTGGTTTCCCACACACCTTGCACTTTTATCCTTCCTGAAACTGCTTCCCAACCATTCTAAAGCATCTGTGGTGATGGACTGCTTTGGAACAGGGAGGGAGAAGGGTAGACTCAGATTTAGGGATATTTGGTGACTCCACCAAGTGATTTCTGTTTTGACAAATAACAGAACTAGGATTTTTAAAGACAAGAGGTACTGGTGCTGGGACCAGAGAGACTTCAGATACCATTGTATCTTTGTCATGTGGAGTCTTTGCAGGAATATCATGAGAATCATGGATGTCCTGAGACCCAAAATACTGTATTTCCTTGCAGTGACCAAAGTCTAAGTGGGAAACCATAGACATAGAACTAGATATAGATCTACATTTTCCTGCTAAAAGAAAAGCTCTTTGAACTGAGGTACAGTGGATATAAAAACTTTACACACCCATGTTAAAATGCCTGGGTTTTGTGATATTAAAAAACATGAGACCACAATAAATCATTTCAACACTTTTCCCACCTTTAATGTGAACTATACCCTATACAATTCAATTGAAAAACAAACAAATCTGTTAGGGGGAAAAAATAAAAAAAAATACAATAAGCTGGTTGCATAAGTGTGCATGCTCTTAAACTAATACTTTGTTGAAGCACATTTTGAATTAATTACAACATTCAGTCTTCTTGGGTAGGAGTCTATCAGCATGGCACATCTTGACATGGTAATATTTGCCCACTCTTCCTTGCAAAAGCATTCCAAATCTGTCAGATTGTGAGGGCATCTCTTTTGCACAGTTCTCTTCAGGTCACCCCACAAATTTTCTATTGGATTTAGGTCTGGACTCTGGCTGGCCCATTCCAAAACTTTAATTTTCTTCTGATGAAGCCATTCTTTTGTTGATTTGGATGTATGCTTGGGGTCATTGTTGTCTTGAAAAGTGAAATTCCTCTTCATCATCAGCTTTCTAGCAGATGCCTGAAGATTTTGGGCCAAACATGACTGTTATTTGGAACTTTTCATAATTCCCTCCACCTTGACTAAAGCCCCAGTTCCAGCTGAAGAAAAGCAACCCCAAAGTATGATACTGCTGCCACCATGCTTCACCGTGGGGTTGGTGTTCTTTTGATGATGCGAAGTGTTGTTTTTTCCTCCAAATGTACCTTTTGGAATTGTGGCCAAAATGTTTGACCTTGGTCTCATCAGACCATAACACATTTTCCCACATGCTTTTGGGAGACTTGATGTATTATTTTGCAAATTTTATCTGGGCCTGGATGTTTTTCTGTGTAAGAAAACACTTCTGTCTTGCAACCCTACTCCATAGCCCAGAAATATGGAGAATACAGGAGATTGTTGTCATATGTAGTACACAAACAGTACTTGCCAGAAATTACTGCAGCTCCTTCAGTGTTGCTGTAGGTCTCTTGACAGCCTCCCTGGCCAGTTTTAGTCTTGTCTTTTCATCAGTTTTTGAGGTATGTCCAGTTTTTTTGTAATGTCACTGTTGTCTCCACTTTTTGATGACTGTCTTCACTGTATTCCATGGTATATACAATACTGTGTACATTTTTTTGTGCCCTTCTCCTGACTGATACCTTTCAACAGTGATATCCCTTTGATGCTGTGTAAGCTCTCTGTGAACCATGGCTTTTGCTATAGCAGGCAACTGAGTAAATGTCAGAAAAATCCTACTAGGACAGCTGAACTTTATTTGGGGTTAATCAGGGTCTCTTTAATTGATGGCAGGTGTGTACCCAAGAAGACTGAATGTTGTAATTAAATCAAAAGGTGCTTCAACAAAGTATTAGTTTAAGGGTGTGCACAGTTATGCAACCAGCTTATTGTACTTTTTTTATTTTTTTATATTTTCCCCCTAACAGATTTGTTTTCCATTTGAATTGTACAAGTTATAAGTCACATTAAAGGTGGGAAAGTTTTGAAATGATTTATTATGTTCTCATTTTTTTATATCAGAAAAACCTGGCATTTTAACAGGGGTGTGTACACTTTTTTATATCCATTGTATCTAGCTGTGAGAAGTAAAAAAAAAGACTTTTGAATGTTCTCTTGGAATCCCAGCTTGTGTAAGAGATCTCTCACCCAAGTGAGATTCTTGACACTTTGAAAAGGACTGTACTAAGTTAATCAATTTGTCTAAATGTAAGAAAATGTGGATACCCTGTAACCTGCAATGAGCTATAACTGGAGCTAGACATTTTGTGAACACACTTGGTGCAGTAGATAGTCCAAAGGGTAAGACAGAAAATTGATAATCTGAACCAGGCACACAAAAACTTAAGAAATGCGAAGTCTGGATGAACAGGAATGTGATGGTAAGTATCTTTTAAGTCTAACGTTACCAGGAAATCTGAATGAGGAAGGTAGCATGTTTGTAAAGTGGCATCATTTTGAATTTGGACACTGTCACAAACAGGTTTAGGAAAGAAGGATCCAGAACTGGTCTCTTGTATTTTTTTTATTTGGCACTAAATTCATCCTTGAATAAAAACCTTTCCTAATCTGGAAAGGAGAACCTAGTTCTGTAACTTCTTGGGAAAATAAGAGTTTGGTTTGGTTGATGAGGAATTACCCCCCCCCCCCCCGCACACACACACACACACACACACACAAAAAAAGGGGATTTTCTGCCACTGCCATCTGTAGTCTTGATGAATGATCTTCAGAACCTGTTTTTATCTGAAACTATCTGTTGCTGAGGGAAAAAGAGATTCAGACTTTCTGGAAGGGAAGTAAGGCTGCTATGATGGGAGTGTGTGGGAAGGAAGGTCCCTTAAATAGTCATTTTGACTTGTAGGACTGTCCTTGGTTTTGGGGAGTTCCTGAAATCTTTTTGGAACTCCCTGCCATTTCTTTTTAAATGTCTGTTTACCAGCATTTGGTTGAGACTTGGCATTTTTGAGCAACTTTGATTGAGGGGTTAAATGATCCTTTAGAAAATTAGGAAAGGTGTGCTGAAAAATCTTAAGAGATTCTCTGTACCAGCTTATCTCATTGATCACACTTTATGATAACCTTTGCAGCAGAGGAACCAAACTAAGTATCTGTCCAAAGGTGAATCTAAAATCTTATTTTTCACATAATTTAAGAGGCTGTGAGAATGCAGCCAGGCAAACCTCCTCAAAACAATACTAATGGCTATAGCCTTGGAAGAAGTATGAAAATGAGTCATATACACACACTGTAATGAATGAGCAGTGGCTTGTGCAATGGAAGGAACTGAATTATTTAATGCAAATTTTACCTCACAAGAAGAAACTGCAGACAATACATCCCTCGTACTTTCAGAATAAACTTTAACATATGATCCTGACAATTCTAAATTCTAAAAATTAAAGTTACAAAAGCATATGCTCCCTCCCATACTTATCAATAATCTTCTCATCCTTGTCAGAAAGAATAGGATTGGAATTAACTAAAACTATAACTGCTGGGTCAGGTTTGGAAAGACTATATAAAAACTTAAAAAACTGAGGAACTTTATACTTCTAGCTGCCTTTTTGGGGCAGCAGGCTATCAGGAAATTGCAGGCAGTGATGCACACATCCTCTAGAGCTGACAGAACTGATGGAATGGTGAAGGTTCTGGAAATTCCTTCTATAGCAGCCCATAGTAGATTCAGAGTGATTGAGGAATCTCCATGTTCTCCCACTAAAAACATTGGCACATTCTGGAATTGGACTCAGAGAAAAAGAAGCCCCCACAAGAAGAATCAGAAACTGAACTTCTCCCTGAGTGTAAATCAGAAAACTGAGGAGAAACTGCTGTATCTACCCCTTCATCTTCTTGTCCAGATTCAGAACCTTTAATCTCTTCTGAAAAATAATTATTCCTCTTTCTTTTACCAGAAACCACTTATAAGTTGGATCAATAACCTGAAATAAACCCTGAGCCGGACCCTGTAATCTACTCCTGTCTAAGGAAATTTGAGAGGGAGTAAATAGATGTTTAGTTTTCTGTTCCTTTTTGCAGGAAAAAGGTGGCCTATAGTATTATTAATGGCACCAACAGTTGCAGCTTCCACAGCGATGAGCATAACATTCTAACTTCATATGGAAGCTTTACCTGTCTCAGGACCAACAAGAGTGTCTCTGTTTTGTCCACTGAGGGGACCCCAACAGATGCAGAGGATGTGGCTAACCCTCAGTCCATAGTGACTGTAGGTGCCATACCAAATGGATCTGGATGAGAGATGAGTGCTCTGAGGAACAAGCTATGGCCAAAGCAGTGTCACCCATGTGCAGCTGAGGCAAATTACTAGGGTGCTGTTTTGGCAAAGGCTGTTTGCTTAACTTTTTCTTTTTGTGGCTGGAAGAAGGACCAACCATGGGACTGGTAGTTTGTCCATTGGTCAAGCTTAAAAATGGCACTTCTTTCCTGGGAAAAAAAGAAGCAAAAATCTGTAGAAATTTAAAGGCTTTAAAAGTCAATTTTTTCAAAATAAACACAATTTCTCCACAGGAAAAAAAATGGATCTGATGTTGTCAATTTTCATTCTGTCCTCAACTTATTGGTTCGGATCCGATCCCTCAGATTTGACTCGGTCATTGCAACAGCTTGTGGTAACCAGAAAATTCTCAAGCTACTTCCCACAAAGCACCAACCCTTAGTACCTCAGATCTCGTATGCTGCTTCCAGAAAAAGACATGGGGTTACAGTGCTTTTGAGTGACTCTTCATTATTAAGATAAGTTAACCATTTCTTTCTCTCTAAAAATTTTTCTTTCCTTCTCATTCTAATTACTGTGTTGACTTACCTTTTTTGTCTAAAACCTGTCCTTTCTCATACTACTGCACTTCTTTGATCTTGCATACTATTGCTAGTACTTTTTCCCTTTCTTACACTTTGCAGTGTATTTTTCCTCCATTAATACCATCACTGGTAGCCCTTCCCTTTTTTCTTGAAAAAAAAAACAAAAAAAAAAAAAACAGTAATATATTTTTCTAAATATTTTCTGTAGTATTTCCTTTACTTTTCTGTCAGTATAAGGATGGCAGAGAAACTGACTGCTTTTAAGAAATGTACTTAATGTGGTCATAAAATATCACTTTCAGATACACATTCCTTATGTGTTTACTGTTTTGGACCTCATCATCTCCAGGAGGACTGCTCTATTTGCCTCTCTTTCAAGCCTACAGTTCTGTTGGGGTGTAAGAATGAATTAATTCTTCAAGGGGTACTTCCTTCCTCTTTTTCTGAGGCCTTATCTGGAGCTTCCCCTGAGAAAACTAAAACACAAAAAACATTTTTCCAGTACTTCCATACTTCTACATTGTCATCTGGAAAATCTAAGAAGAGGACTCTTTTGGATCCAACTCACTCTTCTGATCCTGAAAAGAAAATTACAAAATTGCTGGATCTGACTTCACACTTGTATCCAAGACACCTAAGGAGTTATTGGATCCAACTTCACAATTGGATCCAATGCTTAAGAGGCCTAGACATCTATCAGATCAGATTTTGTATCAGACACCAAACACGTTGGCTCTCACATCTCACACCACGCACCTTCCAAGGACCAGATACTCCACCTCAGTGTACCATCTAGGGTTTCCTCTCCATTTTTGGAGAAACCTAGGTCTCCTTCACTTGTGTCCACTTGCTCTTCCAGGTGCCTTATGAAAGAAGATGTGGAGAGGTTAGTGAAAAGGATTCTCTAGATACAGAGAGTGTCAAGTATTCCATGGCTCCTACCCATTTGGGTCAGAAGATCCAACCTTCCACCACTCCTGATGTGCAAGTTCCTCTTCCAACTCCATATCTGGTCTTAGAGATATCGGATCTGAGAATATCCTTTTCCTCAGATCTGAAGCTTGTTCTGAGCTCTTCAGTAACATTGGATCCAGAGAGCTGTTGGAACTGGAGCTGCTCTGTCATGTCTGGGGTGTCACAATCAATTCCAAAGTTCTCAGACCCATCACTGCACCTCAGGACCTTGGCATATATTAGTTCAGCTCCAACTTCAGCTTTGGAGGAGTTCTCCTTGGAGCAGGGAGGGACTTCATTCTAGAGGCTTGCCTTTACAGACCTGGGGTCCTGTTCCTCTCTGGGAGGATCTGCCTTTGAGGTCATGGAGAGATCCTTGTCAGCATCCTTGACAAAGATGCTTCCCTTCCCCTCTGATCCACAGTGTACAGTCTTGCAATCTCTTCAGTTAGAGTCTCATCTACCTTCTCCATAGGAACAGCCAATACCAAAACCCCAAGCTTCCCAGCAGTGTCTTTCCATCTCCTCTGATAACTCCCCAGAGCACCCCACTGAGGAGTTCCCTAAGAAGAGAATGTGCAAGAGGAAGCACTTAGACTCTTCCAAGGAATCAGTCACTGAAGACACAGACTTTGATGAAGGAGAAGGATCCCCAAGTTTAGCCCCAAAGATGTCCAGTTTGGAGAAATCCTTGAAATCTTGAAACAGAGAGGTGGCTGGAAGTCTAGCAACCCTTCATTGGAGGAGTCTGTGTTCCTGGAGGCATTCGGTGCCAGCCGGTCCACCTCATGGGTGATTCCGCCTACCAGTGACCTCATAGATTTGGTCTCATGGTGAGCATGGAACACCCCAGATGCCATTGTACCAATCCCTTGGAGAACAGATAAAATTTTAACAGCACCAGAGGATGGACAGTTTTAGACAAAAGGGGTGCCTGTTGATGCCATGATCATGGTAGCAGCCACTAAAAGGGAACTGTCCATCCTCCAAACAAGGAGTCTCAGTTGATAGACATGGGCAGGTTTGGGAAGTGTCTTTATGCTTCAGTGACCTTTGCCTTAAGGTCTCTGAATTATTTGGCACATTTCACCAGGTTACAGAGAGACCTAGTTAAGGAACTCTCTGATACCCTTTCAGGATCCTTTTCTGAACACAGGCATCTGATACCTCTCAGTTAGCTACCCTGTAATCAATTTCCAATTCTTCCATGAGGTTAATTTCACATGCAGCTGAAAGAACCTCAAGGGCTGTTGTTATCTCTAGCCAGGCTCTCTGGTGCAGGTTAATTTTATATGCAGTTTCCTGTGTTTCCATAAGGAGGCATTCCTGGATGCACTTATGTGATTTTTCTGAGCACTCCAAGTCTTTGTTCATCAATGCCCCCATTGATGGAACATCTTTATTTGGACCCAAAGTTAAGGACACTTTATCCAGGTGTGAAAAGGTTGGAAAACCCCTCTTTACCGTGGGCATATGTTTTTCAATGCCTGAAAGATCCTTCTCCAGGAATCAATGAGGCACTGTAAAAATGTGGTTCAAAAAGTCATGGTCCTTTCCAGGACACATGTGAAGGATGTTCCCCCAGTGGTAGAGGTGGAAGTCCAATGGTAGACTCTGCCCTCGCAACAGAGGTGGCCCACTAAACCAAGGGTCTAGAGATTTTTTTTTGACAGACTCTTCCAGTGCTCCTGAAAGGAGTCCAGATTGCCCCCCTCTGGAGGCAACTGGGGGTCAATTATCCCTGCACCAGAGAGTCTGGCTAGAGATAACAACAGATACATGGGTGCAGAGGATCATTTCCAGAGGTTATATAATACTCTTTTCCCTTCTCCTCCAATCTCAAGAAAATCTCCATTCCACTCAGTCAGATGGAACAAGCAGCACTTCAAATACAAAAGCTGCTAGAGAAAAAAATTTATCCAAGATGTCCCACCAGACCAGATAGAATATGGAACTTCCTCAAGATTATTTTTAGTGCCAAAGAAAACAGGGGACTGGAGACCAATCTTGGATCTTAGCAACTTGAACAAATCAGTTTGTTGCACCAACATTTGGATGGTCATGGTTCAGTCCATTCTCCCATTTCTAGACAAGGACAACTGGATGCGCTTCAGGACCTTCAGGATGCATACTATCACATAAAGATGAACATGCAGTCCAGAAGGTATTAATGCTTGTGGCTGGGAGCCAGTCATTACCAATTCAGAGTTCTGCCCTTTGGTCTCACCACAGCCCTGCAGGGTGTTCACCAAATGTATGGCAGTAGTGGCAGGCTCATTTCAGACTGCAAGGATTCTGGGTGTTCCATATCTAGATGACTGGCTTATTATGGCCCTGACCAGGCATCAAGTAATAGAGCCAAGAAACCAGGTTCTTCAGACATGCTGTTATCTGGGAATAACCATAAACTATGAAAAGTCTCACTTGGAACCTACTCAGAAGTTGGAGTTTATAGGAGCATTGTTCAACACAATGTCAATGGTAGCTTCAATGCCTCCTCAAAGAGATCAGACCTTAAGAACACAGGTCAGAAAAATAATCTGCAACACCAAAGTTTCTGCCCGCTTGGTTCTTCAGGTCCTAGGCTCAATGGCAGCAGCAGTAACTCTAGCACGTTTAGCCAGATTTTACATTAGGATTCTACAATGGATGCTAGCCACACAATGGTCAATACTTTACCAACCTTTGTCAATCCCGATATGTATTACACAGATTTGCAAGAGAGATCTCAGGTGGTGGATTCAATCGGAACAGGTTCTGCAAGGCCATCTGTTCATTTCCACCCCCCAGCCCAAGGCCATAGTGACCATGGGCACTTCTCATTTAGTGTGGGGGCATTACCTGGAGAAGACAGTCCAAGGCACTTGGTCTCCTAAAGAGGCCAATTTGCATATCATTGTTTTAGAGATGAGAGCGATGTTTTTAGCATTGCAGGCCTTTCAAGAAGCTCTCCCCTTGGGGATGATCACAATTCAAGTGGAAAGCATGCCAGTAATTTGATACATCAACAAACAGAGAGGACACAAATCTTACCCCTTGTGTCAAGAAGCTCTCAGAGTGTGGCAATGGGCGATCTCATCCTACCACTTTCTCATCAAACACACATTCTGGGGAAGTCTAATGTGATAGCAGACAAGCTGACAAAATGAGAAGATGCATTCTTCTTCCACACAAATGGTCTCTCAACAAAAATGTGGCAGATATGATTTTTCATCCATGGGGCCAGCCTTGCTGTGATCTTTTTGATTCTCCCCTGAACAACAAGTGAAGCAACTAATTTGCCCTGATCCCCCCACAGAGGGAGTTACTGAAGGATGCTCTACTTCCCAATTGGCCCCCAGCCTTCTTCATGCATACCCATCAATTCTGCTAATTTATACATTTCTGTAGAAAGCTGCCATATTGAAGAGCAAAGTTATCCTCCTTGCACCTTTTTGACCTTGACAAATTTGGTTCCCCATCCTTTGGCCTCACTTACTCCACCAACCATGGATTCTGGATCTGACTCCAGACATTCTGTCTCATCCGATGGGCATGATTCATACAGACATACCAAATTTCAGGCTGACTGCCTGACATATCCAGTTCCATTAATAGTCAGACAACCTATGATCTCCTCTCCAGTCCATCAGATACTTTTATCTTCACATAAACCATCAACATGTAATATCTACTCCAGTAAATGGAAAGATTTGCTTACTGGGCCACAAGAATAATGTTGATCCATTTTCAGCCCCTTTGCATAGTATCTTTGAATTCTTAGCCATACTTTTTAAAGATGGAGCTATCTCATCCACAGTGAAGGTCCAGCTAGCAGCAGTCTCAAATTGTTACACAGTATTTGAAGATGCTTCTGTTGCTTACCATTGACTATGCAAAACCTTTTTGTGAGATACTCTTTTTCTAAGACTTCCTTTTAGAGACCCTACTCCCCCATGGGATCTTAATCTGGTTTTGCAGCAATTTGCTCAACCCCCCCTTTGAACCAGCAGCTAAATGTGAACTAAAGTATCTCTCTTGGATAAATTTTTTCTAGTAGCAATTACTTCTGCTAGAAGAAGTTCAGAGATTCAGGCCTTGTTTTCAAAACTGCCTTATTTGATCTTTCACAAAGACAGTCACTTAAAGAACTAACGCTTCATTTCTCCCTAAAGTGGTTTCAGAGTTTAATATTAATCAGTCTATCAATTTGCTGGTATTTTTCTCAAGATTTTCTAACAAAAGTGAATACACATTGCATTTATGGGAGGTCCACAGGGAATGTTTTTACCTGCCCAGAACAGAAAGTATCAGGAAGACTGACCAGTTATTTGTCTCTTTTTCTGACAAAAAAATAGGAAAATCTGTTGCAAAAATTACTCTATTAAGTTGGCTTATGGACTGTATTTCTTACATATACAACAAATTGAGCATTACCCTACTGAAACCATTACAAGCTCATTCCACTAGAGCCATGGCTATGCCATCAGTTTTCCAATCTAGAGCTTCCATGGATGACATTTTTGCTGCAGCTACTTGGGCAACTCTCCTTACATTTGTTACTTATTACAAATTATATATGGTCTGTAGGGGAAGAGCATAATTTCATTCAGTGGTGCTCAGAAATATGCTTCCTTGAGTCCATGTAGGTTGCTGGGACTCTGTCTCACAAGTTGAAGACAGAATAAAAATTGATAACATCAGATGAAGAAGTTATGTAGTCACCATAATGTTCAATATGTGTTGTCCATTTTCATTTTTCCTCAACTCCCCTCCCACCAAATCCCTGCCCTGTAATCTCCTGGAAAAGCAAGTGTTTTTTGATTATGCCACTTTCTTGAAACATGGCTCCAGATATAGTCTGCTCTATCTGTAGTTACAATACTCCTTTCTGCTGATATTAACAAACAAGATCTGAAGTATTTAGGGTTGGTACATTGTGGAGAAGGGAGTAGCTTGAGAGTTTTCTGTTTGCCATGACCATTTGCAATAACTGAGTTGGATCCGAGAGATTGGATCTGAACCCATAAGTTGAGGAAGAATTAAAATGGACAACACAGAAGGAATGTTATGGTGATTTCATAACTTCTTTTTTCAGTTATTTTAAACAACTTTTAAACTGGTAGGCAAAAGAGTACTCCCATTAAAAGTACAGTTAAGTCTCATATCAGTCCACTAAAACATACACTTCTTGATTACATATAATTTTCTTAAACAGGAAAGTACAATAAAATCATTTCTATAAAGTGGAAGATTTTTCCCCAAAGGTAACTTAATCTGCCTGGTAAAGGAACAGCACAAGCTGATTCTTGATCCTCAAAAGCATGCAGAGAAGTATACTTTTCAGTGGCAGGAAAGCTCTTATTGACTTGGCACCCAAACCTGTCTTTTTAGTCAGCTCAGCACAAGCTGACTGATGGCTGGGGTGTATGGAAAGTACCCTGAAGCTTTGGAAGCTGTCCAGCTGTTATATCCTTGGTAGGATACAACCCCATATAGCTAAACCTGCTGTAACAGTGATCAGTATAAACATCTTTATATCTGGTTGGATAAGTATCCCTCAAAGATACCACAACCACTTTATTATGCAGCAAATGTAATGCTACTTTACATTTCTATGCCATCATCCAGTTTAAAGTGAGTGTTATAATTAAATTAACAGCTGTACTGCTGCCATGACAAGGTTAAAGTATATAGAATCATATTCAAAGTGCAGGATGGAAATATACGCTATAGGGGGAATCTAAGGCATAGAGCAACACTCTCATGTTTGAAAGTGAGAAAATAGAGGACATCCAGATTCATTTTTAGGCCTTCAAAAACCACCACAGTCTTGTGCAATTAAACAAATATCCAAAGGTTTCTTCTTAACCAAGATACCCTAGGAAAGACTACAGTCTTTTTTACCTTATGTCTGGCATTACCCTTGATGAGTAAAGGCATGTGGGCTAAAAGGCACAAATAATGAGGCACAAACACTGGCATTCTGCTATCCAATAAATGCTCCAGCACAGTTTCTCTTGACTCATCAGGATGAGCTAGCCATGACATATGCTTCTTACTATGTAGTAATGAGAGCTTAATTAAACTGTACCAAGACCATGTTGTTTCTTTTAGCTAAAGCTTATAATTAAAGATTTTACCTTATTCAGTATTATTACAATATAAATATTTTGTCTTATGCTGCTCTTGATTATTTTGAAAGACCTTTTTTCTTTGCTGAATAGGGAGCCCAGTTCATGGTTATCAAATAAATGGGGAAGGATTAATTCATGGTCTGGAGGAAACAACCAAACTAGTTTGGTAGGCAAATTGTTGTCCTAAACTTCCTAAGCACATAGCTAGCCTTACCACTAAGAACAACTAATTGGCTATCTAGGACTCCATTCAGCTATTGTTCATTTCCAAATTTTTATATCTTAAGCAGCATTTCTTTTAAATAAATAGATACAAACCTTGCAATACCCCCTGTTCAAAGTAGTCATCACTTTGCACTCTATGGGGAGGTGCTGTGTGTACTTTGTCAGCTTTCTCCTCTGTTCCATCTACAATCTAAATGGTAATTCATTGTCTAGATCATGTGTGGGTGTGTGAAATCTCCGGGAAGATTAAGGTTGCCAGTTGTATATAGGTAGGAGTACTAGGTGGCTATATTTGAAGCAGTGGAGGAAAGCATATTATAAACAGAGGACAGCTTTGCATGACTAATGTAATGTGGCTGGCTACTGATTGTGTGAAAAAAATTTGGAATACATTACTATGAGCACTATTTTACTTTATTATTATTTTGTGTTGCAGTCAGGCATCAAAGTCAGCAAAGTAGCTGTCTGTGAGCAAAAATAACTGAGCCATTTTTTCTCATTATCCTGGCTTTGCACAATAAATGTGATATGCACGAAGCAAGTTGCACTGCTTTACTGTGGCTAGTGTTTATGTGAAACAGTGTGAAATACATCGTGGTTGCCATTATTATTTTCAAAATAGTCAGACGTCTGGGTTATGTATAGTCAGCAATGTGACTATAACTCCTGGGTTTGGACCCTTTTGTCATGTGCTTAAACTGTATGGCTTTGCAGGACTAGTGTGATTTTTTTTTTTTTGTGACATAATTCATAACATTTTACTGTGATTACTATGTGTTTTGTGTAAAACAAACAATGCATTACTATGGCCTTTATTTAATTTATTTATCAAAATGAGATATAAACTGCTATAATTTCTGGGTATGTTAATTATCTAAGGATGAAAATGACGGATTCCTATCATGATTCAGTTAAGCTCTCATTAATCTGGCTTTTTTCCCCAAAATGTGTATGGAATATTTTACTGTGGCCATTTTGTAAATTACAGTTAGAAATATGAGCTGTACAATATTCAGTAATTGATGGGTACTAAGGCTGTGACTTACCCCTGCTGTTGTTTGATCACTGTTGAATAATCACTGTGATGGCTAGGAAGGAGTTGTGTTGCACAATGTATGTGCTGAAATCCAGTATAAAATGGTCATTGCAATGACTAATGTTTTATGTTTGTGTATTTGGGGGTGGGCAGTTTATTTAGGAATCATAAGTTGTCCATAATTTATTTCACTTTCTGTTACACTCAGACATTGTCATTGTATAAAATTTGTCTTTGGTACATTAGTTAGATGTGTGTGAACATAACTGATCATTGTTATAATGGTACTGTGAACAGTCTTGCCTTCTCAGAGCACTTAGTTCTCTGACTTATTCTTGGTTGTTTCTATATCTATGTGGAAACTGCATATCATAGTAGGTGTTCTGGTTTCCCCAACACCCTGAAAGATGTGATGTAGGTGAACTGAACTTCCATAATTTCTCTGTAGTTAGTAGTGCAGTGTGTGAGTGTTTGTGTGTATGTAAGCATGTGTGTATCTTGTGATTGACCTGACTTGTTAGATACAGAATCAGAGTGTGTGTGTGTGTGTGTGTGTGTGTGTGTGTGTGTGTGTGTGTGTGTGTGTGTGTGTGTGTGTGTGAAAATATATTGCCATTATTATACTTGTGGGTAGATACATAACCCTTTTGGGTAGAAAAACAGCAAGTTATTATCCTTCAAAAATAAGACATAAACTGCAGTACAGAACATCTATATTCTCTGAGATTCTAAGAGGTGTGTTGGCCCCCACAACCTTAAATACATATGTAAATTTTTACAAGAATATTATTGGCAACTCATCCACATTAGGTATAGGACAAAACGATTGTTATTCCTTTCATTTTCCTGTCGAGGGGGAGTTCATACTCTTGGAACAAAATAAAACCACACATGAACAAAAGCAACATAATTCCTGTGACAGTAACACCCAAAATAGCAGTTCAAGAAGAAGCCACTCAGGAACCATGGAAAGTTCTTTCATTATACAACAACACAACAATGGGCTTTTGAGCTTTCATGATAAATGCTTTTTCAAATTATAGTACTGTTTAAAAATATAGGACTGTTTATACGTAATGTGTTTTAAAACCTGCTTTGAAAGCAAGGCATTTTTGAAAGCGAATAGATAACTGTTTTACTAATGAGGCATGTTTTTTGTATATTTCTATATCTCTCTCTCTGTATATATCTATATCTAATATATATATATATATATATATATATATATATATATATATATAAATTGTGGTCTAGATTCATTAATGCCTACACTAAGTGTACACAAAGTCTATATTCAAAATCATCTCTACCACATTTTTTATGCTTTCTAGTCACTCAGAAGGATAACAATAAGCCTACATGTCATCTGCAGTTTGTGATAAACGTTATGCATCCTCCTCGATATTTAAGGCTTCAAGAAAATCAGTAGAAAAACTAAATTAGATGGAAGGAGGTATGAGTTATGCTTGTGTTGTCTTGTCTGTTTACTTAAAAGGGTGTATACTTAGTGTAAGAGTTAATGAATCCCAGGGAGTGTGTGTTTAAACAGACCTATGTTGTGTGTAACTTAAAAAGGTATTTATTGTGAAATCTCACTGTGTTGTATAACGAGACCTTTCCGTGGTTCGTGAATACTCTAGTAACAACTTGAAATACATTACCTTGATCATTATTTTTTCACTTTCCTCACAATCATGTATGCCAATATCTTTTGAAAGGTAGGGATAATGAGGCTAGCTGTGTATATATACATGAGGAGGAGTTAGGAGACATGCTGATTATATGGATGACAACTACAAACTGAACTATGTATTATCCCAATCTAACACCAAACAGGTACACAGTAGATTACTGTGTTTCTTAAAGGAATGAGTCAGGCACTGTTCCACTATTTGATTTATGCATCTTTGCAAGTGTTTGTCTTCTGAGTATATTGAAAACTTCTGTTTTGTTAGCTTTTCTGTGAACATTAAGCATAGGACACAATATACTTCTTCCTTGAAAGAAAAACTATTTTTTTTCCTTGGTCATGGTTATTGATCAGGTTGTTACTGAATCAATTTTTTGGGAAAAGCTCTAAAATGCACCCCAGAACATCTAGAATCATGTGGCTTCTGGGGGCTGACTTCCCACTTAATTAAATAATTTTTACACAGTTATTACAATAGTCTTAACCAGTTTGCTTGTGTTGAAAGGATGGATGGAAAATATATCAATACATTTAAAAAAATCTGAAATGTACAACAGAGCATCTACAATCTCATGGCTTCAGGGAGTCTAGTGGCCTCCAGAACCCTGGGTTAATTCAATTATTTCTTCTACAGCTACAGCAGTGCAGTCTTGGCTTGTTATGATGTAATGAAAGAATGGTTGAGAAAGAAGGAACAAAAGGTTGAAAAAAGCTCTAAGATTCACATCTGGATACCTAGGATCCTAGGGCGTCTGGGTTACTTAGTGTCCCCAAACCAACTCTGGCTCAATTCAGTTATTACAGTGTAGTTTTGACCAGTTACAGTGTGTGGAAAATATGTAGGAAAAAGCTGTAGAGTAATACAAAATATAAGAAAATAAGGAAAAAGTAATAAGGATGTTATGGGTAACAGGATGGGGATGCAGGGGCACTGGGGAACTGTTAGGCAGCAGGAGGCATTGATAACTTTTTTCCATTTCACCTAATCTAGCCCTATCCAGACACATCACCTTCCCAATATTCCTACCATTTTGGGTAAGGAAATCCATAATTAAAGTCCCACAAGGACAGACATTGAAGCATGATATAAAGAAACAGTTAATAGCAACATCAACAACAACAAAAAACTGACTGGAAATATTGAATTTGGGAGACGCACCACATAATCACTAGTGGAATAAGTTGACATCTTCTAATACTTAAAAAAATACTCTGGATAAAACAGCTTCTTGCAATGGAAACAATATTATTTGTCAGTCCACACAAACATGTATGTGGCTAATGTGTACACACAATAGCACTTGCTCCAATACTAATCCTCATAACATGCTGAAACAAAAGTGTGTTCTTTTTTTTTTTTTTTTTTTTTTGCAAGAGGGCACCCCCCCCATATCCCCAGAACCTCTGCACTCCCTGCTAATTATATGTACTAACTCAAAAACTGCACAATCACCAGGACAAGGGCATATTCCCTTACCCCAGACATCTGTTAACGTATGCCATGGAACATATATATATATATATATATATGTGTGTGTGTGCGTGTGTTTGTCCAACATATACAGGTCAGTCTTTCTGGCTGACACTGGAGTTAACATTTTTGAAGAGTTCTTTTGGGATGGGGAGAATATTTGGGTGTTGGACGAGAGTATGTGGGTATATATATATATATATATATATATATATATATATATGTATATATATATATATATATATATAAATATATATATATATATATATATAAATATATAGAGAGAGAGAGGAAGCTCTGTTGGTGTTAGACTTGTTAATGAGCCTACAGGCTTGCTCCCTGGCTAACATTTTGAGGATGATTGACATAGAGTACAGAGCACATTGGAAACAAAAGATCACTGGGAGAGAGGTAAACTGGGATAGAGTGGGAGATACCACCTGAATTTTGCTTGAAGTTGGAGAGACAGAACTGCAGCTGCAATGGGCAAGAGAAATATAAAAAAAAGTCTCTCATATTAAGTGAAAAGACCAAGAATCGATAATGTAGAGGAAAAGGATAGTAGCCATAGGAGGGATCCATCAAGATGAAATGGCTAGGACCTGTAACTGGAGATGGTTGGTGAGCCAAACAAAATGTTGTCTTTTACTGAAGCTATTTACTTGAAGGTTGTACATTAAAGACATGGGGAGAAGTGGAACAGGCATCTGGACAGGGTTTTAGAGAGGGTGTTTTAACGTTTAAGGAGTATTTAGAACAAGATTGAAGGAGACATTTGAAGGGAAAAGGATCCTCTTCAATTTCTTCAAGAGATAGAAATGCATCAGCTAGAAGGTAGAGCCTTGAAGGGTTTAATAAAAATAGGGTGAAACGGATTAAGAGAAGGAACAAATCAGAAAAAAACTGCTAATACAGTGGGAAGTAGAAATAGGAGAACCTACAGAAAGGAAGATGTGGGAAGAGATTTTAAGATTACCTGATTATGTATTGAAATCACGCAAGTTCCAAATCTTTGTATGGAAATTTCTACATAAGTATGTTCATTCACTGGCCAGGCCAGCTAGGTTGTTTGATGGGCTAGACGGGTTATGTTGGAAGAAAATTCCAAAAATTCACATTTTGACCCCTAGTTGTTTTTATAGGCTGCAACAATTTGATGCTAGAGGAATACAGGGACTTAATAAGGTTAGTGGTTGCAACTATTGAAAAGGCAATTACTAGAAAATGGAAAAATATGGATTCTCCATTAATAGAGGCGGTAGAAAGTATGTCACTGAAAATAGCCAGGAAGAAAAAATGAGATGCAGGTATTCAAGGAAAGAAAAGGGTAAATAGAAAATGGAGTGTTTGGACAACTGAACAAGAAGAGGCATGACAGGGTTAGCTTTGGCTCTTATAGAGAAAATGAAAACTCTGAATAGATGACAACTGTGAGATGATCTAGAACAAACAGGAAAATTGCAAAGTATGTCTTGCTTGACTTTATTAGGGATGAGGGAGGGTTATTTGTAAATAGTTTAGAGAATTTTGTGAGCTTGAATCAATTTCTTAAGAGGAAGGAATGAAGATAGCTCATTTAGTAAATGCTATATCAGTAGAAAAGGGAGATTTGAAAGGAAGACAGTAAGCTACATATAGGAATGATGGAGGCAGTCTACATGTTAACATAGTGCCATAAATGGGAGCATTGATGTTGAGAAAGGGCTATTCCTAAACCTAATGGAGGTTGGATGTACAGGTGTATTGGGCTCAGTATAATAAATTTGAGGCCAACAATAGCCCAGACATTGAATATCCACTTGGACATGCCAACATGGAAGGATGGGATGCTTTTATTGCAGGGTAAATGTTTCTGGTGTAGCTTTGTTGATCTTGCTTTCTGTACCTGCTAATTCTGGACTGGTAGAAATAAGACTTAAGTTTAGATGGGGGGAGGTTATCCAGTAAAGAATTAGAACTACTAGTCATCAGCAGAAACATATGCACCATGCATGTGGACTGTATAACCTGTGATTTGTATTTTTGTTTGGATAAATAAAGTTTGGCATTTTGTTAAAAAACAGAACTGTAGTCTGGTATCTGTAATACCTGTCTTCAAAACTGAGTAGCATTTGTTGCTGAAGAGTAGGAGACTATTTCTCAAAGGTCACTGTTAAAAAAACACCCTTTAATACTGTGGGGAAAAGCCCATACTGTTCAAAAATGACATCTTTCCCGTTTCTGACTGTGTGTTATCAATAAATACACATCTGTGATAATTATTGCATCCCTGAACTTTGTCCATAAAGCTCTTCCAGGAAGATTTCCCTTTTCCTAAAAATGCCCACAAATCCAGTTCATACCTCTCAATTGTCCAGATTTCACAGAATGAAGATTTTTTACACATATTTTTGGTCTGTTCCTCATAAAGTTTGTGTTTTTCTGGTAAATCAATGAGGATTGAAGTCACTAAATAATGACATACATTTGAGTTTTAGACTTCATATCCTTCAGAAAAATGGATGCTAACACAAATCCTGTTATGCTCACAACTTTCTAAGTTTATCATAGCAGTATTTAAAATCTTTCCCTATTATAGGACCTTTGCCTCCCCCCCCCCTATTATTTTCAGCTTTGTACAGATTTCTTTCACTAAGAGGTTGAGAGGTATGATACAATCTTCTGCATCATAGGGACCAAGTCACCCCCCCACCAAAAAAAAAATTAAACCAGTTAATATCTTGTAATGTCTTCATTCTGTGGTGTCAAATAACAGTGAAGTCAAAACCTAATTCTTTCAGAAAGATTCTAATAATGCTCCCAAGCTCCATTGTTTTTTAATATTTATAGTATCCACTCTCCATAGACTCCTAGAATATGTTTATCTAGTTTCTCCAGACTATGTTCAATCACAGGATCTTTCACCCACTGCTAGTATATACTGGTGGCTAGTGTTTCACAGTCTGCTCCTTGCTGCTGTTAGAATAGTTCATGTAGCCTACATCGTCTGCTGAGATACTAACACTGGAAAGGAATGCAAAGATATTATATGTTTCAGCTTCAGACTTCAAGTAGCTTCTTGTAGAGATATAATGTTTCCCTCTTTCTTCCATGCTTGCAGAGAATGTGGTACCCTCACCTGTGTTTTCATCATCTTCCTGCTCCCAGTAAGAGATTGTGGGATCACCACTGATGTCAAAAGTTCCCATCACCCTAGGGGTAAGAAGATGAGGCATTGCAGGTAATGCAGGACATAATCTGACAAAACTCCTTTTAGCTACATTTGAAAACAGTGAGACAATTTGTTTGGTAAGCTATATGCCCTGAATCCCAGTTCACATTTTGAATGCCCTGCAAAGATTACCCCTTTGTGGTGACACAGAAAGAAAACATTTCAATTTTTGAGTCCTGAGTCTGTCACATTAAGGAGAAATTGTGTCTTTCAGTCATCAGCCCTGACCTCCATCTCATCTCTCATCTTGACTGCACTAGCTTACAAAACTAATCTGAAAGCCAACAACCACATTTTGAAATACAATTCAAAACATTTTCTGACAAGAAATTAAATAGTAACAGTTCTATGTACAGAAATAGACATAGCAAGACATGAAACTGTACCTCAAAGGGCTTCTCAATCACATAAGATATAGAACAATATGTATCTAATTGTAACTATTTCAAAGCTAACAGTATACACTGATTCCCAAGCTATGAAGGGTAAGGCACAAATGCACTGTGCAATGAAAACTGTTGAAGGAAGTGGACAGAATGAACACATATAAGTGGGCCAGTGAAACTGGCTATTTTCATAATGGAAACAGACTGTATTATACAACTTAATTGGTTATATCTAGAGTGTAGAGATACCGAGCTGTACATATTTAACAGTTTCTTGAAGGGAAGCAGTAAGAATAGATTTGATAATGTCAGTTTGCATGTGAACCTCCAGCCTACCAAATACAAAACCTAGAAACTGCATTCTGATGTATGAATCTCTGTGTGAGGCAATACTTCCTTATGCATCTTGTAAATGCTCAAAATTGTATAGCAGTTCCAGTTTTTCAAACCAGTTCAACTGCTGAGGATAGTCTTCTGCTCTCTGCATCTGTAAGCTCAGGTATTCAGTGAAGCCATGTCTTGTGACATTACTATGTGCAGTGTTATTTTCCATCTTGCACTTCTTCTCTGTCTCCTAGACATGATAAAATAAATTAACTTCAATATCCTGGCCAACTTACACCACAATTGTCCTGTGAAAACAAACCATTTGTTTTGGTGGGGTATTCAATGACAGTTCCTAATTTGCAGTCATCTGCAAATTTATTCAGCCAGAGTCTATTGACATTGACCTTGACTTCAGGACCTATCCCTGATGGACTCCATGTGTGACTAGCCTCTTTGTAGAAGTGGACTCCCAACTCTAGCTTCCTGGGTCCTGTCTGTGAGCCAGCTGGCTATCCACCAGGTGTCATAAGGGTTTGTACCTAACCTCTTGAGTATGTCAACAATGCCTGAGTGGGGTATTGTGTCAAATGCCTTGGACAGGTCAAGGTAGACAGTGTGAACCATTTTTCCCTCAACCATTGCTTTTGTGGCCCTCTCAAAGAAGCCCACTAGGCTGAGTAGGCATGACCTCCCTTGATGAAACCAAACTATGTTGACTCTAGTGTCTGGAGGTTTACTATATCATTATCGATCATTTCCATGATAATTCTTTTCATGGCTTTGCATATAAGACTAGTGAGACTTGTGGGTCTTTATTTTCCAGGGTCTGTAGATGGCCCACCTTTGTGCAGAGGGATAACTGTTGCTGTACTCCATTCATGAAGCACAAAGCCTGTTTGGAAGCAACAGTTAAATAGCAATTCCAGACAGCCTGATAAGTCATGTTTCATGCTATTTAGAAGGCACTATGGGATATTGTCTGGACCCATTGATGCAGTGTTCTTGGCCTTAGAGAGAGCATTAAGGACCTGTTCCCTAGTGATACTGGGGGGGGGGGGGGGTTATATTTGATGGTATTTCCAAAGAGCAGGTTGAGGGGGAGAGAGGGGTAAAGTTGGAGCTAATTTTCTCAGCCAGTAGGTTTGCTTTATCTTCTGGCTCAGTGTATTTGGCTCCATTTGCAATGAGCTCTGCACACAACTGTGTATTGCCTTTGAGGTTGCAGACATAGCTAAAGAATGCCCTGTGGTTCTCCTTGGCCTGGGAGGCCAAATTTACCTCATATTTGACTTTGGTAGATTTTACTTGTCCTCTGAGTTGTTTGTTTAGTTTGATGAGTGCTTTTATCCTGTTGGGTGCTGCATCTCCTAATTTTTGCCATGATTTTCTTCCTTCTGTTATACAGCCTGTTGATTAATTTTGTGATTCCTCCAGGGTGGTTTGTTTTTTGTTAGTTCTGTATTTCCTGATGAGTATATCTGCCTCTATGCAGCTGTTAACATGCTTTTATAGGGTTTCTATGAACAGTTCTGCATAGGCAGCAGTGTTTGCAGGGTTTATGAGTCTTGATATTTTGCCAGATTGTCATTTAATAGCAGGATGTTAGCCTTAGAGTAGTTCCTGAATATTACAGGGTTAACTGGGGGTCCAGGATTTATTTTTACTTCAAAGGATGCTATTCTGTGGTCTGACCTTACTAGGGAAGACATTACACTAGTGGGTGTGCAGCACTCTCCCATATTAGTGAGGACCAGATCCAGTATGGTTGAATCCCTGCTTGGTGTATTGACAACCTGATCCGGGGAGTTTGTGTTTACAAAATCCAGGAATCTCTGTCTGTATGTTTGGTGTTGTGTAAGATTCCCAGTTAATACTGTGGTAATTAAAGTCAAATTTGGTATTGGGTTGGATAGTGAGTGTTTCCAATATGTTTAAGTACATGGCATGGGTTTCCTGGGTCATAGAGGGGGTCCTATAGCTTGCAAGGAAGTGGTATTGGATTTTGCTTATGGTGATGTGAACATGTAGCAGCTCAAGTGCATTGTTCTGTTTGACCAGTCTTGAGGTATATTTATTGTTGATGCAAATAGAGACACTTCACCTTTAGTCCCTGTCTGTGTAGTAGCTGGTCTAAATGTGTGGAAGGCATTATAATCGTGCACTGTTGGTGTGCTTTCCACAGCTTTAATCCATGTCTCAGTGACTGCACAGATGTCAGCATTCTCTAGGGTAATGAGAGCTTCTGGGAGTGGAGTTTTTTGTTTAGAATCGTAGCCTTGTTCAGTAATACCTTTAGATTTTCTTGTTTTTGATTTGCAATGTCGGAAATACTTCCAGTCTGGCATTGCCTAAAAAGGTACTATGGGGAAGATTATGTTTTAGCTAATATTTGAAAGCCTAGAAGGGAGAGGTGAAGACCATCCTTGGCAAAGCAGTGTGGTCTATTGACCATCTCTTTCCATGCCGACAAATATTGCACCCCTTTGAATGACACCAGAAACTAAACCAATTATTAAAGTCATTCATCTTTTGTTTGTATTGTGGCATCATCCTTGGAGAAGGTAAAATGCTGCTCATTGCTAGGCTCCATAGCTCTCAACCTCTTACAGCAAGAAATCTGGATAAAGCCATACATAAAAGTGGAACAAAGGTCCAAAAATAGGGACAATTTTTAAATATTGCTCTTATAAACTTGGAAAAGTTCATAGAATAACAGGCTTGCATTAGCATGAATTTTCTGAAGAGAGTATGAATTCTGAAACTGAAATGTCTGTCATTATTGTCTAACTTCAGTCTTTAATGATTCACCACTCATTTGCCAGAAAGCCACAATTTTATGAAAAACAAAAAAAATATGAGGCAAAAATCTGGGCATTCTGAAAAAGTCTGTATAGCTCATACCAGCTTAAGACACATATTCCGAGAGCTCCATGATGTCTCTCTTCATATAGTCTAGGGAGGTATGTTTCAGGTCATTTATTTATTTATTTGACATTTGTTTACTGGGATGGTCCAACTGGGTCTACACAACCCATTTTCAGCAGAGGCCCAGGGAGAAAAGCTCCGCATACAGTGCAATACAAATACACGATAGTCCTAAAACAATACACCCACATGAACTATGATTGAGTGATACTGGTACTTGTGGTCCAATGACCTGAGTGCATGTGTAATGTGGTGTATCCTAGCCCCTGATAAGCAACTGGCTGTGATGTAGACGGCATCCCTTTGAGACTACATATAGAATTTATGTAGTAGATGACCCTATATTGCGTTTAATATTCTCTAGCGCATACTCCTTGAGCTGCAATTTGAATTTTGGTTACCATGGACAATAGTCAGGGCTTTTTTCCTCTATACCACAGGAGTTGGCTTTCATCTTCTATATTTATTTATTTATTTATTTTTTACCTAACCTAATATGCAGAAACAAAATATGTAAAGAGTCCACATATGCACATATAATACAGAGATAGCCACAAGATCTCAGTAGCAAGTCCCTTTTAGATGTTGTGTGCAATGTTCTAAAGGGCATCTAGAGAAAAGTTTAGCTCTGAAAAAAATCTCTGACATAAGGTTTCATGCTGTTGTTCATCTGAGTAGTATCCAGGCATAGTTTGCATGCTTGGGTTTGCCTAATGAAAGACAGACAATGAAAGACTGTATGAGTTTTAATTAGTGCTAGGCTAAATCATGCGACGTGACAGAGGAGTGTTGATGACCAGTATTATGTGGAGATGTGCAGCTCAAGGGACACATGCCTGGCACCCTGCCATCATGCATGAATCAGAAGGGTAACATTTAGAAAGCTGTGTTCCTTTCTGGAAGCTGTAGCAAACAGAAAAGATAATAGGTTTATATAGAGTACCTGCAGTGAAGCACTATCAGAATTACTAAGGGAATAGAAAAACAATGGTGTAAGAACAAGTTTTAGAGTTGTAGATATATTACACTACAAGAGTTAAGCGAAGTGAGAAGCTAAGATATATATTTTAAGGAAAATGTAAGTCAAGTGGAGGATAAGAAGAAAGTTTATGGAATATAAACTAGCAGCTGTAATATGGGTGGTATGACTGGTGGTAGTGTTAAGTTAAAGACAGACTCAAGAAAATACTGCTTCACACAAAGGGTGGTAGGCTTATTTCTACAACAGGTAACACTGCAGATTAGTTCAGCAGAAAGGTTAGTGGTCAGCTGCAGCCAATAGAGGAGATGCAGAAAAGGAAGAGGAGAACTGGAAGGCAGCTACATTGGAGTTAGTGTATAGATCATCTTCGGATGGCATCTTGTATGTTCTTAAGCATTTCAGTATGTCTAACCGTAGATGTGGTTTCCTTATATTCCTCCATACCTCTTGAAGTGGGGTTGGAATATGTAGCTAATTTTTTAAACAAGTATACTGTATGGTCTGAGAGTTCAGTGAAAACTTGTATTTTGTTGTTAGAACTGATGTTAGAAAACAATTTTTTTTTGTTTAATAGAAAATACTTTCAGCAGCGAAGGGGAGTTGCCATGGGGGCCACAGTCGCTCCTGCTTTCACAGGTTTAGTTATGGCCTGGTGGGAAATGCAATGTCTGCCACAAATTCTTTTAGCTAAGGACATTTTGTTTTGTTGTCGTTTTATTGACAACCTGTTTTTTTTATTATAAATGGATCTAAAGACAAGGCAGACACTTTTTTAGAACAGCTCAACAGAAGCAGTAATTTTTTTAAATTTACGTTAAGCAATTTAGGGCATCAGGTCAACTATTTAAGAGTCCTCACTTGGTGCACAGTAGAGCTAAGTTTTTCTAGTAAGATATATAGGAAAGAGACTTATGTAAATAATTGTTTACACTATCAGAGCAACCAGCATGCCTTTATGAGATGGAACATTCCGAAAGGACAGTACATAAGAGCCTCTTGGTTAAGCAGTAGCGATGAAGATTTCTTGATTGAAATAGCATTCATTACTGGTTTATTCTTAGCAAGAGGATAGCCAGAAGTTTTATTACATAATTTAGCATCTGAGATCTCTATAGGAGATCTGTAGACTTTCCGTCTATTTTGCCTCATGGTTTAATAGTTAAAACAGCAACTGATGATTCAGCTAGAGATTTCCTATTTAGTCAGCCTAAATGTGTTGTGGATATGTCTGTAGATAGCATTATGATTAAAAACATTATCACTGATAATTAGAAAATTATTATTGGTAATAGTGATTTGCCAAGTATTTTGGGGAAGGCTCCTAGTTTTGTTTATAAAAAATCAGGCAGTTTAAAGAATTTATTGCAGCATGATAGTACAGCCATCCTTCCCCCTCAATCAGATAAACCAAAAGGTACTTATAAATGTTTAAATTGTTCAGGTTTATCCATGAAGGCCCATATATTAGTTTAACATATTTAGATCGTACTATTGCTGTGCCTGGTAGGTTTACTTGTAATACATCTTATGTAGTATACATTGCTCTGTGCTCTGGTTGTACAGCATTTTATATAGGTATGACCACCAGACAGCTTAGCAGATGTATTAAAGAACACTGTTACGCCATTAAAACCAAAGACAGTAATAACGCCTTATGCAGGCACACTCTGGAGTGTACTGTTTAAAATTTTTCCTTTGCTATTTTAGAGTATATTAGCAAAGATTTGTGAGGGGGGAATATTAAAAATAGGGTTGAAAGAAGGGAAACCTTATGGCAATTAAGACTGGGTGCTGACAGTCCACCGGGAATGAATGAAAGTATAAGTATCAAGTGTTTTTTAGAAGAAAGGAAGTTAACATTGTAACAAGGTTTTGTTAAATCTTGTTAAATTTTATCAATTGAATAATTGGTGTTTTTTAATTGATATGAAGTGTATTCAAACAGTTCTGATTTTATTGTGTATTTATTCTGAAGAAGTTTTTACAAAAGCGGGGATTAAACTTTTCTACGCTATTGGAGTTTGAGTTGTTCCTCTGTTGGCACAATGTGTTTTTGGTTCTTCATATCAGTATGTCCCTAGTAATAGCAAAAGCATGGTGTAGTTTAGTTACATTATGTTATCACATGTATGCTAGTGTTGCTGTGTATGTTGTAGTTGTACAACTTTCTGACATTGCTTTTATGATACAGCACTCCATTCTGATATGCCATGTAATAGTCAATCGCAGTATTACTATGAAACATTTTAAGTTTATTAAGACTGCTTCATTCTGACATCGCTGCTAAGGAAGGACAGTAAATTGATATCACTATTATTTTGCATTGTAATATTACTGTTGTTTATGAAGATATTAATGTTAAAACAGAGTCATGGTATCACTGTTGTGACTGCTAAATTAAAGAATTCTGAAATAATCCCAGAAATTGCAGCAGTCTAATATCACCGCATTGCTATAGCAGTTACTTTGCCGTAACAACCATGATACCACCGCCTACATATATTTTTGTAATAATATAAGGTAAATCTGACAATACATCTAACATTCCAACATAAGAGCAGTTATACAGTATTCCGTCATTGCAAAAGTGGAACAAAACACATTCTAACCTTAGAGATTTGACAAATAGTAAAATATTGTGGAATCTAGGTAGGGATGCTAAAATTCTGTCACAGCTATAACCTGCTAGCAGTTTTACATCTGTACCTGCGATGTAACAAAATTAATAGGTATTGTGTTTCACCAGCATCTTATATTGCTGTAATTGCATAATTTGCAGTCTGATGTATGTTGTACTGGACTTCTGATATTATCTGCATTCTAAAATGCTTTGAAAGTTAAACAGTATTTGGACATTATAGCAAACAAGCATTCTTACACTGCTTTTATCAAACTAATGTTACATTACTGGTATAGTACGTATAGTATTATAGTATTCAAGCATTACAACTGAAGCACAGCTGGTTTTGTTATGCTTGCTATCATCAACACTGCAGCATATAACAAACACTGTAGTATACAAGAGCAGCATGTCATTACTGCAGCACCAGTCAGCTCCACTGCCATAGCACTTATATGCTTGATTATGCTACTTGCATATCTCTCAGCTTCTTAGTGCAAGAAATCTGGACAAAGCTTAAATAAGGACAGATTTTAAATATTGCCCTTATAAACTTAGTAAGTTGCTACAATAACAGGTTTGTGTTAGCATGCATTTTCTAAAGGATATGAAGCCTGAAACTCAAATGCATGTCATTATTTAGGGACTTCATTCCTCAGTGATTTGCCAGAAAACCACAAATTTTATGTGGACCAGACCAAACGTATGAGGCAAAAATCTGAGCATTCTGCAAAAATCTGGACAATTGAGAGGTATGGCTACTGGTGACCTATGTCTGATTAGTGAATTGTGTGCTAGAAGGGTTGGGTGGGTATATATGGCTGCTTGGAAGCACACAGCTCCCTGAAAATATTTCTAATCACCATTTGAATGACCATACATGACAACAATTCCAGTGATGTTTAGAAAAAAAACTAAAAGAAATAAATAAAAGCTAATTTCCTATAGGGGACAAAGCTCCCACATATACACACATCCCAAGTACAGGGGTAGCACTCTCTGCATGCCTCCATCTTTTACATAATTAACTCTGAGGTTACCCCAGCTTGGAGTAAGGGAGATGTTTCTCCAGCAGTACTCTAATTTAATGAGATGTCACCAAAGCCAAGTGTGTACTATCATACACTTAGCAGTGAAATTAATGTCGACCTTTCCATGCACTCTCAGATTGGGAGGGTGGGATGGGTGAGGGAAATGTGGCACTGCTGTCTTGTGAATGATGAAAGTGCAGTACAGTACAGCCATGACAATCATTTATGCAGGGAGGTGACGGATACCCTCACTATATGCACACAAAACTGCCCATGAGTCAGATTCCTCCACACACAGCTCCTCTCAAAGAGAGTTCCACTAGACGTTAAAATAAAAATCCTTCTCATGACTCCTGTTCTTCTACTGAAACTACAGGAGCCTTTTACTTATATTAAAGTACTTAAGCAACCTTCATGGTAAGTGCCTCCTGAAAATACAAGGCTTGTAGGTGAAAGGTGTTGAAGATACTTGGGACAGGGTGTTAGCCACAGTCAAGACAACAAAAGAATCATTATTACAGACCAAATGAAGTAACACAACATTTGGAGTTATCACTACAATGGAACCACACTTGTTTGACATCCCTGTTGATACACAACTGTACAACAGTATCATGATACGACTGTTGCAGTCCAAACTGTCTTAGCATCACCGGGACAGTATAACAGTGTTTTATCATGTGGTGGTGTATCATGTGGCTGGTGTATGCTATCATTCTGATGTTAGTTACACTACTCCAGTGTTGTAGCATCTGTACTGCAACAAAATAAACTTTGATGCTGCCTTTAAGAATGTTATATCAATATCACTTTATTTTATTTCGACAGTCCAATGTGTGACAGACCAAGCTGACTCAGTGCGCAAAGGTAGGTCATTTGAATCTGCTGTAGTTGGACATGGACCGACAGTGACTCCGGCAGCAGAGGTGTACCACAGTGCAAAAGTATTGAGCAGCTGTTGACCTGCACTGTTTTCTGATGAAGATGGATCTGCAAAGGACTTACTGGAGCAGGAAGGGCTCATCTTAAAGACGGGGAGAATGTTATCATAAATATCTGGGTATCATAAGTTGTCAAACAAGAATTATATGCTCACATCCCACTGATGTTGCTGAATGTTTGTTTTGGAGGGATTCAGAACTGAAAAGTAAACTCTGTAGTGGGTACATTCCATCCTACTGACTGAATTACAGCCTTAGCTCTCTTCTACCTCACCCAGAAGGGAACTACCTGAGGCATGAATTAATAAAAGAATGAGTATATTGGGGATGAGAGGAAGATCTGTCCCTAAGGAGGAATGAATAACAGAAAAAAAAATCCACAACGTACAGCAGATGAATTGTGGCACAACATCTGTAACACAACAGCTTTGTCTGTCTTCCTGATACAGCTGCTGTGATTCAGGTTTAATGTTACGTAAAACAGCATTATTACCATATGACAACTGATGCAACAGAATTTGTAATATCACTGTTAACTTGCAGTACCTTTTAGACAGAAAAAGTACAGTAACATTATTTAAAGCTACTACCATAATAAAACAACTTTCTAGCAAAAGCACTGTAATGCAGTAACCTTGTGGAACAGTGGTTCTTATACAAACAACTTTGTGAGATACTGTGGGAAGGGCAACATGCTAAGTCACCTTCATTACTGCATCAGTGTTCACAGATCTATGTAGCACTTTAACAACTCTTTGACATCAAACTGCATATTAGCAATGACACTGACAGAGATGTCTGGTATGCCTTATGGAATGCTATCATGCTTATTATGAATATAACAGACAATGGAACTGTTGTAATGCAGAAAATAAATGTTAGATAAATAGAAAACTACAGTTAGTGTAAAACAAGTTGTAGGATTTTATTAAAATCTATGGTTTCCATTAATCATCACAGTGACACAACAGCACTGTGATGTCATTAATAGTTTGTCATACAAGTAATCCAGGTTGAGATGATTGGGTTCTAACTTCTCATTCACAACTCTTCAAATTTCTTTTGTATCACAGTTATTGTCGTTGTTACATAAGCAAGGTGGAATTTATCTGAATATGCCTTTTTTTCATAATTCCTGTCATTGCTATGTAGGCACAGCAGGATTGCTGTTTTTGCAAGATTGTTGTTTGCCATTTGGGGCAGTTTCTCCTTTCCTCATCATTGTGTGGTCATATAGTTAACATATATAAGTTAGGGTAGTGGGTTTTGCTCCCATGTGGAAATGCAGGGAGTTAGCCACCCTTTGCGAAATGTTTTTAATCTGTGCAGGCAGGCTGTAGCTTGGTTTTATCGATAATCTGTGATTAGAAAGTCATTTTTTCAGTGTTGCTCATCAGTGTGGCACACTTACAGTTACAGCAATATTTACACAAAATCACTACTGCTTCGTAAACAACTTATGTTAGATGCTTGAACTTCAAAGAAATGAGTTACACCTTTCTACTAGGGTTGATAGAACAGCTGTTACTGTTACTGTCATCTTAGATGCAAACCTTCTATTACACACTTTAGACAGTCTAACCACTGTCACTGAGTTGAAGAGGTCAAAGTTCTTAGAGTAAAAAGCATTAACAGTCTTCTCTCTAAGTCACACTATAATCATGTGCCGATTTCTAGCTCAGCAATCTAATTTACTGTTACTATTTTACTTACTTTGTTACGTACATAATACTGTCTAGCTATTGAGTCAATAAATGCAGTGTCTTCAGGAACCTAGGTTACATTTCGCAAGACAGTCTTGCAGAATTATTATTTTTAGTTCAATTTACTATGCATAGTATTTTACTCATGATTTCCTAGCCATTTGTGTCACAATATCAGCATCTGGCATTTGGGGCATAGGTAAGGGGTATCTGGATAAATATTCTGGATAAATACACTGCCTTGTTGATGTACTTTAACTATTCCAGTTCACTTAAGCAGGTCTAAAGTTCATTTAGGTGCTGCACAAACATACCAATGTTCCTGCAAGGGAGTATTTTCTTTCTTTCTTTCTTTCTTTCATACAAGGACCACTCACTCCTTTAAAGTATATCAAGCAAAAATACCATATCAGCACCTTTAATATTATAACTTAATTTTTGAGATAATTTTTATTTTTAAATTTAGATTAGTGCACTGACAACATGTACTGACAACATACGGCATTCTTTAGCTATGTCTGAAATCTAAAAGGGAACACCTAACTATGTGCCGACCTTATAGTGGCTGGTACTTCTCATACTGAACCTAAGAAAATTGCCAACCTGCTAGCTGGCAGAATCGGTGCAAACGTCATCCCCCTGTCCCCACCAGCTATACCCCAAAGTATACCCAACACCAATCCTCTACCTGTTTTCTACAAACAGCAGGCCATATCCACGCTCTCCAAAGCCAAAAACACGGCCTTTATGGAACCAGATAATATCCCAGACTGCTTACTAAACAATCTAAAACAAGACCTAGCAGAACCACTTGGCCCTCTATTTAAGCTCAGCCTGAATACTGGCTTTGTTTCAGCAGAGTGGAGAACAGCAAAGGTAATCAACTTGCACAAAGTGGGTACATTAACTGACCCTGGGAACTATAGACCTATAAGCTTAACCAGACTTATCTGCATGGCCATGGAAAGAATCATCATATACTTTATCAACAAGGACATAGGTGACCTTCAAACACTTGACCTGACCCAGTTTGGCTTTATTAAGGGTAGATCATGCTTACTGAATCTGGTGGTCTTCTTCGAGAATGTCATCAAAGCCCTGGATGAAGGCAAAACAGTACATACTGCTTATCTTGACTTAGCCAATGCTTTTGACACAATCCCCCACTCAGGTATCACTTAGAAACTCTCCCAGCTGGGGATTAAATCATACATCACTAGATGGGTAGCCGACTGTTTCAGTGACAGAAAGCATACTGTTAAAGATGGGGATTCCACCTCTACCAGTAGACCAATTAACAGTGGCATACCACATAGATCTGTGCTGGGCCTCTACTGTTTGGAATCTACTTCTCGGAAGTGCAGGTGAAAGTAGATGCCCTGTGGCTTACCAAGTTTGCTGAGTCCCCAAATGATGTTAACATATTACAAAAGGGGCTAACAGAGACAAATGATTGGTGCAAAAACCATGGAGTAAACCTAAATGCAAAAAAGGGTATTATTATCCCCTTTGCCAAGGAGGAAGTCCCTCCAAATTACAACACTGACAGCAGTTCCCTAAGCTCAAACACAGTAGTGTGAGATTTGGGAACACAGGTTGATAGCGATCTAAACTTCGATAACCATGTGTCCACAGTGGTAAGGAAAGCCTTTTACATTGTGCATCTCTTAAGAAAGAGCATTGCATCCAAGACTAAGGATATTATAACTCCTCTGTACTTGACCCTTATCAGACCACTAATAGAGTACAACACTCCCTTTTGCATGTACCTCACCAGACACCTGTAGCAGATGGAGAAACCACAGAGGTTTCTCACCAAGAAAATTCATGGCCTCCCAAACATGACCTACATGGAAAGACTGAAAGTCTTGTCACTATACTCTGTATCCTACAAGCTGCTGAGAGGAAACTTTGCCTGGCCTACAGAGCAGTCTCTGACCCTGCCCTAATGGAAATGCTGCACATCCACCAATCAAATGGGCAAGAGTCACTCGCTCCAGGGATCTCAACCTAGCCTGTGACATTAATACAGCATGCTTGAGACAGATATATCTCAAAGAGATTTCTGCTCCTCTGGAAGAAACTCCCAGTTCATGTGAAGCAGAGCTCCTCAATAGCCCTATTCAAGTGCAACCTAGACAATTGGATGGGAGGCTGTAAATTCACCCTGGAAATGGCACCTATGCCCCTCAGGGACTAGGGCAGTTAGTGCTGATCATATACTCACTGTGGGAATAATGACCATCTAACCAAGGTCTTTTAGGGAACATGGGTATAACATGGCTAAGCTTGTAAAGGCCCTAGGGCCATTAGCCTAGTAACCTTCTATGAACCTATGAACCTATGTGTTGCATTATGGAAAAAGCAGTAATGGTAGGTCATCCTTAGTTTAGCAAAGGTCTTTAATGATTGCAGTTACATTAAACAGATGCGAGCAACTGTCACAATCTCAAATCTCCTAATTTTTTCTTCATCAGCATTTGGTGTCATTTCGCAAAATCAATCAGTTGGAAGGGGTCTACTGTCAGTAAATATATCCTTCATGGTTTACCTCAGTGAAGTTTACCACTGCTAGTTGAGCATGGCAGTATATTATGCCAATGGTGTCGTACTTACATTTTGATGTTGAGGCTGCATTACATGCATCACTAATGTGGGGATGCTACCCACGTATTCATGATCTCTAAATATACTAAGGCCAAATCAACTTGGGGAGAAGTGCATTAACTTATTTCCTCTGTGTCTAAGCGGGTGCAACCTCTGAGGCAGTATATGTAGAGATCAGAGGTGTGGAGGCAAACCCTGTCATTGGGAGAGGAGGTTCAGGTAACTTTTTTATATTTATGCTACCATTGTAAGAAACAGTAGCAGACTTATCAGGTAGGACAATTTGATATATTTTTTTTTCAAAGTGCTCCTCCAACTGCCAGTTGCTGTGTAATTATTTATTGACTGTCACTGAAATGGACTGGTTACTGTTTCATCAGCATTTTTTGTTTAATATAAAACATACGCTGACGTGCTGAATTGTGTTACTCTACAGTATCATAATCATGTTTGCCTATTTCTTTCTTTCATCTCTGTCACATTCTCCAAATATATCATATCCCTTAGTATCTGGAGTGCAAACCGCACATCAAGCATAAAAGGCTCCCTGTTGAAATGTCGGCACTTGAAATGTGGAGTGCTGACAAGCCCAAAAAAAGGGACCAAAAACACAGGAGAAGAGCGAATCTTGCAAATTATTTTTTCCTTTAAACCTCTTTTTGCAGGGGGGGGGTCAAGCCCCCCTGCAGCCCTCATTTGGGGAGCAAGCCCCCCCAATATATAACAACTTCAAGAGTGTCATTTATCAGAGAAAAGGGAATATTCAGAGAAATGGCATCTCAGACGTAGTATATGTAAGTCTGTTCTTTCAGCCATTCAGTCTCTGTGTTTAGGGACTCACACTATCAGGTCCTGACATTTCAACTGGTTACCAGCACAAACTAAGGTCTACCACTTGGTAGTTGTCTCATGCTACGTAAGTCAGTATGTGCCAATATCATTTAGCACTCTTCTTTTACCTAGAAAGTGATGTCCAGTTATACCACTACCATACTGTTCCTTTTCTCCACTCATTTGGTCTGCAGACTTTTTTACTCTCACTTGGTTTGATTCACATTTGGTGTTTCAATACTGCAAAGTCAGATACAAATAAGTGTTTTGCCTCTTGAGGGTAGTAATTTCAAGCGACAATCTAACAGAGTAATACAGCTGTTCATATGATTTTTGAACAAAACTTGTCCTGTGTGGTACATTCATCTGACTGTTATCTGAAGCTGTTTTTAGGTTAGTGAAGGATATACTCATAACAGTGCAGAAATACCAAAACAGACAGAAATAGTGGACATGTTGATGATATCTTGTGCAGCACTAAAACATCTTTCATTCAGATGATATACTGCTTTTCATATACAATTTACTCACAGTATAGTGAGATAAAGAGACCTCCAATATTTAGGTCAAGTCTTTCAGGGGAAGTAAGGAAAAACGTAAGTTACATATTCCTTATAAAATTTTCTTTCAAATCATTTTACTAATGGCTACATACAAATGACAGCATTTTGCACATTGTCATCTGTAAAGAATATCTGCCTCATAAAAGGGAATGCATTTTTTCATAAGGCTTTAGAAACATTTTTTCCTTAGCTAGAATCTACTGCTTACTTTGGCACCTAACTTTTAGCAGCAAAAACACCTTCTAAACCAAATATCTAAAATGATGAACATTCGGCTGAAAAATGCATAAGACAGAAACATTCCATCGGATCAATAGTAGTGTTTTTTTTACTTAGTATGCAAAATCTCATGCTATACTTAAAAGTGTAGTTTTTTGTTCCTATATAACTCTTTGAATAGATGTTTAACTGCTAGGAAGGAGAATGAATATTTTCTTCCCTACATATATGCCTCAGACTATATATGGATATAACACGTTGCCATACAGTATATGGTGTTCCCATGCTTGTACTCATTCAGTTCATTTACATGAAACATGCTACTAGGAGTCTTACAGGTGGTTGATTTCATTCTGGATAAGTTTATTTCACTTCTTCAAGCTGCCAGGCCCTCTTCTTAATGGGAAGTCGAGGATGGTCATACCCCAAGCGCTCAGCCCCTTCTTCACTCTTTGGTCTCCATTTGTTTGAAGCAGTAGTTGTTAGGGCATGACGCTGACAGACATCTGCTGAAAGTGGTGGCCCAGCTGCCCAAGCTTTGCGTCTATAACCTTGATGCATTGCATCAGCTGCCACACCTGGCCTGACCCGCTGAAAAAATGTACAATCTGAGGCCGGGTTCCTCTGACACCTCAGTCTTGCCACTGCTGATTCAGAAAAAGTGCTGTATGTCCTTGGTAACTCTGTCTGTCTTCTGGTGGCTGGAAGTCTGCTACACTCCAGCGCAGTTTTGCCTTTCACTGCCTTTTGTTTTTTCTTTTCATTAATCCTCTTTTGGGTTTGCTGTAAGTTTGTCTCAATCTGCAGCAAGTCTTCAGAGGCTTTGTTTACTCTGTCAAAGTGCTGCAGGAGACTGTTTACAGTTGGCAACAGTCGTTCCAGATAATAGTCTACTTCAGATGTCTCCAGTGAAGGGCTTTCTGGTAAGATCAGGTCGTCTGATCTCATAGATCCAGATGAAATGGTGGAACCAGAGCACTGGAACTCGGGGACTGAACTTGGAGACTGAGAGATTCTAGTCTGTGCAGAAGAACGTGAGGGTAGGGATTCCATTCCTTCAAACTTCACCTTATGACGAAACTGTAAAGAAAATGAACAGTTTGTAAGAGCTGGTTGTGAAAAGATCTCAGGACTTTTAACTTCAGCAACTTCAAAGATGCAAAAGAGGTATAGTAAACTCTTAAAAATGTGCAGATTTTACCTGCCAGTAGAAAGCATAAGGATACACTGCAAATATAAATCTGAATAACTATTTCAGTTCCTAAAATATACATCAAGCTACTAATGTAGAAATGAGTTGGAAACAAAATTAAGGGAAATTGTGGAATGGCTTTAAGCACTAAGCTGCAAAAATGAAATCTTGTGATTGAAAGCAATAGCCTGCAATATGCACAGTGTGTGACCCACATGAAGTCATTTCACTCTCCTATCTAGGATATGCAAAAACTCAAGTTCTTTAATATTCTTTCTTTAGATTAAACAGCTGTTATCTTTATTCCATTAGGGGTTTCTGAAACCTATCCCCATACTCAATTAGAGCAAGGCATGCAAGTACATCCAGAATGGTGTAAAAACCCACAGCTGAAGAAACACAAACACACTTACCACCATCAATTCACATATACTTTTAATGTAGGGATGTGGGAGGACACCAGTGCACCCAAGAAAAACCCATGCCCACACAGGGAGAATGTGCTAACTCTGCACAGATGTCAACTCAGCTGAGAATCAAAATGGACAGCCATGCAATATGAGGCAGCAAGGCTAACTGCTGTGCCAATGTGCTACCAAATTTATTTTTATTCCTGTACTGGTTATTACTGCAGTTTTTCAAATGATAAGTTCAGAAAAAAAAAACACAAGGGTAGGGACTGCATTACTTCAAATAAACAAATTAAAATTTGTAACAACAATCCTACCAGGAAACTAACTGCTTTACTTTGGCTGACACTACAGCCAAACATATTTTTATTTCACTAAATATTTTAGCAACTCAGTGCTTACTGTAACAGAATGATGTTCTTCGTGTTTCACTATTGCAGTCAACACATTTGGGTTATCCCTGCCAGGGTAGCCCTCAGCCAGCCCGAATACCTGAGGCTTAGTATTTCTGCATCAGCTGCTGTTGCTTAAAGACCGACGTCAGGTCATCAGTAGTATAAAGTAAGGCAGACGGTGCCATTACATCAGTCTTTTTTGCTGTGGAGCCCGAAGCAGAAACAGTTTGCACGAGTGCCACTCTGCCGCTACCTGAGTTCTGTCTACCGAATTGAAGTTGAAGTCTTCTAAAGCTAAGTACCCCATTGGGGATCCTTTTTTCTTGCACTAACCGATGTCAGAAAAAGTTAATAATTGTTTCGCCTGTGGAAAACAAATATCACACCGAGACTTCCACTCTTACTGCATCACTTGTTTAGGCCCAGACCACAAGGTCCCTCGTTGTCACTTCTGTGATTTGTTCAACACCAGAACTGTCCATCGTCGGGCCCTTATTGTAGCCAGATATTTTCGTTTACAGTCCTCAAATTCCGATATGGCTTTGGTAAGCCATCCAATAGCAGATCTTCTGAAAAACTGTAATGATAAAGACAGAGACAGACCGCAGAGGTCCAAACCTACCGATGATGCTTCAGTTAAGCTAGTCATTAGTTCTCCAGTACTCAATGAGGTGCTTTTGCAGCCCCTGATGCCTGCTTCTGTTGATTCACAGGCCGCTACCAAGACCCTTTCGGAGTCCGGTATGCCGCAAAACTCTTCTTCAAATAAGGATCCTGCAGTCGTCTCACCCTCGGATGGGTCCGGAGCCGCTGAGCAGGCACTGGCTCCCGAGGAAGTACATTGCACTACCGAATCTCGACACAAACAGACGTCTTCTTTCGTGACTACTGTTCTTTCTAAAACTATCAAGTTTCTTAGGCCCAGGATACGAACTACACCCAAGAAACTGATGACTCACTCTCAGACGCCTGCTACCTTGCCTCAGTCTCAAGTGTTTAAAATGATGGAAGACCTTATCATGCTAATCAGGGGAGACCCAGCTACCCCCTCCAAAAAGAAAAGAGATCTGTCCCCTGTAGCTTTGTCTGAACAAGAGTCAGATGAATCTGATGCATCTGAATATGAAGACATGCAACCCCTCTCCCTCAGAGGATTTTTCCTTTGGGGAAACCCTGCATACCTTAAGGGCGCATTTCTAATGGGAGAGTCAGGACTACCCTCAGTCTAAAAAGAGACTCAGGGAATTCCTAGATCTTCCACAGCACAGACCCTTAGCCAACCCCCAGTCCTGGATGTTGTGGAGGATGTTTTCCTCGAATCCAGCTTGACTCCTGATGCACTTGAACCTGCTCCCAGAAAACCAGATGGGTACTATAGAGTCCCTGACTCACACAAATATCTTTTTAAAAATCTTACAGCTGACCCTGAGGTCATTTCTCAAGGGCCAAAAGGGATTAAAGTAACCTCTGCTAAGAATCCCACCCCCTCAGACAGGGATTCACTAGCATTGGACAGATGGGGTAAAAAAGTATACATCTCAGCTACTCTTGCTATCAGGGCACTAAATTGTCAGTTCCATATGCTGAAATTTCAGCAACCTACCTTGGAACTCCTTAAAAAAATGTCTTCCTTTCCTACTTGGGCAGAATCTAAAGATTTAATGCATTCTGCAAATCAAGTAACTAAACACACCTTGCAATGTAGTTTTGATGCCCTAGAAGCTTCTTGCAGGGCAGCAGTCACTGGATCTGTCATTAGAAGGCATGCATGGTTTAAGGAACAGCCCCTGCCAGACCATGTCATATCTAAATTGTTGGATGTCCCCTTGTACAAGGATAGCTTATTTGGCACTAAGGCAGAAGAGGTCTTAAAAAAGATGGAAGAAAAAGCAAAATCTAAGCAAACAGTTAAGGATTTCTTGCAGGTCCAGCCCCCTAGGTTCAGCAGGCATTGTCCATCCAAGCACTGGTCCTTTCCTGCTCCCAGTAAATCGGGCGAGCCAAGGTCCCATTGAAGCAGACCCCCCAGAATGCAGACCCAAGAAATGCAGAGATCTAAGCAGTGGACTACCTCCACTTCAATAACAGGGAGTTCTAAGCCACCCCCTTATGGTAAGAACTCATAATGACTCACCACCTCCACCCCCTCCCTCTGCCCACCTTCACTTACCCCTAGGAGGAAAACTCTCCTTTCACTCAAGCACCTGAACCACCATTACCAAGGACCACTGGGTTCTGAACATCATGTCTCAGGGATACAAATTTTCCTTCCACTCCCTTCCAACCCCAAAAGGGTTCCCAGACCTACCTCCAAATCAGTGGGTAGAAGCTCAAAAGCAAATCCTTTCCCTGCTTTCTATGAGGACAATACAGCACGTTCCTGCAGAACAGACAGGCCAAGGTTTCTACTCCAGACTGTTTCTGGTGCCCAGAAAAGAGGGCACCTGGCACCCATCCTCGATCTATCCATTCTAACACCTTCCTAGTGATCCCAAAATTCAAAATGCTCACCCTACAGCAGCTGCTCCCCATGCTCTCCTAGGACGCTTGGCTAGCCACCCTAGATCTAAAAGAGACCTACCTTCACATTCCTATCAGGGAATAATGCAGGAAATATCTCTTCTTCAGGGCAGGATCTCAACACTTTCAGTTCTCTGTGCTTTCCTTTGGCATATCTACTGCTCCCAGAGTTTTCACAAAATGTCTGGCTCCGGCCATTGCTTTTTGCAGACAAAGAAATATTCAGATTTACCCATACTTAGACAACTGCCTTATTCAGGCAGACAGCCAGGAAAAGCTGCTCAAGCACCTGGCCTTTGTAAAGACCCTACTAACCTCCCTAGGATACACAATCAACAAAAAGAAATCCAAACAGGTGCCCACAAAAAAGATAATATTCCTGGGAACAAGTTTGGACACAGCATCCCAGATGGCATACCTTACTCCAGAGAAACACATTTTCCTGACAGCCTACTTCTCTCAACTAGCCACCAGGCCCCAGCTAAGTGCAAGGAAGATCCTGCAAATGCTGGGGTTCATAGCATCTTGCATGCTACTCATTCCATATGCCAGATTGCATATGAGGAAACTTCAATGGTACCTAAAGAGCCTTTGGTGCCAACCGTCTCAGGACATGGAAACTCTTCGACCTATAATTCCTTGCTCAGAAAAGATTTTCTTTGGTAGGCAGCAGCATACTCCCACAACAAGGGAATGCAATTCTCCCCACCTCCTGCCACCCAGACCCTCACCACAGATGCATCAGACTACGCTTGGGGTGCCCACCTGGATGGAGGGTGCATATAGGGCCAATGGGAGCCCACAGCAAATCCGTTTGCACATAAATCAAAAAGAGATGATGGCTGTGCAGTACCCCTTGATAGCTTTCAAGTCCCTTTTCTCTCCAGGGGTTCTCCTGATCAAAACAGACAACACCACTGTGATATGGTACATCAACAAGCAGGGAAGCACTCACTCCTAACCTTTATGCAGGCTGGCCATGAGCCTTTGGCACACAGCCTCTGCCATGCAACTGCACCTGTTAGCACAATTCCTACCAGGCTCTCTCAACTCCCTGGCAGACCAAGTAAGCAGCAATCTTCTGTACCCACATGAGTGGCAACTCAACAGAAGTACCTTCACCCTAATAACTCAGAAATTGGGAACCCCGAAGGTTGACCTCTTTGCCTCCCACTCCAGCCATCAGCTCAGCAACTTCTGCACCAGAGAGCATCACTGCATGGCTTGGAAAGTGGATGCTCTGTCCTTCCCCTGGGTCAATCTATCGGTCTATGCCTTTCATCCCCTACTTCTCATCCCCAGGGTACTGCTCAAAATAAGGGAGGAAAAACAAAGGACCATTCTGATAGCTCCAGACTGGCCCCGGTAGCACTGGTACCCCTTTCTATGCAGCCTCTCCCTGCTCCCCCCTGGCATCTTCCTCAGATTCCAAACCTCCTGACCCAGAGGGAAGGGGAATTCATGCATCCCCAATTGCAGACTCTCAATTTGGCAGCTTGGCTTGTTCCCTAACCTTGAACCAATCTGCCAACCTCAGTAAACAGGTTCTGGATGTTATCCATGAGGCCAGACATCCTAGCACCAGAAAGTCTTATGCAGACAAATGGAAAAGGTTCTGTACCTGGATCCAGGCTAAGGGAGCCAATAAAACACAGCCCTCCCTCCCTCTAATCCTCGATTACTTAGCTGACCTACCACACAGTGGCCTCACTTTCTCTTCTATAAAAATTCATGCCTGTGCTATTTCTGCTCATTTTCCCATTGAGCAGCCCCTTTTCTCATACCCCTTGATCAAACAGTTCCTAAGAGGGGCTAGCAATTTGAGGCCACCCAGAAGGGCACCAACACCAGCTTGGAACCTTAACTTTGTTTTGGAAAAGCTCACCTTGCCCTCTTCTGAACCAGCTTTTTCTTCAGAGCTAAAATTTCTCTCCTGGAAAACAGCATTCCTTCTGGCCATCACTTCAGCCAGAAGAGTCTCTGAGCTGCAAGCACTCATGTCTGTGGAACCCTTCATCATTTTCCATGCAGACAGGGTATCCCTCAGAACTAACCCATCCTTTATGTCCAAAGTGGTTTCCAGTGTGGCTCTCAACCAATCCATTCATTTACCCACCTTTTTTCCCAATCCACAGAAAAAGGGGGAAAGGATTCTTCACTCTCTAGATGTGCATAGACAGCTCAGATTCTATCTTGACAGGACTAAATCCTTCAGATGGTCTGATCAATTGCTGGTTAGCTTTGCTACAGGGACAGAAGGCAAAGTCATCCCCAAACAAACCATTTCAAAATGGATAGCACACTGCATCCATTTCTGCTACAAACAGCATGGAACGCCTCCCATCAAGGGGGTCAGGACACATTCCACCAGAGCAGCCTCCACCTCTGCAGCCTTCCTCTGAGGAGTCCCCACCAGGGACATCATGGAGGGTGCCACCTGGACATCTGTACACAATTTTACCAAGCATTACCACCTGCCTCTCTTCTCCAAATCCAGGGCAGGGTTTCCTGAGCTTTGGGAATCAACCCAAATGTGATGACTGCAACAGTGAAACATGAAGAATATAGTACAGTTGTGTACACTTACCATAAATGTAGATGTTCAAGTGTATTCACTATTGCAGTCCTGGTTTCCTTCCCTCCATCCCCCTTTTTTCTTTCTCCTTTTATTACCATTCTAAAGTATTGTTCTCCTTAACTTACAAGGTAATTTTTCGTATTTGTTTTCCACTGGTGGGGGTTTCCTCCACCAGAACCTGGCCTCCTACTTGGGGCTCCTGACAGGTTAGGGCAAGAAAAACTGATGTAATGGCATCAGCTGCCTTACTTTATACTACTGATGACCTGATGTCAATCTTCAAGCGACAGCAACTGACACAGAAATACTAAGGCTCTGGTATTCGGGCCAGCCGAGGGCTACCCTGGCAGGGATAATCCAAATGTGATGACTGCAACAGTGAATACACTCGAACATCTACATTTATGGTAAGTGCACAGAACTGTACTACATCCAAGGTGTCTGAAATGAATTCAGGTCCCTCAAAGAGTAGAGTATTTTATTTATTTTTTTTTACTGCAGTCATGGACAGAACTGTTATTTAAGATGGAAAAACAGACCAAGTAAAATCTTACTAGCCAAAGTGGCATTTTAGGGGACACATATATTTGCCTGTTCTGCTCATGGAAATAATACAAAAGATAGCAGAGAGCATACCCACTTCATCATCAACTGCAATGGGGTTAGAAATAGAAAGAAAATAATAATTTATTCCCCACCTCTCAACAAAGTGAATCTCTCCTCTGTATTACTACAGTTTCAATTCTGGGTATTGATATTTAGTATAGACCTTTTATTTATTTGTTTTGTTCATTTTTTTGACTGAATAATCTAAGTTGTCAGAAACCCATATAAGTGGAGACTCAGTGTAAAAAGTTCTAATGAATATAGAAAGCAATACATCCAAATATGTCAAACAAACATAAAATAGTATCATTATGTAAATTGTAGTATACAAGATACACATATGTATGAATGTATGTTGAGAATTATTTACTATACATACATACATAAAGTCAGTCAGAACTTATTCTGTATACATCCAGTGAGATATTAGATTTGCCTGAACCATGCGCACACATGTGCAATAAAACTTTTGTTTGTCTTAGACTTTTTTGGTTTCTGCTATATGTCATCTGCAATAAAACATTTGTTAATATAAGAGAGAATTTTTGGATTCACTAAAGATAATATACAGTATCAGATAAATAATGCACACATACACACACACACATATATATATATATATATATATATATATATATATATATATATATATATATATATATATGTGTGTGTGTGTGTCTACTTCATAACATTGAAATTTCATAATGTTGAATTTCATAACACTGAGACTATAACATCGAAAATCCAAAACACTGAAAAACCAAAACATTGAAAGTTTGCTTCATAACATTGAAAACTACATTGCACAAGTAAATAAGATCCCCTCCACCTACAACAACACTTAACTAACAAACACACTTTCTACTATATTTCTGCAGGGGGACAAGCCCCCCTGCCCCCCCACACCCCCATAAATTAAATATACCAACTCCAAGATTGCACTACAGTGGGAAAAAGTTAATTTCCTAACCTCAGTGTATGATGATTGTGATACAGTGAGGTTAGTAAATTCACCTTTTTCCACTGTAGTGCTATCTTGGAGTTGGTATATTTAATTTACAGAGGGGTGTGAGGGGCAGAGCCCTTCACATGGGGGGTGCAGGGAGGCTTGCCCCTCTGCCGAAACATAGTACAAAGTGTGTTTGTTAGGTGTTGTTATAGGTGGAGGGGATGTTATTTACATATGCATTGTAGTTTTCAGTGTTATGAAGCACACTTTCAATGTTCTGAGTTTTCAATGTTTTGGGATTTACATGTTTTGGTCTCATTGTTATGAAATTCAACATTATGAAATTTCAATGTTATGAAGTAGACCCATATATATATATATATATATATATATATATATATATATATATATATATATATATATATATATTTAATATCTATCTGTATATATATATATATATATATATATATATATATATATATATATATAAATATATATATATATATATATATATATATATATATATATATATATATATAATGTATATAAAAATGCAAAAATACAGACTGAAAGACAAGAAAATTAGATGCATATTCACAGCTTTTGAGTGCTAGTTACTGAAAGAACTACTTTTGTTATTTGTCTGTATGCTATACAAAACACTGAATATTAATTCTGCTCTCTGCTTGCCAGCAGGCTATCTGTATACTTCTCTTCCTTCTGTCTTAATAAGGTCAGATTACGTATTCTATGTAGGTGCATATTTACCCTTTATTGCACTGGAATAGCCCTTCTCTAAGCTTGCATCTGCTATCTGGGACGTTCCTGCATCATATAAGAAGCCTCCTTGAACGTCAGTAGTTTTAAGGAAGCACCATACTCATATGTTTCACAATCTTCCTCAAGTCATTTTGTTAACTTTACCCTTCAAACATCTCTACATTTCAGTATGTATCCTTCTCTTTCTCCTGTCCCCTCCTCTCCCTTCTCCATCCTCCTCCATCCTTCTCCAGTTTCTCCCTCACTTCACTCTCTCCACCTAAAAACCATTGTTAATACACATTAAAAATGTATTTTTAGCTTCTATTTTCTGCAGTGTCTCCCATTTATCACTCCATGAATTTACATTTTCTGTTTTTTTTTCCTCCAAGGGAAAAGACAGCTCCTAAAACTTCAGAGTCAACTCTAACACCTTGGATACGAAAGGAGGTTTCGGCTTCCAGAATCATCCAGTTCTGAAACTGTCAGAGCCAGTGCACTCAGAGACAGCCTTGGAGCCACAGATACTAACATCTTTGGATCCAATCTACATGGACCCAAGAGACAAGGATCCAAGGGCTCCAAATGATACATTGGATCGGAGAAGGAGCCAGGATTGCTGGAGTTGTACAGAAAAGGCCTTCCTGGCCTAAAGGTGTAGGAGCTGGGAGAACTCCCATCTGTTATGTGAACAGAGGGAAATTTCCTCATCATTTTGTTCGTATCAGCCTTGGTCAGATTTCCAGAAGAATGAGAAGAGGTTACCATGGGGATCTAGAGTGACGGTTGGATTCAAGATATGGGGAAGGTACCCTAGAGGGCACGGGATCTATGGAAGAGGAATACCTGGTCTTGTGCAAAGGCTTCAGATCTGAAAAGCTAAGATCCGAGGAAGCCATTTTTGACTCTGGTTGAGCTGGACCAGTTTTCGGATCTGACTTGTGCTTCTTCCCTGGTAGTTCTGTGGCAGGATTCAGTGAGCAAGTCGAGGATCCAGAAAGCCTTGAAGGCTTAGTCAAAGACTCCTTAATCTTTGGTTTGGGTAGTTGAGCCCCAGAAATAGCCTCTGAAAATGAAGAAGGTGACAGTTCTTTCAGGATTAATGTATTTTTCCTATCCACGATTACTCACGGGTTGTAGGCCTTTTAGATGAGATGGAACAATCTACCTGTAAATCATCTAGGCCCAAACAGTAGATGCACAAAGCGTGTGTATGGGAAAGAGACAGATTGTGCCCGCATTTCTGGCATTTTTTAAAGCCAAATAAACCAGCAATAAAAGGAGCCTAAAACAGTACCAAATTCGCCACAAGTAAGAAAAGTCACACACTGCCTGCACCACGGACTGCCACAAATATAGTTTTATTTCTTCACAGTTAAAACACAAGGATTGAGTGCTTTCTTCCCTCCAACAGGGACTTCATCAGAATCAATTATTAAAAACCTTATTCACCTTTATATACTCCCCTCCTTAATTAATAATTAATTGACATCATCCCTTAAATTAATTTTTAAAAAGAAAATACACACAATAACCCGTGAACAATATCAAATACATCCCTAAACCATTACAAAATAACTCTAGTTCCTTGTCGTTATAAAATATTTAAAAACATGTTTTAAAAACATTTTATTAAAATTTATAGTAAAAGAGACAATATTTTATATCTTATAAAAAAGCAATAATTAAAAAATTAAGTAAAATAAATGAATGTTGAAACCTAAGAAAATAATTTATTTATTTAACTGATGCAGCCTTTATATTTAATATTGGCTTAATGGATATCATTTCATTTGATCCTGGGACTTGACAGGCTTGTAATTCTATTTGCCACCTAACTTCTCTTTCTTCAATGTGACTTCTAAAGTCTCCCCCCCTCTGGGGTTTGGTGAGACTTTTTCTAAAATGCCAAATTTAAATCCAGCAAAGTTCTTACATACACAGGAATGTTTGTACAGGGCATTATTACTATTACATGTAGTGATTTGATACATATGTTCGTATATCCTGTCCCTAAGTCTTCTCTCCGTTTTACCCACGTAAAAGCTAGGACAGCTTATACACTTACATCAAATAGATCACTCCAGACGTTTGACAATTACCCTTCTTAAACATAACTTGAGTTTTTAGGGAATTACCTAAAATGACTGTGCCTTCTGTATTTATGTGTTTACACTGAGAACAAGAACCACACCTAGAGGTGCCATTTCTATCTACCTTTTTAGAACCTATCTCAAAACATTTTTTTTCTGATTTGCCCCAGTCTTAAAAACAAAATTAGGTCTATCACCCACTGTGGACCATAACTTTGAATTATTCCTCAGAATTGCCCAGTTGTTTTCCACAATCTTTTTAACATCATTTGACCTACTTGAATAAGGGGCCACCATAGTCCTCTCATATTCTTTAAGGTCCTTTGTTTCAGCATCTATGCCTTGACCATTTTCTCTTATTCCCTCTGAGTTACCCAACAGGGGTTTGTATTTCCCACCCCATTTTTTTATAACATAATCAAAATCCTCTTCCAACATTTTATTGGGGTACCCTCTCTCCTGAAATTATTTTACTACTTTTTGTAGTTCTCCTCCACATCCTGTCTATGTGATGTCATACGGGCTACTCAGAGTTGTCCTTTAATAATACTCTTTTTCTGATGTGGGGGGTGACTACTGGAGTACTCTAAATATGAGTTACTAAAAGTGGGTTTTCTATACACTTTGGTTTTAAACCCTTTGTCATCCTTTTGTAGAACTGTATGTAGGTAGTTAATACTACCCCCATTGTGTGCATAAGTAAACTTATGAAACCCTGTGGTCCTATTCAAAAAATCAACAAAATTTTTAAAAATATTGTCCACAAAATCTTGACATAGAGCTTTAGATTTACCATATATTCACTTGTAAACACATGCCTTCTCTCCCATTCCAGCAGGACTAAATTTGCATATATAGGGACACAAGAGGTCCCCATAGCAACACCCTTGTGTTGTTTAAAATGCTCTCCTTCGAAGAATAAATAGTTATGGTCCAACACTATTTCCATAAATTCCATGATCAAGTAAATTTTATCCTCAGAAAGGATGGTGTTGCTAACTATACTAGATCTAAAATATTCAAGTCCTTCCTGTTTGGGAATTGAGGTATATAAATTTGATATATCCACAATCAAAAAGTATAAATCCTGGTCCCATAATGTATCATCTAACCTTCCAAGAAAATCCCATGAATATTTAATTAAATGCTCTACATTAACGATAGTCTTTTTTAACCATTTGTCTATCACAACTCCAAAGGGGTATGTTTTAGATCCCCTCCCTGATACTATGGGTCTAAAAGCCAATTTTTCCAATCCCTTATGGGTCTTGGTGATACCAAAAATGGTCGCAACAGTGGGGTTCTTAACTTTCAAAAACTTGTGTAGTTCAGATGAAATCATTCCCTCATTTAAATATTCATCTAAGTAAAAATCTATTCGTCTTTGACTGATATTGATCTCATTTATAGAGGATGGGTAATATGTCGATAAGTCATTCAACATTTCAAATATATCTTGAGAATATTGAATGGCATCATAAATTACTGTACCCCCCCTCCTTATCGGGACGCATTATTCTTAAACCCCTGTCATTTCTTAACCCATTCAGAACTTCATATTCTTTACTACTTAAGTTCCATTTCATAGCTTTATTACTTTCACCTGATTTTAACTTATAAGCATCTTCTATTATTGCCTTTTCCATAATGTTTAATGTGGGCTCAAGGGGTGGGTTAACATTACTTTTCATTTTCAATTCCTTTTTTGTGTGTTTTACTACCTTCTCGTCTTTGCTTTTGTCCTGAAATAAGCAAGCCAGATTCAACTTTCTCACAAAATTTTTAACTTTACAATAGTCTCAATGTAGTCAAAATGTCTACTAGGTACACATTTCAGACCTTTAATGCAAAGGAAGGCTGCATCAGTTAAATAAATAAATTATTTTCTTAGGTTTCAGCATTCATTTAGTTTACTTAATTTTTTTAACTATTGCTTTTTTATAAGATATAAAATATTGTCTTTTTTATTATAAATTTTAATAAAAAGTTTTTAAAACATATGTTTTTTAAAATATTTTATAATGACAAGGAACTAGAGTTATTTTGTAATGGTTTAGGGATGTATTTGATATTGTTCACGGGTTATTGTGTGTATTTTCTTTTTAAAAATTCAAGGGATAATGTCAATTAATTATTAATTAAGGAGGGGAGTATATAAAGGTGAATAAGGTTTTTAATAATTGATTTTGATGAAGTCCATGTTGGAGGGAAGAAAGCACTCAATCCATGTGTTTAAACTGTGAAGAAATAAAACTATATTTGTGACAGTCCGTGGTGCAAGCAGTGTGTGACTTTTCTTATTTTTTAAAGCCAGAAGGACCCCTTTCAGACATTTTTAAGTTATATAAGAAAAATTGTAGAAAGATTTTTTTTTTTTTAATAAACGAGTAGCAAAAGAGAAAAAAATACCAGCAATGGTAAACAGAATTACACTAAAGCATGTAAGAGGGAAAGGGGAGAGGAGCTTATCAACTATGGTAAGATGATTACACTAAAAAGGTATAAAAAGAGTAACAAAGGGAGGAATAAGTGATAGGAAATAATCAACTTAACTCCCACTCTTTGGAAATGCTTGAGAGGTTGAAGCGACCATGTCCAAATGTGGAAGTGGCAAACGAGATCTGGGGTATATTAGGGTTGGTGCATTATGGGTAAGGGAGGACCTCAAGAGTGTTTTAGTGTCCACAAGCTAAAATAACAGCCAAGTCAGATCTGAGGGTTGGATACAAATCCAATTTTTGAGGAATGAATGCAAACTGACATCAGATCATATAATTTTATATTATATATGGGATTTTAATGCAAAACAGTTTGTCCATCTTAATCCTTTTATTACAGATTGCAACTCAGCACATATAGAATTATGAAATTCTAGTTACATATAGTTTCCAATCTACCTAGTTTGCTTGGCGTGTACACACACACACACACACACACACACACACACACACACACACACACACACACACACACACACACACACACACACACGTTCACAGAGACAGTGATACACAAACACACACAGTTTTGTGTTTCAAAGTGTTTTTGTTGTCTAAAATGAGAATTGAGTAGAGGATATCATTCCTCGTGGGGAGCATTAATGGATCGCAAGGCCGATAGAAAGACGAAACACTTTGTTTTGATCAAGTATTGGCTTTGTCAAAAAGTTATTTTACTTTTTAAACTGATGCTGTTCCAGTCATTTGACTTCACTGGCCAAGGCTACGATTCCTTGACTACTAAATTCCGTTAAGTCAACAGTGAAGTATTGAAGCTATACAATACCAAAACTCATTGGCTAAAAAAACTCACATCAAAATGGAAACCCAACCCAAACAGGATAGTGTGAACCCCGTTTTGTCCCAGTTGCTGGCGTCAAAAAGTTTGAAAGCCTGTGTCCCACAAGTGTCCCACCAGGGGCCTCAGTTCCCCCACTCTGTCTATTTTCTACTTCACAGGGCAACACAAGAGGTTGCATTGGCTGCTCCAGTTTACTGAACAGGGGAAGTTTCTCAACACGTGTGAAAATACAACACACATGATATCCTGTTAAGACAGAGACAAGAATGGATAATAACTGGTGGGTGCCTTGGCCATGAGCTAGGCCTACAGTAATGCATAGTATGCGCTGGGAAAAACAAGGTTACCCCTACTTACTACATATATAGTGCAATTCACTGACACAGAAGAAGGTCAGAGGGACCTAGGGACCCAGGTAGGTTTTTAAACAACCTCCTTATTGCTAAATATTGTAGGAAGTAGTTTATGAACCTATGATAAACTATTAAGAACTGGAAACAGTGGTTAGTTAAATGTTTCAGCAGTAAAGTACATAATATGTTTTTTTTTATTCAATGAGAAAAACAGTAAGAAGGAAAAGCATCTTTTCCCATGAAATGCATTTGAATTTGCCCTAATGAAATAGTTGTACCCAGTGATAACTTGGCAAGTGAAAGAAATAGCAAAAGAATTAAACTTTTTTTCCCATGTTGGCACATTGATTTCATGCTATAAGTAAGAGATCTTGTTTTTACATCTCTCACTACATTAACTCACTCCTTTGAAACACTGGTTGACCAGTGGTGTTTTATTATTTTTAGAAGCCCATTTTCTAAACAAATGTAAAATAAGTTGACAGAATAAATATCCAGAAAAATCACTTTATTAAACAAAACTCTGGTATTTTGTTTGGGAAGTTTTCTAAGAACTATAAATGTGCAAATGAAACTGGCTTTGAATAAAAAAACAGTCAGTAAAATGACAAAATGCCATTTGCTCCTGTACTCACCCTGGATAAAAACTACCAACCCTCTTACACAGGTCCTACTGTCTCTCATCTAAGCTAGCATTTAGTACCTCTAGACCCTAAATGTAGACAGAATACATATTAGTATTTTTAGGGCTGCATACTCTTACAGTTTACTGTTCATCACTGTGTGCCTATTGTTGTAGCTCAAAAGATGCAAGTGTTGTTATATCTTTACTCTCTGCTTTATTATTGTGTGCTAGTTTATGTTGCCTGTACTTGCTGCCTATTGTCTCACTGTACTGTATTACTGTACTTTATTTACTACTGTATTTTGTTATTATTGTCATTACAATTGTTGTTATTGTATGTATGTTATTACTGTTTGGAGCTTTTCTCCCCGGCCGTCCGCTAAAAACAGTCAGTCCTGTCCAGTCAGACTTTTTCCCGGTAAATAAATGTAAAATAAAATAAATAAAAATAAAAAAAATCATAAGTCAGTAAAACAAGCTTATGGCCATATGGCCTTAAGGCATTGAATTTCAAAATACATTGTGTTTCTTTACATAACAACATGTCTGTCACTGAAATTCCTTCCCTTACTTCCATTTTCATCTTCTCTATAGTAGTAGTTTTAGGCCATATAACAGACCTTGTGTGATAACTGACACTTCTCTAAAATAGTAGCTTTCATCCCTATAGCAGACCTTGTATTATCTGTTACTTCTCTAAAATAGTAGCTTTCAGACCCATAACAGACCCTATATACAAATGATTAAAATGTTCTGCAAGATAGTAATCTAATTTAGCATTCTTAATGTTTGTGATGTGTTCTGTGCAGTTTGATTTTATATTTTCTAGTTGTTTGTCCAGTGCAAAACCAGACTGTAGCTAAAAGCAATGGTACAGATAACAGCATTAGTGTCACAAATAAATTTCCTTTTAACTTTTAGACCAGGGTTCAGAACAATTTGCCATATTGTGATAAGCAAATGTGTGCAATAATCGGCCTGGCACAAGATGTGTGCAATTCAGAGTCATACATACCTCTAGTTGTAACTGAGGAGTAATATTGCTGAGCATGCTATATGTTAATGGCCATATAATAACATGGAAATGAGGAATATTATTAAAAAGAGCATCCTGGTGTATGCAAACGAGTAAAAGCAAGGTGGTGGAGTGGTTCTGAAACATACAAAATGCCATGTCATGGAGGGAGGAAACACACAGAATTGAATTCCACAGATTCCTAGTGTTTCTGTTTTGGGAATTGTGAAAAATGTTACTGTTTGCCACCATTTTAGTTAAAGTGTATTTCCAACATATTCCTCAAGTTGCCGTGTCATCAAAACTGACTTAACTTATCATGTACTGCATGACACCAACATTCTATTCCAACCTAGTAGAGAAGGACACCATGCAATACATAATGGATATGTGCTAGCCTTATCTACAGTCCCATGGGTGTCGTGGGCTACCTACCTAAGTGGATACCAAGGTATGTGGGTTCTACATATATTAGCTACAGGGGCCTTCTAGCAACCTATTGGGTACACAGTGGGGAAACCTCAGGTGTCTGCACCAAGAAGAGTCCATCACTTGCTCAATGCCATGCTGTAGTATGTTGGGCACCAAAGACCATATGTGGTTTGATGTAGTACAGAGGAGATAAGGATCACTATGCAGAATTCCTATGGTGTAGCCCATTTCCTTGAGGTTCTGGGAGCCATAGATAGCACTCACATTGAAATTAAGGCCACTCCTGGGGAACTGAGATGGAAGCAGGTGAACTGCAAAGGTATCACTCCATCAACTGCCATGTGGTCTGTAATGCCCAGGGTGTCATCTTTAATGGATGTGCAGGCCAGCTTGGCCATTTCCACAACTGTCAACATTTTTAAGATGTGATTCCCCAGTGCCATCTTATTGGCGATACTGGGTATGCCCTGGAACCTGGCTGATAACATCCGTAAGGCATCTCCAAAGTGAATCATAGACAGGGGCACAATTCTGCACATTCACATTCACATACCAGGAACATAATTGAGCATTTGTTTGGGTGTCTGAAGGCATGTTTTTGCTGTCAGGACTCATCAGATGGCATCCTGCAGTGAGTTGCTAACACTTGTGCAAAACTATTAACAGTATGTGCAGTCTTCCATAATATGAAACTATGGAGGCAGATAGAGCAAGGAGCCCAGCTGGGGGAAGAGGAGGACAGTGCAGCTCAGAGGCAGAGCCAGATGATGAGCCCCTGGAAGAAAAGCTGCAGGTGCTTACTATACTAGACAGATTTATTTATTTTGATATTTGTTTACCGGGTATGTCCAACTGAGCGATAGCCCATTTTCAGAGGAGGCCTGGGAAGAAAAGCCCCATACAGAACAATTACAATTAAAGTTACAAAAACAGTTGCAAACAAAGAGTGATAGTAATAGCAGGGGGATTTTTTTTTTATACATGGAATACATCTTGAAGGTTAGATCAATACAAAATTAGAGCCAATAGATCTATGTAGTTCAATATAAAGTGGATCTAAGTAGGAAGGGAAGAAGAAGGCAAAGACAGTAGAAGTAGTTACAAGATAGACATAGAAGATAGAAAAACAAGGTGTCTGGAAGTGCGATTGTGTAGCCAGGGGGAAAAGGAGAGGTAGTAAGAGGATTTAAGATGTGTAGAGTAGGAAGAGGAAGAGGAAATAAGTAGACAGAAACAGTTAGTAGAAGAATGTTATGCAGGGCTACAGATGCATGTACAGTACATTGTGGCACTTGTAGAGAGGTAGCTGCTCACATATAGCTTCTGCCTCTAGGAAAGCTTAGTAAAGGAGATACTCTGTAGTACAACTAATGCTTGCATAATCATACACCAGACTGTGCTCATCCATGCGTAGGTTGCTCACACACTGCATGAGATATAGGCAAACCACATAGTAATGTACAAAGAGCAGGACATAGTTACCATGATCTACACAGGTGGGAGAGGGAGCATGTGTGGATGCTTTCACAGGGAAATGAGACAGTGCAGAGGAAATTTGTATTTAGCAGCCACAACAGAAAAATTGTGGGAAATAATTAAGCACTTCATTCAAAATTTTTTAGTCTGAATGAAGTGTTTACTGGCTTCCCCATACTCATCATTGGTAAGCAGTCTCTGTGAATAGCTCTCAACCACTTACCTGAAAAGAGAGGAACAAATCCAGAAATACTCAGTGACAATTAGGACGATGTTTTAAAATATTAGAACTATAAAATTCAAACATTGACAAAATATAAGAATGCGATTTAACATGTACTTTCTGAACTAAAAGAAATCTGTATAACTATATTGTCATTATTTATGAAGTGCAATTCACCACCTTTTCTTCCAAAATTATAGGTTCATAGTTTCACAGGTAAGTACTTGATTAGCTGCCCTTGTGGGCATTTTAAGCCTAGCCAGTTTCTATTTTTGTGCTCAAATTAACCTGTCCTGTTTGGTTAGATATTGGCCTTACTCATCTCATGGTTGATAATTATGTATTATCACTAATGAGAATAACTGGGATCATACCATAGATAATTTAAGGGTACTCATTGCATGGGATAAAGCATTTAGTAGCTGTCTCTATCCATGAATAGTGTGGGGGCAATTCTGGGTAAATGTTCTGTTTCTCAACCAAAGATCCAAGTTCCAAGTTCCACTTGAATATGGTCAGGGAAGAATGTTGTTTTATGTGGATGGGGTAATCTGTTCCATAGCAGTGATATCCTCTGCCAGATATACCTATCCCACCAAATCATTCTGCTGATGTTGCAGAAGAGGTTTATATTCTTAAACTGAGTATTTCTGATACAATTGGACTTGCTGATGTGCAGTTTATCTGTCAGTATTGGGTTGGAGGGTCACCTGTATAACAGACCCAGTATACCTCTTGCAGGATACTGAGTATCATGGCAGGGCTTTGAGTCAGTCCATGCATAACATTTTGTCTAGGCCTTGTGACCTTTTAGTAAGTTACGTCTGTGTGCATTCCAGTTGTTGCATATGTCTGTACAGATACATACCAAAAGGGGTATTATATTCAATTATTGGCCTAATGAGGGCTAAGTAAAGGGGGACAATGAGATCCCTAGACCTAGACACAATCTCTTTGTTTATAAGCTGTGCAGTATACAAGGACTTTCTTACAACAATGGACATATGTTGGTCAATATTTATGTCACTGTCCATGTAAGTTTCCCAAATCCTAAACAACTGGGTCAACTCAGGTTCATATTGTCAATGCAGTAGTTCCCTAGGGAAGATGACTTCCTAAAGGATACAGTAATGCATTTTTTGCATTCAGTTTTAGTCCATGATTTTGGCACTGGTTATTTATTTAGGACAAACCTTCCTGCAGGATGGCTGAGTCATTTGGGGATTCAATGACTGCTCCTATCTTGCAGTCATCTGCAAGCTTAGTCAACCAGAGCCAGAGCTATTTGGTATTGGCTTTTACTTCAAAAACGTAAATGCTAAACAGGAGAGGTCCCAGCACAGAACTCTGGAGAACTCCACTGGAATCTGGTATCCTTGTGAAGGTAACTTCCCCTATTTTGATTTCCTGCATCTTACCTGTGAGACAGCTGACAATCCAATGGGTGACATGTGGGTTTATGCCCAGTTTATTTAGCTTTTCTACTATGTAAACCTGAGGAAGGATGTTGTGTGTTATGTGCGCTTGTTTTTTAATAAATTCAGTTCATTTTACATCGTGGAGGTCTCCTGAGTTGATAATTTTGTCAAAAGCTCTGGCCAGGTCAAGGTATGCAATATGTACCATTTTGCCTTCATCCATTTCTTTGGTGACCTGTTCAAAAAAAAATTCACCAGGTTAGGCAAGTAAGCACAACCTGCCTTTGATGAATCCAAACTGAGATGGGTCTAGTGTTTGGATGTTACCTATGTCCAGATTTATAAGTTCCATGATCAATTTTTCCATGGCTTTCATATGAGGCTGGTTAGACTTTACCTAGGTCTGTGGAAGGTCCATCCTTATGCAGCATAACTACTGTAGCCGTTTCCCCATTTGCTTAGTACAAAATGTTTATGGAAGCTGAGACTGAATTTTGTTGTTTTGGGGTATAGCGAAATTGTGCTTCATGCTATTTAAGATGCAACTAGGGATATTGCTTGGACCTATTGATGTATTATTTTTAGTTTTTCATAGCAGTTTTAGGACTCAGCATTGTGTGATAGCTGGAGATGAGCCAGTTTGAGGTATATCTTGAAGGACAGATGGATGGAGAGGAATAAAGTTACAGCTAAAGTTTTTGACCTGCAAGTGTACGTAACATCTTTCACAATTAGCTCAGCACATTGCTGCATTGTGCTTTTGGGATTACAAACATAACTAAAAAGTACCTTGAGACTGTCTTTGGCTTGGGTTGCTATTTTAACTTTAAACTTAGCTTTGATGGATTTTGTTAAGCTGCTGAGTTTGCTTATTTCAGTGACAGGGGTTCTAACATTCTGGGAATTGCTCTTCTTACATTTGGTAAAAAATATTTTCTGTTTATTATGTAGCTTGTTGATATTATGACTCCACAATGTGGGTTTATTTCTGGGGTTTGCCCTGCACTTGTGTCTGTATTGTACAGCTGTATCTCTGCAGCTGTTTACATGCTAGTATAGTGTGGTGGTGTACATTTCTGTGTATTCAGTGGAGTTAACTGTGTTTTATGGGGATTTGAATCTTGCTATCTATCTCTTAGGAGCAGGTAGTTTGTCTTATAGAAGTTTCTAAAGCTACCTTGGGTAGAAGGGATCTATGGATTGAATTTTACTTTGAAGGAGACTGCTTTATGGTCAAGCCTACCAAGTGATGAAGATATGCAAACAGTGGTGCATGATGCTCCCATATTAGTAAGGACAAGATCCAAGATGTTATTTCCCCTATTGGGTACTTTTACTAATTGATCCAGGGTGTTTGTATTACGGACTAGTGGTGGTGGAGGTTTCCTAGTGTATAGCTGGATAGTTTTGATCACCAAGGAAAATGGTATTGGGATTAATACTGAGTGATCCACCCCCCCCCCCAAAAAAAAAAAAAATTACCAGCTTTGGGCGGGTTTGGAATGGATGGAGATAATTTGTCAGCCAAAATCAGGGACAACTGAAAACTATGTATGTCTGTGTGGCAGCAGCTAGTGTTTTGTGGCTTTCTAACTGTAAAATATTTACCAATACTACAATGTTTTTTTTTCTCATTAATTGTTGTAGTACATATTAGCAGGTAAAGCTCTATGCTGTATAAATAATTACGATGGGGTCCTTCTGCTCATAAGTTGGAATGTTATGTGTTCTCAGCATGGATATTAAGATTTACCTGAACTTCACTCTGAAGGTGAACTTCTTGACATCTGTGTCTTGAACACATAACATCCTAGTTATGATCGGGAGCCTGATTATAATCCGTTATGTTATACATTTTTTAGATTCATTTTGCTGTAGTCTCACATTGTAGCAGATGCAGTAGCTACTAAAGAAGAGCATCTGAAGCTTTTAGCAGTTGTGAAAGCTGTCATGCATTTTGCAATGCCACACACACACACACACACACACACACACACACACACACACACACACAAAGAAACAAAAGCATGATAGAGGAAAGTGCCTAACAACCTTTAAAGCTGTTTGCTGATCAGATGTACACTTCACATCTGAACACTGTCTGTGTTTCGATGCTAAGTTTCTTACAGCTTTCAAAGCTGTAAAGCACTTCATGCTCCTACATTTCTCTCTCTAACTGGTTATAGGTCAGAGCAGCAAAAACTTCCTGTATTTCACAGGGGATTGCTTCACTGATCATAACCACAATGTTTATTTGTTCAACAAATGTTTTGAAAAAAACTCACCTTATGTTAAAGAACACATTAACAAACAGTTATGATCACAGATCCAGTTATAATTCTTTATAGTATTAGCAGTTTTCCAATCATAATTCTTTGTAGTACATTGAGATTTAGTTGCCTTGATGAACTACAACTTACAGAAAGAAAAAAGTGAAAGAAACACTTAGCAATGTCATACAGGCAGCAGACAGAAATGAGGTGTCCCTGTGATCAATAAATAGATTTAGAAGCAACTGCACACTTTATTCTAACCGGTTTTTGTGTCAGTGTGGTGTCTTACAGCTTTTAAGGATGTCAATATGCTTCAGATTCCATTCTGTGGTTGCTGCTGTATGTGCTGCCGCAGAAGACCTGAACACAACAGCTGTTAAAGGCGCAGAACACAGTTTGTTAAGCATATTTCTGATGTCAGAATAGTGCATGCCAAGCTTACATTTTTTTCAATTTTGAAACATAATGAGCAAACTCCATGTATTATAAAGAATTCTGATTAGGTGTTTCTGATCATGTGTTCACAACCAACTAGTTTTGTGCTCAAGAAGTGGATGTCAGCATTTTTCTATCAGTCTTCTCTTTCATAGGTTTATAGGTTCATACTAGGCTATCACCCATTTAAATGAGTTTTGCTATGCCTTTTTTTTTTTTGAGGTTACTGTGCCTCTGTCTAACAGTGACACAGAAGTGATACCCGGGGTAAACCTAATATCTCCCATCCACTCATCAAGATTCCTCTTGAAGAGAGTCAATGAGGTTATGAATCTGTCCCTATTGCCAGTGTTATTTATTTCCGTGTTCAAGTTCAAGTCTCTTGAGAGCTCGATGATTTGGATTGGATTTTTCTGAGCAGGCTGAGGCAAATGTCTGGTTGGACATGGCTTTATACATCACACACAGATCACCTCTGAGCAGGGGGTGGTACTGACTGAGTGAGAGCTGTTTTTTTAACCAGGCAGCATATGGCATCTGTTTGAGCCATTTGATCCTCTTTGAGGTACTTTTGGGTGATCTAGATGTGAATCCCTTCATGATTAGAGTCTGACATGGCTCCAGCAATTCCTAACCATGTGGGTTCTGTCCTTGAGCCAGTTTGCAACCCATCTAGTGACAACCTTTGTGGAAAGGCTGAGCATAATTTCTCTATCTCTTTTCCCTAAGAAAAGCCAGCACTGGGTTTATGTGAAATGGAGCCCTAGACAAAGAGTTAAATTGTGCCCCCTGCTGCCCGCCATTTCCTCCTACATGCAATCAAGTGTGTCCTCCCATCCCTCCCTGCCTGATAACCCAACATCATCCAGGTTGCTTTGTTTTTGTTGTATTTTCACATTTTTTTCTTACACTTCAGATTTTTCCTCTGTCCTTTCAACACATCTTAAATGGCAACATTTGTGGTATAATAACTGTTAAACAAATAATTGAATTAAGCTGGGGGTCTGAGGCCACTAGGGTCCCCCAAGAAGCCATAAGGCTGTAGATGTTCTGAGATGCACTTTAGAACTGTTTTTCCAACCTTAGTCAGTGCATAGCATTAAGGCAATGAGCTGTTTTTTGTAGTCCAAGGTTTGATTTCTTTAGTTTCAATTGGCCTACTGTTTCACTATGAACAAGACAGTTACGCTGGGCAGTTGGGAAACTGGGCTAGGCTCCTCGATAGTCTCCTTGACCATATGACTAGTAACTACATATGGACTATTGATTCAATGATTTCTTGAATAAAAGCCCTGAAAAAAGAAATAAATTCATTTACACATCACATTTTACTCTTCACCTGTTTCCTTTTCCTTTTAACATACCTGAGCAAGCCTGAATTGGGTTACAGTAACTGTGGATGAAACAACTGAATTAAAAATAGGGCTTGAGAGTCTCTAGAATCCCAGAAGCCATAGGGCTTTAGATGGACTGAGGTACATTTTAGAGCTATTTTACAACATTTTGTTTCTCTGATGGCCTGAACAAAAATTTTGAGTAAGTCAGTAAAGAAATATGTCCAAAGCTTAATGTTAAAAGCTGACACAATAGTAGTTTGCAATAACCTGAGTGGACAAATGCATACAAGGATACATCAGTTATCTTTGAATAGAGCTTGCCTTACTACCACCAACCTCCAAGAAAAAGATAGTCACCTTATATCATAAGGTGAGTTGTGATCTACTCACTGATAGAACCCATACAGTCAAAATAGAGGAATCCAGCTCCAACAGCAGATACGTAACCAGTGACATTCCACAGAGATCGGTCCTGGGACCTCTACTGTTCAGAATCTGTTTTGCTGAAGTACAAGCTAAAACCAAGGGACTGTGGCTGACAAAGTTTGCTGATGACTGCAAACTGTGTGTGGTCATAGAATCTCCAAGCGATGTGAATATACTTCAAGGGCATCTCATGCAAACAAATGTCTGGTACCAAGTCATGGCCTCAAACTCAATGCAAACAAATGTATAATCTATCATCCCTTTCATTAAGAGCAATGTTTCTGCAAATTACCACATCAATGGCAATACCCTACATATGTGCTCATTGGTGAGAGATCTGGGCAATCAGGTCGACAGCAACCATGCCTTTGATCACCATGTTTCCACAGTGGTAAGAAGGGCATTCTATATGGCTCATCTCATAAGTAAGGTCATTGCCTCAAGAAAAGGAGATGTTGTCACCTCCCTGTACTCTTCACTCATTAGGCCAATAATTGAGTACAACTCCCCTTCTGGTATGTACCTTTCAAAGTACCTGCAGCAATTGGAGAAACCACAAAGGTTCCTCACAAGGAAAATTCAAGGTTTTCAGCAGCTATTCTATGTGGACCAGCTGAAATCACTGTCACTTCAGTCTGTTTCATACAGAGTACTCAGAGGTGATCTCTGCCTTGTATATAAGGTGATCTCTCAGCCTGCTTTATTGGAAATGCTGCACATTCACAAGTCAAATGGCACACAGGTTACTCACTCTACAGACCTAAACTTGGTATGTGAGAATAGAACCTGCTGGACAGACAGATTTGTCTCCCACAGGTTACCACACCTTTGGAATAGACTCCCACTTCACGTCAAACAGAGTACCTCATTGGCCCTCTTCAAACGCAGTCTGGATGATTGTATGGGTAACCATAAATTCACCCTGGGGGTTCCAGCTGTGTCCCTCTTGGACCAGGGCAATAGGTGGTGATCGTGGTAACAAGTGTAAATTTGGTTAGGCTTGTAAGGACCCTTGGGCCATTAGCCTACTAACTTCCTATGATCTTATGATTCTATTCAGTGTACCCAATTCAGTCTTAGATTGGGATGAAAGTAAAAGAGAAAATGGCCACAGTAACGCATTTACAGTGGGTTTGTCATACATATGCATGCAATGCCTCTTTATCCATGCCTCAAAAGGCACACAGTTTATGTAGCTCCCAGATGTTAGACTGGGATAACATTTGTAGAACAAACAGCCACAGTAAAACATTTCAACTTGATGTCTGCCATATATTTGCAGCATGTTTCTTACCCTTACCCTTACCCTCAAAAGATAGCCATCTGTATGTATGTGTGATGTCTTCATTGAGAGAAAAGTGAAAAAAAAATTGCAGTCACAGTAAGGTTTTCCAACTTGAGCCTATAAACTTTGCTGCCACAGACATTCTATAGCAACCTACATACCTCTGATGGTTGATTATGTTTAAACTTAAACAAATAATGACCATGCTGTCTACAAAGGTCTCCACACAAGCTATGATGTCCTTCTGCGCACACATCTGATAATGACTGATTTTAGCCAAGAGGGGACCTAAGGCAGAAGTTGAGGATAAAGTCTACAATCTTAAAGCTGTGTCAAAATGCCATTATATGAATAGAGTCTGGGAGCAGCCCCCAGAAACTCTGTGAGCCTAATTGTACTGCAAACCATTTGTATTCCCATTTTTAAAGTTTACAACTTGTTAACTCTTTTTATTTTACTGCTAGCCAGAAGAACTCTGGTTATGTTAACCTTATGAGCAACATCTGATCAGGGCTGGTTGAATTAAGTAGGGGATCTTTATGAGGTAGGAGTACATTAGTACATTTTATATAAAGTATGTGTCTGACCCAAGGTGACATGTTCCCACAGTTGTTTTAACACATGCACACTCAGACACAGACACACACACACACACACACACACACACACACACACACACACACACACTCTGATACTGCACCTGAAAAACAAGGTCTATCACCAGATAACCCCACCCCCACAGATACACACATTACATACTTGTCTACAGGTAAGCTGGACAATCAGCATGTCTTTGAGATGTGGAGACAACCAGAGCACTGATAACACCCAAACTGGGACAGGAAAGATAAGCAGATTCCAAAAGAAAGTACCGCAGACCAGCAGTTCAACCAGAGAACCAGGTGTTGTGAGATGGCAGTGCTACTTGCCACACAAATCTGTTACGTTATTGGTTGCTTTCACACACAACCTGCCATGGCCATCAGAACCACCACTTATTATTTATGTGCAATGCTGATGTCTGATTATGTTGGAAAGTGAAAAGAATTATGGGTAACTTTGTACTTCTTAAAATATCTGAATAAATTCTGGTTGATCTAATGACAGCCCTTTAACCGAGTGCTGACAGATTGAAGGAAAATGGCTAAAGCCAATTTTGGAGAACCTTGTAGGCTATTTGTTTGCATAGGAGAAAACCGCTGCACTTCACATGTGTATATAAATGTTAAAATGCCCACACCTGTTTAGTCAATACCATTTGGTCAAATGAAACAGATGACTGATGTGTGGGAAATTGATAACCACTGAGTAGGGGAATATGCCCTTTTCCTGGGGATTATGCAAACTTACCATTAGTATCTCTCTCTCTTTCTCTCTCTCTCTCTATATATATATATATATATATTTTTTTAGATATTTAGCAAGGGGTGTGAGGGGATGCACACCCCCACACTTGGGGGTGGGGAGTGGGAAGGGGAGTTCGCTCCCTTGCAAAAACATTTGTTTTTACATTAATGTTATGGACACTGATATTTTGTCCATTTGGTGTAGAGTACTGTACCTATATGTCTATATCTATCTATCTATCTATCTATCTATCTATCTATCTGTGTATACATATCTTATCCAAAGATGCACAACAGTGAAGAAGGTATATCTATATCTGTAGATACATCTTCTCCCAAGTTGCACAGCAATGGAGACAAGAGCCATCGTTTCATATAAAAACCATCAGTTGAAAATGACATGCTCCCCACTGCAGTAGCAATCATGTACACATGTTAGGTGATGGCATAATGGTTAAGGTGTTTACCTAAAAGAAACAAGTTACAATGTTCAATTCTCACCTTTGATGGGGAAATTGGCTATGTTTAATATGACCTATGAGGGCAGCTAGCCTAGTAATTATCTATGAACAGCATTCATGTTTTAGGGGTGGGTTTGGAATAATGGTTAAGGTCTTTACCTCATAAACACAAGATACAGAATTTGATTCTGATTTTTGGGTTATTTGCTAAGCTTAAAATAGCTCTTCAGGGCAGTTAGCCTAGTACTTACCTATAAACCTACAAATCTGCATAAGCTACAGCAATGATCATTTTACACTGGACTAAGCAAATGCAGTGCAATTCTTTGTCATTGCTTCTACAAAGCCAAGTTATTGATTATATAACTGTGATAAAACCACAGCAGGGTTAAATTACTTTTAATACCAGATGGCCTCTGTACCCATCAGTCATAGTCATTTTGTGTTTACATATCTTATGGTCTGATTGTTATTAAAAATATAGCCACAGCAAAGCATTTCAACTTGCTTCTCACAAATACACACTATTGATGTCTGTTTAATGTAATCATGATAGCAGGGTCACTGACATCCCTAGACAGCCTCCATACCTGGCAATTAATGTCACGTCATTGACTCTGCAGTGCTCAGATGCCTGACTACATGAAAAAAACATCATTACAAGGCATTCCAAATTAGTTTCAAATGCAAATTAATCTTGCAAAGCTAGACTAATGACAGTTTAACCTGAGCAAACAAAAGCAGGGTCAGTCACATTCATGAGCAGATAGCTTTATACCCAGCAGTTATAGGCACTTTGTTGACTGTGCACACCTCGGATATCTGACTGTGATCAACAACAATAATGTAGCACAATTTTGTTTCAAAATTGGTCACAATAAAGTATTCAAACTTGCTTCAAACAAGTATATACTAGTCTAACAATGCCAGAATAATGACTGTTTAAGTTAAGTAAATGACAGCCCCTAATCTCAGCAAATGCATCTACTTTGTTGACAGCAGACACCTAAGATGAATAATTGTAATAAAAATAATTAATTAATTAATTAATTAATTAATTAATTAATTTAGCCATTATCTAAACCCGTTTCCCAAAAACAGAGTGTAGTCAGTCACAATAAAATATTCCCACTTGCTTAACATCATGATTATTTAACCTAAGCCAGTGACAGTAGGTCATAGTCAATTACTTTTGTCCCCACAGTCCTCCCATACCCAGGAATTACAGGGACTTTGTGTGCATCTCAGATATCTGATTGTATTGAAATAATTAAAAAAATAGCTGCAGTAAATTTATCTGAATACTGTTTCACACATGTACTAAGCCAACATAGTAATAAAGTATTCTGACTTGCTTCATACAAATACAAATTAGATCGAAAGCTCTCAGCCTCTTTATTCAAGAATTAGGGACAAGTCCAAAAAATAATGAGGAACAAAAGCTCCAAAGCAGGGAAAAACCTTGAATATTTCTTGTATATACTTAGCAAGCTGCTAGAATAACACATTTTACATTAGAATGCACTTTCTGAAGGATATGAAGTCCGAAACTCAAAGATGACAATGACATCCCTGAATGATGTCTGAAAAATTACACACTTTAGGAGGAACACATCAAAAACATGAAGCAAAATCACAGATATTCTGCAAAACCACACAGAACTGAGATATATCCTACTAACACTGCTGTACATAACATCTGATTAGATATTGTCCGGATTAGAAAAAAACTTCACTGCTACAAACCAGTGTGTTTGGCTACACCCAAGCCACAGGCTTCTCTTGCAGACTATCATGGTGTCAGCATCTACATGCTCCCAGTTTTGTTGGCAGTATCACCATGGCCATTGTCCTCCAATGTTCAAGGTTTAAAAGTTTTCTGTTTAGTCTTACCCCACTGTGATCCAGCCTCAAAGGTTATGTGATTCATTGTCTAGATCACAGTGGATGGGACCATGCAGAAAGACCAGAAACTAGGCAATATGCTGTGCTGTCCTTACAGGGCACATCACTTCTCTCAACATGGGCACGTGGGAAGGGCACTTTTACAAAGTGAGAAAAAAAATGAAAATACGACCTGACCAAATGGCACTCTGGTCAGCCACCTAGATTACCTATGCTTTAGGCTGGCCGTGAATGCAGAAATATCAGAACTGATTTTATTGGGAAAGGATACCTATATAAGGGGTGTGGGGATCTGTCTCCATAGAAAAGAAAATTCATTCTAGTGAGAATACTGTTTGGACTGCTTTTTTTAGTGAGATACCATTCACCCTTTCATCAGTCAAATTAGTGTTTGGGACACACACACACACACACACACACACACACACACACACACACACACACACACACACACAAACACACAAATTGAATTCAAGATAATCTTGTATTATGATTCTAGGGAGATTAGTAAAAACATTTTGGGGTTTCAAAAACTGTGACTGTAGCTTTACTGGCATTAATATTCTGTTTATTAGCAAGCTGTCAATTACAAAGAAGGAAAAAAAATCTTTTTTTTTTTGTAAGTCCTCCTGTTATTTTTTAGTAAACAAGGATGGTGTCAGTAAAACTCTATAATCTACATATTAGGTGAGATTGACCATGGCAATCATCAAAAATTAGTTTACCACTGTTTAAGCGAATATACTGCAGTCGAACCCACCAATGCTCTATTCGAAATCCCAAAATTTTGCATGTCGAATGGCAGGAATGCCGCAAAGAACACCGAATGCAACATTTTTGACCACTCTACATCCAAAACGAGTGCTAACATGGGTCCAAAAGAGGACGCGGGATTGCCGTTCGATACATTAGCGTTCGGTATTTTGCATATTTGCTGCACTGCAGTCGATACATGGACAGTCGACATTGTGTTCGTCAGTTAAACGTTGGTAAACCTCAAAAATCATCAGGTAAAATAGAAAAGTGCAGATAGTTAATAAATAATGAAAATAGGAAAGGTCTAATGACTGAACCTTGGGAGGATCCACACGCTATAGATCCCTTCCTAGGAAGCAGCAGATTCTGAATGAATCTTCAAGGTGCCATTAATGAAATGAGAAATTTTATGCCATTTATTCAGTAAGGCTCCAGGCAGATAGCCTCTCTAACAACAATGTATGATTGACTGTTTCACACGCCCTTTTAAGGTTGAGGGACAAGGATACAGTAATAATGACTTTCTTCATTTTACCACACATCCTATCAGTGACAGTATACAGGCCAATTATTGTAAAGCAATCAGTCCTAAACCCATGGACTGGAATTTTTTTAATGTTCTGTGGGTTAACTTCTCACATCTGGATCTCACATTTCAACTGGATCCTCCACATGGCTCAGGGGAATAATGCCCCTATCTTACCGTCTCTTTTACAGATCTTTACCCTCCTGTGTCCCGCTCGTGTGGATTCCCTTAACTCTCAGCTGTTCCCCCTTTCGTTCCCCCCCCTGCACCCTTCATCTTCCCTCCCGCTTGAAAGTTGTTCTTTCCCTGTACCCTCCTGTTTTAGGGAGAACTCCAGTAGGGGTTGACTGAGTGTTTTCGGCTCAGGCACATGCCCTCCCGGCTTGAGACCTGTGTGGGCGCTTTCTTGTTTAAGTTACTTCCCCAAACTGGGTTCTTCTAGAGACATAGACAGCTAGTCCATCCTTTTCTCCGGACTCGAGTGCAGAGGCCTCTTCAGGGAGGAGTGGCTTTTCAGTGACCTCCCCCTTGGGTTTCGGATGCTGATCTGTTCCATTTTGTACGAGGTTCGGGCTGGATGAGACCAGTCCAAGCTGTGCTCTTACCAGGCCTACCTGCAGGACCGGCTTTACTATCTGAATGCCGAGACTCCCTTTTGAAGCTAGTTGTTCTGAGCAACCACCTCCTGCCAGCTTCGGGCAGAGCTGCAGAGCGATAGTAGAGATGCACCGGATCCGACCAAGAAGCACCCGGTCCGGGCGTCGATCTCTGAGCCTGTTCGGCGATCCTTAATAGCTCGATCAGTGCAGCCGGGTCGGTGATGAGTGGATCGCCCAGTCACCTGTGTGCTTCTCACGGGTCCCCGATCACTCACCGATCTCCGGTCGAGGCTTCTCGAGGCGATCCTTGCCTCAGCCTGTCGTCGGCTCTTTGCCCGGATGCTAGTCTGGACGGATGGTGAGGAGGTCTCGGAGGGCCCAGATGCAGCCGGGGTGTCCCGGCTCTGGCTGGCTCAAGCCAGGCCTCCCACCTGCCTCGGCCCGCTGCGCCCGTGGCCTATGCTGTGCAGGGCTTTGTGCTCAGAATGAGCGGCCGCCGGAGACCGGACTGGTACCCTCAGCCCGCAGCCGGATCCCCTGCTTGGAGGCCCAAGTTAGCAGATCCGGGAAGGGCTCCTCTTGGCGCCCGTCTGGGTGGAGGCACTGTCAAGTCATCAGCTGGCGCTACACGGGGCAATCCCTCTTCCGGATCGAGGGCAGGGTCGGTCTGCCCTCTAGGCCAGGAGGGTGAGTCCGGCCCCTGGCGGTGATGTCGTAGGGGGTCGTCTACCCCGTACTCTTCCGCCCTGTGCGCTCCTGGGGTGCTGAACCAAACTACCATCGGACCTGGGACAGCCACAGGAGGCACCCCAATTCCTCCATGACCATTGCTGCCAGTCCTCTACGGCCCCAGAGGCTCCCCCGCCGCCTCACAAAAGAGGCACATTGACTCCCTGGTCTCTGAAGACACGGGACCTGGAGGAGGAAGAGGCCAGTCACCCCAGGAGATCCATTTGAGACATCATGGAAATGCTCCCGTGATGGGGGGGGGTACCCCCCAACTGGACCCCAGAAGTTCGCAAACTACCACCAGATTAAAATTGGATGGTTACCTCTTGCAATGTGCACCTGCCGACCCCCTGGTGGCATTTGCCTGGGGCGTGGAAGGGACGGACACAATGATGCACACTCCAAGACTGACCACAAATGCTTCCGCTCTTCTGACAGGACCCATTGCGCAACTCCCATGCTACGGTACCACAGGACTGGCGGCCACAAGGGAACTTGGCTCCAGGAGGCAGGTGCTCCACCGCCACCCGAGCAAGGTCTCGGGATTCCTTTGACTTGGGAAGCGGATTGCTTAGGAGCGCTCTGATGAGCAAGTTACTTCTTTAACTATGTTATTCGGTTCTGGGAATCCGCTTAAGTCCTTGCTCCCTGATTATTCGGAGGAGGAGAGAAGGGCTTAGAGACCACAAGGGCCGGGAAGAATCAGGCTCTGTCACTTCGGACAGCCCAGTCCCAGCCGAAGTGAGGACTTTCCAGTGTCAGGGGTGGGAGCAGTGCTGGGCATCAGGCCTGGCTCAGCTCCTTGTTGCCCTTCGCCAGCAGGGACCCTTCTGAGCGGCCCGGTGCCTCTGTTTGGCGTTCGCGAGCGTTGGTTCAGGGGGCGGGCTCGGCGGCGGGAATCAGCTCACCCTACCGGGGAAGGCCCTACATCAGCCTGAGGGATATAGAAGAATTTTATCCAGGGGGAAATCGCAGCAATCCAGCAACATTCCAACCGATAGTCGAAATCAGGGCAGGAGACCGGGCCAAAGGGAGGCCGGCCATCAGTCAAAGGCCTCACAAACTGACCCGAGGCACAGCATCAGGTTCTGCCCGACAGAAAGCTCTGGAGAGCTGATGCGGAGGCGTTTTAAGCGATCAGCGAGACCAGATAACATCGGACGCTGGGTTCTCTTGAACTATCGGGGATAGTCCCAAAATCATCCTTCGAATTCCAAAGTCCTCGTCCCTTCTCAGGGCGATCAAAAGGCACTTTGAAATTATTCTCTAGGCAGCTGGGAGGGGTCCAGCGGATGATGCGACCAAATCAGATCTCCGCTTCTCAGGAGCCAGTACCCACCAATAGACCAGCCTAGGAGGAACCTCCGGCATTCTAAAATTTTAGTCGGACCACAGTCCTCGGGTGGGGGTGGGAGAAGGCCCTCATGGGCTCGATGGATCTCTTACAGCACCGTACAGGCCACATCTCCTCTCGGTAGAACTCAGCAGAGGTTTCTCCTCTTCGGCTGAGAGGCACACCTCTACTGCACAAACTCCTTTCACCTTCTAGCTCCCTTTTCTCCATTCCTTGGCCCACTTGGTAAGTGGCGGCATGGGGCTTCCCAGGACACAAGGTCTTTCAGCTCTTATCTGGAGCTAGAGTTTCAACAAAGGCATCTACTTTCTCGTGCCGGGCTCCTTTCTCCATCGGTCCATTTCTGGACTCCACAATAAATCCATTCTCATTACAACCTCAGGCCCAGCCGAGTTACTGCGGAGGGCTCTGAATAGGCCTAAGGAGTTTCTGTTCCTCACTCCGGACAGGTTCTATTCCTGCAACCAGGTGCACGCCATTCTCCACATTCATATTTCTGTAGGAGTTGGGTGGCAGGTCCTTCGTGATGTACTTGCTGCTCCTGACTCCATCTAGTGTCTCTCTCTTATTTGACCCCCATGCCTGCCTCATCCCAGCCCCCAACCACTGACTGGCGGACCCACTCTTCACTGTGGATCGGAAGGGGATCTCACAGGGAGCACGCCTTGTGCTACTCCCCTCTGGGCTGCATTTGACCACCTTACTGCCTCGTTCCTCGGCTGAGAGCACTTCTTTGCCTGACGACATCAACCCCGTGTTCTTCCAGGTCTTACCCTCATGTCAATGTTCTGATGAGTAATATGCCGCGTTGCTAGCACTTCCTTTGTCGAGAGGCCTTATGAGTTCTGCGATTCAACATTCCAATATGTCTGCTTCCTGGGTACATCAACAAACTGGTCGGTCCAACATCCCAGCGGACAAGTCAGTCGCATCATTCTGACCAAACGACGCTCCACCAATCGCTTTCTCATAGCCGCGCACATTCGGGTCCTCAAAACATCCCTGGCAGACCTTTTCTTCTCTAATACCCCCCCTCCAGTAGTGCCCCAAAGTCAAGCTCTGGGTGCATTTTCACGAAGGCCTCCCACCCTTCATACCATCCCTCTTCTCGCTCAACCACCCCTTCATGTTTTTCGCTCTGCTCCGGTTTCCATTTTACTGATTCTTCCATTTCTTCTCTCTGCCCTTTAGGTACTACTCACCTTGAAAGGTCTGCTGCAAGTTCTCTCCTTGGATTGCAGATCCCAGTTTCAGATAATCGGTGAATCTCATTTGATTCTAGATCCCATTCCTGGACTGCCTAACCTGTCTCTGGTGAGCTCCTCCAGTTCTGGACTCCTTGAAGATCACCCGGTATTTCTTCACGGGTAGAGCTATTGACCTGAAACTGTATTCGCTGCTCCAGTAGAAGGCTTTTTGGTGGCGGCTCGGTGGCTCTTCACGAGTAAAAGGCTTCGGCAAATGCTTACGGTTCAGCCACTAAAGGTTTGCAAGCAATCCTCCCCTCTCTTTGTGTGGTGTGAAGCGCTCATTTCTCTCCCTCTTTCAACCTGGCGGCAATTTCTCACTATTTCACAACCTCTCTCTTTAATAATATCACATTATCCAATAGAAGTCAACAATCAGCTGGCAATTCTTCACTATCTTTTCCCCCAAGTCTAATCCTCTCCTTCCTTCTCTATTGTACAAAGCTCCTCCAGGGGTGCCTTTTGTCCCTTCGAGGGTCCTCTACAGTGGATCTGGGACCTTCTGCTTTGGTCACAGCCTAATTTTAGCTCACTTTTACAACTGAAGGTTTCTGGATCTCAAATTGTCTTACAAGACAGCCCTTTAGTAGCTTTATCGGACAGCCAGGGTTTCAGGCTTTAAACTATCAGCTAAACCTCTTACCCAAAATCGCCTGAAGCAAACATCAATCAATCCATTAACCTCCTGGTTCCCCTCAAATAACTACCGACAAACATCAGTGATATTAACCTCCTGTCACATTCATAGCACAAAACAAAGGGATTCAATACCATTTCACTAGCTAGATGTTCACGACGCTAAGCTTTTGTCCTCACTTTTGGGCAGCTGCTCCATGGGCAATTTTCTCAGCTCAAGTTTTCCATTAAATTCAATTTTATTGGCTTAATTTCAGTTCTCTGTGGCTGGATTTAGAGGGTGTTGGCTTATCAAAGCGTCAGGAAAGGTACCTTGCGGAGGTTCAGGCATTCAACATTCGAGATCTAGATTGTGCAGCAGCCATATCCTTGCATCTCGCTACATTTTATTTCTCACTAATTTTCATCTCACTATTGCATCTAGGGGTGTTGGATCCGTCTAGGGTAGAGCATCTTCGGAATATCCTTACATGATCCAGGTAGCTGAGGACAAAGATTGATGAGGACTCTCCCTTGCGGTGACAAGATGACCTACCTTTGAGTAGTTATGTACTCACTCACATGCTTCACATCTGTATTGGGGTGTATTCATTGTCTTTCATCCCGCCCCCTCCTCCCCCCTTCCTGTTTTTTCCGCATTTCCCTCCTTGTCCTTTGAGGGTATTGTTTGTTTGGCAAACTCGATCTGAGGTCATGAGGAGGGGAGGACAGGGGCATTATCTGGAGGAGCTGAGAGCTTGGATCCATAGCTGGAAAACTATGCCGGTTCGGATCCGATATCGGATCCATAACCCACAGGTTGCAGACAAATGAATACACCTACTCAGATGGAACGTTATGGTGAGTACATAACTTCTAATTGTTGCAGAGGAAAGGAGAGCATTCAAACTGCTGTGTGTAAACTGTCCGCTCCATGATTTTCCTTACAGTGCACGCATTGGCTGTTAGCTTAATATCAGTAATCCCTGATGTTTGATGTTCCTTAAGTGAAGTACTCTTTGCATGTTTAGAACTATAATGAACAATTCATTTTCAAAGAGAGCAAAAGAGAGACAGAGACAGGGTAAAATGTGAATGTATGGCTTGGTAAGAGCAGGACATCCTAGCCTCAGAAATGAGCTATGAAGTGTATGTGGTGTGATGTATTTGGATAGAGGAAGTTTTTTTAATAGACAAGTATTGTCAAATGTCTAATGTCCAAGCAATAAAATGGTGAGAGAGGTGACAGACAGCAGATGTATGAGCCTTGATCCCTGCACTATTAACATTATGACAAGGAAATGATCTACAGAACCTAACTCTGCACCACTGCCACCCAAATATGGACACAAGAGGGAGACTGGCCTTAAGAGCTTGTATCAAATCCACACTATTTGGATTATGACCTGCAGTTTCCACATTGCAATAATCTGTACACTGTCCACTTCAGAACAGTATTATAATCACTGACTCCCCAGGATTTCAGTTACTGCAGTCTGAGTCCCATACCTTCTAGTGACAATTTACCAGCTGTAACTGAGACATAATCAAACTGTCTTAGATATATACTCACATTATTTTACAGGAGAGGCTCCTGATACCTCCCCAGTTACAGTGCTCTTTACCTACATTCACAATCAGACTATTAAATATAATATCAAGACCTTGTTTGCTAATTACTCTTTTAACACACCAACCAACATTGTGTTATGATAGCTGTTTGACACACAGCCTCTCTATCTCTGTTAAAAAATAGCCAATAGCAGTACTTTACCAATGCTAAGATATACATCTGTAGAAAAATAAGATGTGAATCACAATCTTTGTAAAATGAACAAATGAAAACTATTTTAATTTAAAAAGATCTGATTTCATATACAAAACAGTACTAAAAGAAAAGAAAAGAAATATTTCATGTGGACAGACACATCATCATCACTCCTGCCTCTGCAGGCCTTCTCACATGGAATATATTTCTTGACTGGACATCCTTACCTGTTCTTCTAGTCTTCCTGCTTGTCCCAAGTCTCTTTACTAAATTTTCTTCTGTTTTCCAGCACATGTAATTGAACCACCTTAATTTGTTCTAAATGACATTCTCTGCAACTGGGGCTACTTTGGTTTCTGGTTTCCCTCTTTCTTCTCATGTGTCCACATATCCATCATCCTGCCATCCACATAAGACACTTCACCACCATCAGATCCAACCTTCTCAGCTGTTCTACATTCACTGCTTAGGTTTCTGTGCCATATAATAGTACTGATTGCACCACTGTTTTGTGTACCTTACTTTTCTGCTTCTTTGGCGTTATTCTTTCATGTATTCCCCATTCCAGTTTGTGCAACTCGGCTGCAGCACTTCATATTCTAGCTTTGACCTCCACATTCAGATTTCCCTTCTATTCAACAACATCTCCAAAAAACTTGAAACTGTTAACCTCTTCCACTGTTTAACCCTCTAACTCATTCCCTTGACTTCTTATTTCCCACATTTGCTGTCATGAAACCTTACTCTGATTCATTTCATTTGCTTTCAGTTTTGTATTCTAGTCCCTTATCATCAGGAGTGGGGTCAGAGCTGATGCACACCCACTCCCACTGGGAACCACTCTGTGAGACTGAACACTGTTCATATTACTTTCATTGTATCCTTTTACAGAGACTGCACTAATTCTAGCAAAGCTTCCAGGAATCTGAATCATCAAAATACTGTCCAAACCAGCTTTCCTGGAACATTGACGTATGCTTTCTCCAAGTATAAGAATGCACTGTTGGGCTCTTTCCTCATCTCCAGCTTCCTCTCCAGTACCTGCCTTACTGAAAATATCTGGGGGAGTTGTACTGTATCCTGAGTGGAATCCAAATGGTCATTCCCCCATCTTAGTTTCTAACATTATGGGTATTCATTTATCACTCACCCTCTCCAGTATTTTCATGCACTGTGACAGATGTTTGGCACCTCTGTACTACTAACAGTTGAAAATATCATAGTTGAGATATTGGCATATCTTACAGGTCGATAGAGGCCTTTTTAGTTTATAAGAACAGTAGATCTCTTAAAAGGAGGTTATGCTACCCTAGAAGTAGTATAGGTATGAAGGTACAAAACCCAGTCGGAGGAACTAGGAAATGTATGAAATGTAAAATAAAAACACCACGACCAAACCAAGTATTCCGGAACATTTTAATCCACACAGTAAGCGCTTTCACCATCAAAACATGGCATCATCAGAGTGAATGGAATCAAACTGTCCCCTTGCTTTTATACATAATAATAAAACAATGTTCCAATTAACCAATACCATAATTACCTTGTTCTTAAAGAAGCATGTATCAAACAATTACATACAGCTCATACCTTAGTGTAATCAGTGCTTGTGAATCATATATAGAAAATACATACATATAAAATTATATATATGCATATCATATAACAAAATTTTATAAAATTGTGTGCTGGAAGTATATATTTTTTACCTATCTATATAACATTTGCCTTTTGCTTCAATATTGGTTTTAAGGAGATGTGTTCATTTAAATCAGGTGACATAAAGGCATTTAACAAAATCTGCCATTTGTATTCCAAAAGTTCCACCTTTCATTTTTCATCTCCTTCTCTTTCACTGAACAGCACCCTATCTATGACAAAAAATACAAATCTCCTAAAATTAATACACTTTGTACTGTGTACATATAAGGCATTGTGTATATCATGACTCTTGATAGCCCTAAGGTGCTCACCTATCCTGTCTTTTATTATCCTAATAGTCTTACCTACATAGTAAGCACTACAGTTGGTACACGTGGCCAAATAAACCACCTTTGTTGTATTACAATTAACTCTACCTGGACAGGAAATAGTTCTATTATAACCTTGTACACTAACATAAGGGCCATTATTGATGTACCTACACATCCTACAAGTACCACATCTACTCATTTTTTAAATAATGTTTTTGGTATTGTGCTGTTCCAAAACTTCTTTTATATTCCTTCCCCTTGAATATACTATTCTAGGGAAAGTACCAAGAAGATTTTTAAGTTCACCACTGAAACAAATGTTCCATGCTGTACGAACAACATCCTCGATATCTTTTACCTGGCTATTGTAAATTAATACTAAAGCTCTAAAGTTAGATGAATCTTGTTGTTTAGATATCATTGTATTATTAGTGCTCTTTGCCCCTAAAATGGGAGGAAATAAAGTATTTATTTTATTTAAAACTTCCTTACGTATTTTAGTTAACAATTTAAGAGGATAGCCTCTTTCCAAAAACATCCCAATCACGGTGTATAGTTCTTCTTCCAAAATTTTGTTGTCATTTATAATTCTGGACAACCTTACCATCTGCCCCTTTACAATACCCCTACGCTGATGCAAGGGGTGACAACTACTGTAATGCAATAGTGAATTACTGTGTGTTTCTTTCCTATATATTTTGCTTGTTATACCATCTAAACTCTTTACAAGAGTTATGTCCAAGAAATCTATTTGTTTGTCACTCCATTTACTAGTAAATTTAAGAAAGGTAGTTGTTGTATTTAAATATTCTACAAACTTTTTTGCTTCTTGTTCATTACCTTTCCACAAAATCAGGACGTCATCTAGGAACTGATTATATAATAATATTTTGTCTTTATATATAGAATTCAAGACACATTGTTCCTCCCAATGAAGTAAAACTAAATTTGCAAAACTGGGGGCACACTTTGCCCCCATTGCCACACCTGAAATTTAGTGGAAAGTCTCACCTTCAAACGTCAAATAATTATTCTTGAGTATTGTTTCCATATAGGACACACCAAAATTCACAGTGTCATTACTCAGACATTTACTTTGAACCAAACTTTCAGTAAAATAATCTATACCTTCCTCATGGGGTATAACTGTGAACAGATTTATCACATCCACAGTTAAAAAACACCATTCAGTATCTATACTTTGGAAGTTATTGAACCTTTGCAGACAATGCCAGGAATCTTTTAAGATGTGTTGAGCCCCTTTTACAACCTGCTGTGTTTTCGTGTCCACATAGGCTGCCAATGGTTCCGTTTTATAACCCCTTGATGAAACTATAGCTCTAAACGGTGGATTATATAAATCTTTATGTGTTTTGGGATTCCAAACACAACTGGAGTAACTGGGTAATCAAATTTCAAGTAGTTGTAATCATCTCCGTTAATTACTCTTTGATATAATGCATCTAATAAAAACAAATCAATCCTATGGTAAGCTATGTTTACCTCGTTTACTGAAACTCTCAGATAAGTGGTGGTGTCGTCCAAAATGTCCATCATTTTCCCTATGTAATCAAGTTTTGACATAATGACAGCCCCCCCACCTTTATCTGGTTTCATGACTCATAACCCTCTATTAGTTGCCAGTTGTATTAAAGCTTCTATTTCACTTCTATCTAGGTTGTCATCATAATAGACCTTTTGATTTGTTTTTATATTATTAATCAACCCTCCAATACACATTTTCTCAAATGTCGCTACTTCATTATTATATGGTGGAATAAAAGTACTCTTTCTGCTACAACCACTTGTTACCATATCATTTGCTGGAATATTATTTGTCTCAGTGGAATCCTTAAAAAATATCACCAAATTTAACTGTCTAGCATACAATCTTATATTAGAATATGTTTTCACAACATTGATTTTATGTTCAGGTACAAAAGAAAAACCTTTACTCAAGACATCATGATGGTATTCATTTATATCAATGGCACTGTAGTTATATACATTAAACCCTGATTTTTTATATATATTTTAACCATAGGTAATGCATTCACTTGTGTTCATAAAGAGTCATTGATACTGTCTGACAAACTTTCATCATTGTTATTCAACACACTATTGTAACTAAATATAGGTGTTCCAAAAGTCTCATTTACATCTAATATTTCTTCCTGTTGTAATTGTTGTTGGTCCAATGTCTCCTCATTGAATATCTGTTCATCGTTTGTGGTAATTGTTCGTGTTGCCGCCCAGAATGGTAATAGTTCCGTTCCACACCATCCCTCCTGTTTTGTAAATGTTCCGACCTCCTTAATTGTGGAGACCGATCTAAAAAATCATTCTGACCTACATCATTGTCCGCTATCGTTTCATTATATTCATTATGTACAACTGCATTAATATTCTCACTGTTGTTAACCCTATCTTCCCTCTGTTTGCTGTTATTGCCCGGGGGAGAGGCCACATTACTTTTATAATCGTACATATCTCTTGATAGTTTTCTAACCTTAATTTTGATACTTTTCTCAACATATTGTTCCAAATTAGACAAAACAGACTGATAGTTCTCAATATACTGTGAAAAAAGTAAATCGTTCACAATTTTTTCATTTAAAGAGACAACCTCTTTTCAAGTGCCAACAACTTACTTTGATTATTTTTAACTATGATGTCCATCATTTGTAAACCAGATTTGTTGAACAAGTCCACTAACTCCTTGTACGCCTGTGAACCAACATCAATCCCATTCGGTGATTTCCATATCCTGAGTCCCTTCGGCACCTGCTTCAGTGCCATGGATTTATTAAGAAATGCATTGTCGAGTTGTAGGCCTCTGTATTTTCGATACACTCCCTCAAACCATTCAGTTTGCTTCTTCAAGGACAAGGTAATTCTTCCCTCCTCATTCGGGGCCAAGAAGTCCACTTCTGGTAGGTTTAGCCATTGTTGTATATCCCTTCCTTTTGGATGACCACCTCCGACTTTATTAATATTTCGTTCGCCATCCCTAACAGAGTTGTTCACCGCCTCGAGGGCTGGCGGTGAATACAAGGTGAACAACTCAGCTTGCGAATCAGTTAACGTCACATGCGAATTATGTAAAATGTTAGTACCAGTCAGCAATGCCGTTAACTGCTTGACAGAAGCAGTCAATTCGGCCACCGCTGCTTCCATTTTTAATGAAAAACTATTCAATACACATAAAACGTTAGTACCAAAAAATTTGAAAAAGTAATATAAAATTGAATATAAAATTTCAACTTTATAAAAAAAAAACAGCACTTTAAGCCGATTCGGAAATCCTATATGCTTGAGACACAACGAAAGTAACATAAAAAAATACCCAATGAATATTGAACTTGTAAAATAAAAACACCACGACCAAACCAACTATTCTGAAACATTTTAATCCACACACTAAGCGCTTTCACCATCAAAACATGGCATCATCAGAGTGAATGGAATCAAACTGTCCCCTTGCTTTTATACATAATAATAAAACAATGTTTCAATTAACCAATACCGTAATTACCTTGTTCTTAAAGAAGCAAGTATCAAACAATTGCATACAGCTCATACCTTAGTGTAATCAATGCTTGTGAATCATATATAGAAAATACATACATATAAAATTATATATATGCATAAAATATAACAAAATTTTATAAAATTGTGTGTTGAAAGTATATATTTGAAATGAATGTATGAAATGTAATTTTTGCCAATACATTTTTGAAGGTGTAGAATTTGTACATCCTGATACAGGAAGGAAGTTTCTCTTTAACATAGAGGCTGATAGTAACAGCATGAATTTAGTGTATTTAGCTCAGTGCTCTCTCTGCAGAGCATCCTATGTGGGTAAAACCAACAGAAGGCTAAGAGAGCGCATCAGGGACTATATGTACTGTTTGAAAAAAGAACTTATAGTGCTGTTGCCAAAACATATTTTATCTTGTGGAGTTGAACATCATTTTCAGTTTAATGTACTAGAAATAGTTAAAGAGGATGTCAGGATGGGTGACATAATTTCAAGAACAGAAGATAGAGAGAGAGCTTGACTGGATAATAAGGCACATGTAGGACAGGGTTTGAATGACCATCTTTCCATTGTTTCCAAGTTGAAAAAATAGAAGACTGCTAAAATGAACACATGAAATAAATTGACATCACTGAATTCTATGATGTTAGCTCTACTTTATTTTATTTTGATTCTATGTTATTTTATGCTTATTTTATATGCATCTTGGATGCATATTTTATTGAGTGCTTTAATAGTGGGGAGGCACTTTGAGTATAGGATTGACTGTGATTTGTTCATTTGAAATTTGACTATTTGCATGAGTATAAAAAGGGGAGGGGGCTGAGTCTGCTTGTTTATGGTCTGATGAAGCAAACAGAAGTTTGTGAAAGTGCTTACCTGTTGTAACTTACTTGCAATAAAGGGATTTTTATCTGGAAATAAGATGTGTGGATTTATAACTTGACCTGGTTTGAGACTGTGAACATTCTGTGGATTTATAACTTGGCTTAGCTTGAGACTGTGAACATTCTGCCATAGCTGCTTCAATATTTGGCTGCATATGTATATTGAAAAGTATATATATATATATATATATATATATATATATATATATATATATATATATATATATATATATTGAAAGGCATGTTAGGGTATTTTTGTGGGGCTAATAATTTTTTAAAATTTCTACATCAAATCTGGGTGAAGTATCTATATTTTTTCTTAGTCTGTGGTTAAGTCTCCATCTTGGCCTTTGAGTGTTCCACAAAAGATCTTTAAGGGAGTAAAGATATATTGATTTAATCACATAGTGGTTAAACTGTGTCTTATTCATTGGTCTATGAATTTTTGAAGCTTAGAAAGGTCAACTCAGGTCTGTTCATGAAGCTAACAGGCTTTATTTCTGTCTCACAGATTTTTGGGGGTTGAGGAGGAAGCAATGGGCATCTATTTCATCTGATCCTGTTTGTCATAATTGAAAGCAGTCTCTCTTGTACTGCTAAAAGAAAGTGACAAACCTAAATGTGATCACCACAGTGATACTCTTGTCAGATTTATTTCCAGTCGATGATATTTAGCTCTACCAGTAAAATGGTTTATGTACTTTCAAGTGTTGCCCGAATTTCAACCATTGCATTGTTGTGAAATAAGTGTGTTTTAAAGGCAATTTTATCATTTTTTTACTCTCCTCTCTATTAGAAGTGTACTTACTTTAAAGTTACAAAATAGTTAAAAAAATAGAAATTTGTGTGTGTGTGGGTGTGTATATATATATATATATATATATATATATATATATATATATATATATATATATATATAAATATGTAAGCAATGTTTTTTTTGTTTTGTGAAATAAAAGACCCATACTCTTTCCAATAAATGCTGTTGAATCTTTCACATCAAACTGCACTACCACCAACTCAAGCAGATGGGTCCTCAGTTTAACTTCCCATCCAAAGGACAGCCCACTCAAGAGTACAGCACTTCCAATATGATACAATACAATATTAGTAATCTAGCTATATGGTATGTTTCAGGTAATATATCTACTATGGGTTAAAAGGCATTCCACTTATTAAATCTGTAAACTGTAAACTGTAAACTTTGATAGAGTGTAGTCTGCTTCCATTTTAATGGAGTTTTCAAGTATGTTTGACAAAAGCCTACTTTAGAAAAAATGGGAGCTTGTCAGCTTTTTAAACACACTTTCAGCTAGTGCCAATGGTACAAAGTAAACTTACTGAAAACCACTATTTATGCCAACAGATTTTGCATTTTACTCCACTTTTCAGCAAACATGAAGTGGGTATATATATGCAAATATGGGTTCATTCCCCACATTAAAAAATAGCTTGAAGTTTACTGAAAGTGGCTTTTCGCAAATTATTTTTAATTTTAATACTTGCTGAAAGTTCCTTCTGTGAATTTATTTATTGTGTTTGGTAACCAAGTAGTTGGGCTGGTTCTGGGACTCTTTTCAGCCACAATCCAGGTACAGAGCACAACATTTTAGACAATGAATTTATAATATATATAATTTGAGATTATGTATTATATACAAGAACATGCAGCAAAAAGTGAATTACAGTATATGAGTATTATGATCAAAATAATTCCTTTAAAACATAACTCTTAATCAGCTCAAAGTTGCTCTTTGTCTATAAGATATTAATATAGTTTATCAACATGTTTATGTGTGAAAAAAAATCTCGACAATTGGATGGGAAATAGGAAATTCACTCTGGGGATCACTTCTGTGGCTCTGCTAGACAGGGGTGCAGGAAAATAACTTTCTTGGGTGGCGAAAGCCAGGGAACTTTTTTGGCTAGGCCTATATAGGCCCCAGGGCCAATAGCTTAGTACCTACCTATGAACCTATGTCTTTTGTGAAAAATGTGTTATGCTATATTTTGTTGACTCTACTTGAGTAACATTCTTGTATGCATTTATTTTGATAAGCATGTAGTCAAAGTCAAGGAAATAAAAATGTAAAACAAAAATGATGTTGTTAATGCAATCACAAAAAAGGAAACAAAGAAAAAATAAATTTTTCAAAACTGAATCACTGTAATAAGAGTATCTAGTAGGTGGTAACAGTATTGTTAGTTTTGATATGAGTGGAAACTGATAATCACATGCAAATAAAGCCAAATATATTTGCTTAGAAGAAATACTAGATGTGTCATGGTGTCCTGTGAATTGTAAGGTTTTACCTCTTTTGCCTTGCTGAGACCTAGCCAAAGCTTGAATCTTTTCACAAAGAACTCGATCATCTCATAGTCCTGAGGTTCAATGGCTGGGCGGTACATCTCAGCCTGGACATCCCTGTAACTTTGAACCACGACTGCGTAAATGAGGCTCCTGCCAATCCATGACAGACATATAATGTAACTGAGGAAATAAACTGGACCAAGCACTGGGTTCTGTTGTGTAACCTCTTGAAGATTTGCTGCCCCACACAGTAAAGAGATCAGCCAGTAGAATGTGAGCGGTATGGTGCTGAAGTCTTGTACAGATGAAGAAAACACCTAAGAAGACAGAATGGAGATGAATATAATGCCAATGTAATACATTAAGTATCTGTACTGTTTTATTTTATTTATTTATTAATATTTTTGATATCAGAATGATAATTACATTCTGCATTGGTTATGTGCATCCTGTCTGCAAAACACCACCTGAATGAATATTTTTTTATCACTCTTCTTTCAGTATATCCTCAGACATCTTTACTGGTTAGCTCTGTACATGAACATTTACCACAGCAAGTGATTATTTTGAAGAATTATGAATGGTGCATCTACTTTGCATATTTTCCTTCATTTGCATTTAAAGCAGATATATAGCATGTTTGAATAACATGTGCACCCATATTTATCAACTGGAATTTGTCACGGCTTTGTTTATTGCACATCATTAACCATTTGCAATCTCAAAAAAAAAATCACAATTTTGAGTCGTGCAGTCAGTGGTGCAGTCAGTACCCTCCTTACACTATCCTTAATGGATGCCTGTGCCCCCACAACTCCACTACTTAATTATTCTAACTCTGAGGTTGCACCCTCAAAAAAATATCAAATCCTTTTTTCATAGTTGTGTAACCTCTAAGCCAGACTTTTGAGTTTTTACTTCTTTTCATTTGTTTTCCATTCAACATGTTGATTACCAAAATTGGCTATGGAACCCCTAAGTATTCTGTGTGCACAGCAGTGCACTGGAATTATGTAAACCTTCATATTCTGCAACCTTACTGGGAAATATTATGTGAAAGACATTAACTGCTGTACATTTCATATAATCCTTATTAATGTTTCTTCTTCTTCCTTTTCTGAATGCTTCCTTTTTGAGGCTGTTTCGATATTGTTTTGGCTATATCAAGTCTGCAACTCTACATATCTTCATTAATTTTAGGAAAACAAAATAACGAATCCAATCCAACTTTCTATTTCTGGTAATGGACTTTTTCAGGACTAGCTATCTTGCATCACTGACTTGGTCTTTTAGTTCAATGACTTTTTTATAGTTATTATAAGCAAGACTGTCTATTTTTTTCATATTGCTAAAGAAAAAAAACTTAAAGCCCTTACTCAGTGATCCAAGTTAATGAAATAGATAGGGCAAATGTGGGTAGGAATGTACAGCCAGAGAGAGAAACAGGCAGATAGTAAATACAGTAAATCTGCTACAGCCTGACTGGAAGCACTAAAGGACATTGAAGGACCAATTCAGCTAACCAGCCAAGATCATAGTAATGATTAGAGGCCTGTTTCATGGGACATGAGTTATCTCTGTTTATTCTTCCACCCAATGAGATTCCTTAGTCCCTCCTTCTCTGCTGGATCTCCAAATCAGTATCTTTTAGGAACTCTGTCACCACAATCCTGAAACTGTATATAATTTTTTAAATTTACTGGAATACATACTTTCATTACCTGTGATGTAGTATGCAGTAGCTGATGGTTTCAAACAATAACATGAGATGCATCTCCATAACATTTCCTTCTTTAAGGTGCCTGACTATGCTGTTCCTTCTTTTACATGTATTGACAAATTCATCTGTAACTTATACCAACTACAACTCAATTGAAAATAAAATATTGTTGTCAAACTGTGCATGCTTTGGTACACTACCTAGGAACAGCCTCTCATACTCCCTGCTAATTAAATAAACCCCCTCTGAGATAGCACAATAATGGGGAAAGGGCACATTTCCCAACCCTGTTATTACTACAGTCTCAAGCAATTGTTGACAATCTGGTTTGACAACATACACACACACACACACACACACACACACACACAGATATATCACGGTAGCAAAAAATGGGTTAAATCACATAACCACATGCACATAGCTAGAAGACAAGACTGTTGAAAATTGAAAATCATCTCCTTAAATTACATCATTCTAAAATAATTTAGTAAGACAAATTGCCAAGTGTGTATGTTTCTTAAGTGCAAATCACAGGTTATGTAACTACATATTTAATTCTTAATTGTCTAATTGAATTCTGATTTTATTTAAAAAGTTGGTATCCATTTGCTCAAGTGGAAATGAAACAGATTGAACAGAAGATCTGAGAAGCTCAGTGTGATGCACCACACATGCTGTTATGGTTGCCAGATTTTTAGACATCTAAAGTGAGGAACAGTGTGGACAAATATATTATTTCACAGTAGGTGTGGCTAATAATGTACTGTAATATCCTGAAGGAATTAACAGAAATAAGCGGAGGATCCGGAGGGCCTCCAGGAGCCAAGGGATTCTTGATGCACTGTGATACATTTTAGAGCTTTCTGTTCCAAACTTTTGATCCATTGAAGTGATAGCCTGAACAAAAATCATGAGCAAATAAAATAATTCAGTTCTACTTTTCCTTTCAAGGATGAAGTAAGCTGTGCCCAACATTTAATGTTCGAAGCTGAAAAAACAGTAGTTCCCAATAAAGTGAAAAGGCAAATGATTCAGAAAATATTAACTGATTTATATCCTGGAATAGTGAAGTGCAAAGAAAGAGCAAAACTTACATTGTAGTGGTCTTGCATGTCTTCAGATGGAGGCAGTTAGTGCTTGGCCATGCTGTCTCAGTGTATACCACAATAAGTGAAAGGAAGAGATGACAGCATAGCCAGTAAAGAACACGCTTGGAGGAGAGTGGGAAAAGATTTGTCGCAGTTCAAAGAAGCAAAGTTTCTCATACATTACTCAAAGTTGCATGAAAAAACAAACTGACAAACACAACATATGCAAGCATAATTTATGTGTTAAAATCTGCATTCAAGAAAGTGGATAACTGATGTAGTTAAATCTAACAATAACGGACAGTACAAAGGCAAATAATTCAGAAGTGCTGCACATAATGTTCATCAACTGAATAAGCTCTATTATTTTCTGCTGGATGTTATTGGGATCATCTTTCCTATCACTGCATTGTAGGCTAAGTTAAACAATAGTACAGGTATTGCATTTCACTTAGTGAATGAAAGTACACACCTATGAAATGGCATCCCTTACGAGTATCACATCAGAAAACCCATGATACCGCATAATACACAAACAAAACATGCTTTAGTTAGGATGTTGCTGATATTGCTTATTACATTGAAGAACTGGGTGATGCAGTGGTGCAGTGGTTAATGTTGTCACCTCACAGCAAGAGGTTCTCCAGTTCGATTCTCAGCTGGGGTGCCTTCTGTGTGAAGTTTGCATGTTCTCCCTGCATTTGCATGGGTTTCCTCCAGGTACTCCGGTCTCCTCCTACATTCTAAAGACGTGCGTCTGGAGCATTTCTCCCCCGGGCCTCTGCTGAAAACAGGCTCTGTGGAACCTAGTCGGACTTTCCCGGTCAAATGTTAAATAAATAAAAAAATAAAATAAAAAAACTGTATGTGTGAACTCGTAAAATACTTCCTTCAATACATGTAACAAAAGTGTAGTCTCCAAGCAACCCAGCACAAGCATCCATCACAGATCAAAATTACCCCTTTAAGTAGACTCACTAGATCAGTGAATAGGTAATTATGGTATTTCTAATATGCTCTGAGAGTTACATGGCAATATTGCAAAATGTGCTATAGTCAACTAATGAATACATTTTGTTTTTTTTATTTGTTAATCTGCCAGTCATTACAACATCTTTCTTAGGTGACATGTCTGGTTAAATGATTTGTTCAAAATCAGGAACTAGACCAATGGAGTCTGAGAGAATGGAACTAAGCAATGGACTGCAGGATGACATTCAGTAGTAACTCCTGGTGTTAACTGGCTAAGAAGAGAAGCCATTGGAATGGATCTATGGCTTGGGTGAATGTACACTGCTACTACTACAGTTTGCTCCTGCCATTTCCAAGAGCCAACTTTTGACTGTCCTGTCAGCAGAAAGTTCTGCTAAAAAGAAAAGACTTATCAACTGATCTTTCTGGGCCACTCAAAATTGTACAAAATCCGCAGGAGGAATTTTATTAAAGACTAAAACTGATTACTTCATACTGGATTTTGTGTGAACTATTACTAACCATCTAATTTGCGAAATCCTCTCTGAAAAGGGGCATTACATAGAACTGCACCTGAATCCATGGGAAGACTGCCTTAAAGATGTATTGTGTTTACTAAAGAAGATCAGCTACTTTTCTTGTATATAAATTTTGTGTTGCAAAGAAAAGCAAATGCTTTCTATTTTTCATTTACCTCATACATAAAAATGAAATTAAACAGTAGTAGTTGCCTTCAGACTCATCAGCTATTATGTTTGAGTTACAGATACCGAAGTGTCAGAAAACAATAGATACAACTCAGTGCTTTAGGCTTAGACTGACAGCCAGTGTCAGAATAAAATGTCTGAATCATTAAGCCAGCCATGAGCACTCATCTGCTTGTGCTGCTGGTTTGCTTTTGGGAGTTGACAGCTAAACCACACACATATTCGGAGAACCTGATGGTATTAAGTAGATATACGTACATGTAGCTTCTCTATCAGAACTGCACCTCCTGATCAGTGTCTGCCCTCAGTCTTTGTGTCAAGGCTGGTTGTTCACATTCAGGACTTTTTTTACTTTAATTTTATTTCTATGCATGCACATTTGTATGGATTATAGTATACATCAGTCATTGGAGATACTCTCTTAGGTCCAGGTGTAATCTATTTACAATGGTGAAAATAAAACCTGGAATTTCTTTACACAGGAAACAAAACCAGCAAACTTTTGTTCAATATGATTTCTACTAATTTACAGTTCATCTCAAGATCCATGGCTAAGCACTCAAGTAAGACTTCAGTAATTGGGCATATATGTATCTGTGAACGTCTGAATACAGAATGTGGTGCCATCTTTTGGCATGCTGAGTAGGCTGCACAGAAGTTTGCAATGTTTTCTATTACACCATGCCAGTACAGCCTTGCTAAAATTATAGATTTGGTTTTGTCCTTTCCAAACTGTCTTCACAGAATATGTCTATGTGTCAGTTTTATCACAAGCATTTCAAAAGGTTCCAACACTAGCAGGTTATTCTAGTAGTTCTTTCTCTTTATTCACCCTGTACAGCAAATCATTGTTCAGCAAAAAATAAGGGAATGGGATTGGCCCGTCTGGTCATCTGCTCCTACTTTTATTGTGTATTTATTTTCCCTGAGTGTGCTTAAAGTGCCGTGCTCCTGTGCTTCTTTGTTATTCTTATTACTTCTTACAAGTTTGAAGACATTTTTTACTGAATAAAGGTGTAACAGCTTTTTTAAAATAAGAGGCATTGAGCATTCCACTCCTGTTATATTTATCTGTGTGTGTGTGTGTGTGTGTGTGTGTGTGTGTGTGTGTGTGTGTGTGTGTGTGTGTGTGTGTGTGTGTGTGTGTGTGTGTGTGTAAATCTTGGAAATCAGTAACACTTTGGTAAGTACACTGACATGAAGTAGAAGGTATATAAATATAAATACTTCTTCCCTTATTTCTTATCCTACATAAAACAACTAATGTCAGTGACTTTCTCCTGATTTTGATGTTTGCAAGCCCTTTACTTTCACCTCAGTAACTTCTGACTGAGTTTGCTTATCGGAGACCATCCATGTGCAACTAACAGTGGGCAAGACTGCTTTTCAGTTTATAGCATCCTACAGACCACCCTCTCAAAGTCAGGAATCCCACTCGGCTTTCCTGAAAACATTGGAGAACATGAAGATCTCTCCGAACACCATTATATTGGGCGACTTCAACTACCCAAACATTGACTGTGAGCACTGCTCAAGCCCCAGCACCTTAGCCCAAAGGTTCCTGGAAATTATAAACTCAAATGCTATGGAACAACTAGTCACCACTCCCACAAGAGGGGACAACATACTACACCTGATCATTACCAACATGGGGACTCTATGCTCTACACCAGAAGTATATCCCTCATTGGTAAATTCAGACCATAAATTAATTTCACTGGATATCCACATCCCGACCCCACCCCCAGCCCAGAAAACCACAGTGAAAAACTTCTCAAAAGCGAACTTCTCACTTCTCAAAACCGAAGTGGAATCCTTCAAGGCCCCAGGGCCAGTGGAAACTATGGCCCAAACTGCAGAATCCTATATAAACGCATTCTATGGATATCTCCAGGAATGCATGGATCATGCTATTCCAAACAAAACCAAGACCCAATCATCCAAAGGCAGGCGTCCAGTCTGGTGGACCCCTGCCATAAATAAACTGTACAACAGAAGGAGGAAGCTACTACATGATAGAGCAAAATCCCTAATAGAGAAGGCATCTCTGATCAGTACTACCAAAAAATTATGATCCCTCATAAAATCCGCCAAGGCCAGCTTCGAGAGAAAAATTGCACAGGACACCAAAGACAATCATAAGGCTTTTTTCAGTTATGTTAGGAACCGCGGATGCAACTCCCAGACTTGTTCTGAGTTGATTCTAAACGACAAAAAATACACTGAACCCACAGACATCGCCAATATCCTGGCAGACAGGTTCAGTGCAAACTTCTCCACCCCCTCCCCCCCAAAAGAGCAAGTATCTATTCCAGCAGAAGGCTGCCTCCCAAACATCTCTGATGCTCAGGTGAAGGCTGCCCTCTCCAAAGCAAAAAACACTGCTTCCATGGGACCAGATGGCATCCCAGGTTGCGTCCTACATGAACTCCAAGAGGAACTAATCCCTCAAATAAAACAGCTATACAATCTCAGCCTCACTACAGGATATGTGCCCACAGAATGGCGTACAGCAACAGTGGTCCCACTCCACAAAGGTGGAGCCTCTACGGACCCTGGAAACTATTGCCCCATAAGCCTGACTAGCTTAGTCTGCAAGACTATGGACAGGATCATCATGGAGCTCATAAACAAAGACATTGGGGACCTACAGACACTAGATCCTACCCAGTTTGGCTTTGTCAAGGGCAGATCCTGCCTTTTGAACCTGGTTGACTTCTTCGAAACAGTCACCAAAGCCTGGACCTTGCAAAGGCATTTGACACAATACCCCACTCGGGCATCATAGATAAGCTATCCAGCTTAAATATAAACCCCTATGTCACAAGATGGGTCGCAAACTGGCTCAAAGACAGAACCCACAGAGTGAGAGTTGCTGGAGCCATGTCAGACTCAAAACCGGTCACAAGTGGCATCCCACAGGGTTCTGTCCTGGGACCACTCTTGTTCGGTATATACTTTTCCGAGGTACAGGCAAACGTGGGAGGACTATGGCTCACCAAGTTCACAGACGACTGCAAAACTGGGCGCCATAATCAACTCTCCAGCTGACACAAACATCCTTCAAAAAGGTCTCACAGAGACAGATAACTGATGCCAGCACCATGGTTTAAAGTTAAATGCCAAAAAATGTGTAGTCATACCCTTTGTCAAAAACAATGTGCCCACAAATTACCACATAGGCGGAAACCCATTAAGTACAGAGAAAGTTATTAGGGACCTGGGGACCCAAGTTGATAGCAATCTGTCCTTTGAAAACCACATTGCCAAAGTGGTTAGAAAGACCTTCTACATAGCCCACCTCATCACAAAGGGTTTCACATCTAGATCAAGAGAGGTAATCGTGCCCCTTTATTCATCCCTCATCAGGCCCATCATAGAATACAATGCCCCTTTTGGGATGTACCTTACCCGACACCTGCAGCAATTAGAAAGACGCCAAAAGTATCTCACCAAGAGGATCAAGGGTCTCAAACAGATGCCATATGCTGCTCGGTTAAAAAAACTCCAGCTCTACTCAGTTGCATACCGCCTACTTGAGGCGATCTATGCCTGACATACAAAGCTATGTCAAATCCAGAATTAATGGACGTGCTCCACCTCAGTAAATCTAAATCCCTTAGAGCCACACGCTCGAGGGACTTGAACCTCAGCACAGAAATAAATAGAACTTGCTGGAGGGACAGGTTCATAACCCAGAGGCTCCCTTCGCTCTGAAATAGAATTCCAGTTCATGTGAGGCAGAGCACCTCACTGAATCTCTTCAAGAAGAATCTCGATAGGTGGATGGGGGATCGTAGGTTTGTCCCAGGGATTACTCCTGTGACACTATTAGACAGAGGCACAGTAAACTAAACCTTAAAAAGGGCACAGTATACTCAAATCAAGGGGTGGTGTAAGCCATACAGAATCGGGCTAGGCTTATAATTGCCCCAGGGCAGATAACCTAGTATGAACCTATGAACCTATAAACCTATGACTCTTTAAATACCTGCTGTTGGGAGTCCTGTTTCTGACTAGTCCTCTGCTTTGACTTTATTGAATAGAAACTTGTGATTCTATTCAGGTTTCCTTTCTTGTCTTTGTGAGTTTGTTACTACTGGTCTTTCTGTCTGTCTCCATGCAGACATTTTCATTATTTTGATGGATGGCTTCTTCTGACAAGATTCCACAGCATGCACTAGGAATTCTTTCCATTCACTTTCTGCACTGTCTTCTATTTATTTTCCCTGAGTGTGCTTAAAGTACCATGCTCCTGTGCTTCTTTGTTATTCTTATTGCTTCTTACAAGTTTGAAGACATTTTTTACTGAATGGGTGTAACAGCTATTTTAAAATAAGAGGCATTGAGCATTCCACTCCTGTTGTATTTATGTATTTATCTGTGTGTGTGTGTGTGTGTGTGTGTGTGTGTGTGTGTGTGTGTGTGTGTGTGTGCGCGCGCAAATCTTGGAAATCGGTAACACTTTGGTAAGTACACTGACATGAAGTAGAAGGTATATAAATATAAATACTTCTTCCCTTATTTCTTATCCTACATAAAACAACTAATTCCAGTGACTTTCCCCTGATTTTGATGTTTGCAAGCCCTTTACTTTCAGCTCAGTAACTTCTGACTCTTTAAATACCTGCTGTTGGGAGTCCTGTTTCTGACTAGTCCTCTGCTTTGACTTTATTGAGGAGAAACTTGTGATTCTATTCAGGTTTCCTTTCTTGTCTTTGTGAGTTTGTTACTACTGGTCTTTCTGTCTGTCTCCATGTAGACATTTTCATTATTTTGACGAATGGCTTCTTCTGACAAGATTCCATAGCATGCACTAGGAATTCTTTCCATTCACTTTCTGCACTGTCTTCTTTCACTAACTTAACCACTGGGGCTTTCTGACAAGACTAAGTAACAGGTTTCTAATAGCACACGGATTATTGTATCATGAGTAGTCAAAGCCAGATTTTAGTTTCCTTTGAAATATCTATATCCATTCCTTTCTATTAGGGCCATGCATTTTAAAAAGTGGGCCAGGATACTAATACCCCTACCTCTTTTTACTATGGGTATATTTAGGATTGTGTATTCTTGACAAAAAGTCAGGCTTCTGTTACTCCCCTGCATTTTTGTTAGGGATATAGTCTGACCATAGAGTAAGTGTACCCCCCCCCCCCCACAGTTTTCACAGAACCTTGAAATTAAAGTATGCACTAGAATGGATACTAAAGCTACAGGAAGTTGCACTTTAATCAAGAAAGTCTGAATTTCTATGTGTAATAGGAAACTCCTTTCTGTATCCATGATCACAATTTACTTCCACTTTCCTTTTGCCATTTGTTTTTTCTACAGACATAATGTTACTTAACAAGTATAACTATGCTCTCAGAATCTATATGTCTCTACAATTCCTTCCTTTCTGTCCAATAGTGTCTTTCAGTTGGCTAGCTTGGTAGTGACACAGAGACAATATGCTCATTTCACTATTCAAGCAGTTTCTTTATTGCATCCCACTGGCACATTCACATTATCATCATGTTGGTTATAAATCACATTTGCGTTATGCACATTCCTAATGGAAGAGTTTTTAATAATGCACCCCAGTTTTTCCACATCTGAAACAGAATATTTCAGTTACTGATATTTTTTTTGAGTTCACAAACGTCTGTAAATTCTTAGTTAGAGGCTTTTGCTCATCTGTAAATTGTGTTCTATTGGTTATTAGCCTTTTAGTTAGCAAATTTAGCTTATAAGTACTCTTAGGGTTACTCTGAAAAGGTGATTTGTGAAAATTACTTGGCTTTTCTCTTTTGAAGGTATCTGCTGCTTGAATGTCTACTGCTTTTGATCTAACCACAGGTGTTAAACTTAGTTGAAATCTAACACCCACTCTACCTATTTGGATCTACTTGAGTCTGTCAAGATACATCTTAACACCATGGTTTTGGTGGACTTTACCATCCATTGATAGGGTAAATTATTCATGCTCAAACTCACTTGCCCAAAGGTTCCTTGACTTTAACTTCAATGCCCTGGACCAGCTGGTTGACACCCCCACAAGGTGTGCCAACATCCTGGATCTGGTGCTTACCAATATGGGAAACCAGTGTAGCACCTCCCTGTGAGGTCTTCCATGGTGAGATCTGACTACAAATCAGTCTCATTCAAAGTAACTATCACATCTGCCCCCCCCACCCCACCCCAGCAGCAACTAAACTAAAAAACTTCTCCAGAGCAGATTATCAGATTATAACCTCTTACAGGATGGTCTAAATACCTTAACTGCATCTCCCCCTCTGATGGAACTAGCAACTATGCAGAGTTTTACACCAATGCTTTATATAAACACTTGCATAACTGCATTGACATGGCCGTACCTGATAGGACCAAAACAAGCTCCTCAAGGAAGAGCAAACCTGCCTGGTGGACAACTGCCATTAACAGACTTTACAATAAAAGGAAGAAATTGCTGTCTAAGAGTAAGGGAGAATGAGCCCTAAACTGGAAACACTGCCTCCTCAGCTTAAACAAGCAAATAAGACTTCTTGTGAAGTCCTCCAAATCAAATGACTAAGCCAAATTAGCTTCCTCAACTAAGAACAGCCATAAGGAATTCTTTAGTTACATCCGTAACCTAAAATGAAAGGGCCAAATTTGAGCCAAATTGGTAGTTAATGATACCATATGTACTGAGAAGTCAGTAGTACCACATGTACTGAGCCTGTGGACATAGCTAACCAGTTGGCCGAAAGGTTCTGTGAAAACTTCACTCCCCTGTTTCTGCCACACGTTCCCCATGACATCCCTACCACCTATCCATTACCTTGTATATCTAAAGAGCAAGTCATAAATGCCCTCTCTAAGGCCAAAATACAGCATCTCTGGGACCTGATAACATCCCAGGCTGCATCCTTCATGTGCTCCAACAAGAATTAGCAACACCATTGGGTACTCTTTTCAATCATAGTCTAAGTGCTGGCTTCTTCTCAGCTGAATGGAAAATGGCCACTGTTATTCCCTTGCACAAAGGTGGTGTTTCCACTGACCCCGGGAACTATAGACCTATTACCCTGACTAGCCTTATCTGCAAGGCCATGGAGAGAATCATCATGGATCTCATCAACAAAGATATAGGTAATCTCCAAACACTTGACCCTACTCAGTTTGGATTTGTCAAAGAGAGATCATGCCTGTTAAACCTGGTGCACTTCTTTGAGACAGTCACCAAGGCCCTGGACAAGGGGATATCTGTGCATACTCAGCCAAGGCTTTTGACACTATCCCCCACTCAGGCATCATTGACAAACTCACGCAGCTAGGTATCAGCCCTTATATCATTAGATGGTTTGTTAACTAGCTCACTGATAGAACATATACAATCAAAATAGGGGAATTTACCTTCAGCAGCAGACCTGTAACCAGTGGTGTTCCACAAGGATCAGTCCTGTGACCTCTACTGTTTGGAATCTATTTCTCTGAAGTACAAGCAAAAATTAAAAGTCTGTGGCTGATAAAGTTTGCTGATGACGCAAATTGGGAGAGGTCATTGAATCTCCAAATGATGTTAACATCCTACAAGAGTGTCTTATACAAACAAATGACTGGTGCCGAAGGCATGGCCTTAAACTCAGTGCAAAAAATATGTTATCATCCCTTTCAGTAAGAGTAATATTCTTGCTATCTACCACATCAGTAGCAATACCATAAGTACGCACTCAGTGGTGAGAGACCTGGGTACACAGGTTGACAGCAATCTTACCTTTGATTACCATGTCTCCACAGGTTCCCTATAAAGTAAGTGAACGCTTAATATACTGAAATGCTGTTTAATTGACAGCTAAATGTTGAAACGGCAAAATCCCAAAGACATGGAGCAGCGATTTTTTTTCCAGGGGAAAAAAAATTCACTGGGCCATTTTTGGGACTTTGCCATTTCCTCCACTATGGTGCAATCTCAGGGTTGGTATATTTAAGTAGGGGGGTGTGGGGGGCACAGCCCCCCATTTTATTTTGTGTTTGTTTTTTTTTCGGATCAGCAATTTTTTTCCATGGGAAAAAAAATCACTGTTCTGTTTGATCGGAATTTTGTGTTTTCATTTTTTTTTGGGTCGATTATACAGCGTTCACTATTTTAAGTGTTCGCTGTTATAATATAGACCCGTCTCCACAGTGGTAAGAAGGGCATTCTGTATTGCTCATTTCATAAGTAAGGGCATTGCCTCAAGGAAAAAAAGAAGTTATAACCTCCTTGTACTCTTCCCTCATCAGGGCAATAATTGAGTACAATGCTCCTTTTGGTATGTACCTTTCCAAGCACCTGCAACAACTGGAGAGAGCACAAAGGTTCCCCACAAGGAAAATTCAAGGTCTTCAGCATCTGTCCTATGTGGATCATCTGAAATCACTGTCACTTTATTCTGTTTCACACAGACTACTCAGAGGCACTCTCTGCCTTGTATATAAGGCAATCTCTGACCCTGTTTTATTGGGAATGCTGCATATCCACAAGTCAAATGGTACATGGGTTACTTGCTTTACAGACCTTAAACTGGTATGTGACATTAATAAAAACTACTGGAGGGATAGATTTGTCTCCCAGATGTTACCATACCTTTGGAACAGACTCACAATTCATGTCAAAGAGAACACCTCATTGACCCTCTTCAAATGCAAGCTAGATTACCTTTATCATCAATTTCTTCCTTTGCTTTTCCACTTCTACTCAGTTTTCTCATATAGTCCACTTCCTACCTCTATGTCAGACTTATTCTTCCTTAGATAAACATAACTGTCTTCTCCCCAATAACTCTCTGTATCTACCTCTTAACCATATTTCTCCTATCTCTGTTCTCTTAAACTAGTCTCTCCTGCTGCTCCTTACTTATAACTTTGTTCTAGAATCTCTTCATCCTTCTAAATACTTCCTTCCCACAGTGATTGACCGTTGGGGAATTCAAAAAAAAAAAAAAAATTGTTCTACTGTCTTATATCACATACGCTTTTCTACTTTGAAGCACATATTATTATTTTTTATGACTAGTATTGCTAATTGAACTTTTATGTCTTTAAACTGAATTATTAATGTGATGTATGTTTTATGTGGAGCTTTTCTCCCCGGGCCTCTACTGAAAATGGACATATATCCAGTTAGACTAGCCCGGTCAACAAATGTAAAATAAAATAAAAATAAAAAAAATAAATAGATGATTGGACAGGTAACTGTAAATTCACCCC